>NC_091145.1:2302310-2628171 GCF_041381155.1 Argopecten irradians
TTGTGTAGGTACCAAGATATCCTGCTACTTTGCCTTTTATCCAGGGCACGAACTGTGATTGGAAAAAAAGAGGTATGAGAGAAAAAAACTCTTTCATTTGTGGATACGAATGATAGGGATATTCTACCCTCGGGATCACAAAATGTTGTAAAATCCTCGACAAGCCCCGGGCGTATCAACATTTTGTGACCCCCGGGAAGAATATCCCTATCCTTCATATCCACATATAAAAGAATCTTATAATATACCATTAGTGACCTTAATGCAGGTCTAGATACACCAGAGTAAAATTCAATATTCATTAAAAGCATAATTGATTTAGAGTAGATAAAGGTAGATTAGATTTGATATTTCAGAAAAGACTTTAATTCACTGCATATATAAAACAAGAAAGATATATTATATCAGTTGGACAGCAAGAAATATAAGATTACATCGAAAATGTGTTAAAACTTTTCTCACGGCCCCTTTAAAAGTTTACACGTACCTTTGTCCTTATAACCATTGGAGTAATTTAGAGACAGATCAAAAAATGAGGATTTATACTGCCAAGAGCATTTTGCATGTTGACTACAGATAGTTGTTGACATTCATCGTTAAAGCCTGGAGGCTGCAGTCACGTAGGTAGGTTTCATTTCACTGCAGTGTTGTAAAGCAAATATTGATCGTCATCCATTAAGCAGGCAGTTATATATAACAACAAACGGTTGATCGGTATGGATACGTTTTACCATTTTTATTTAAATTTAATGTTGGGAAAGTATCATTGTTTCGCATGATGGTAAGAAAACTGAAAATACCGATTACCAGAACAATTATGAAAAATTACACAACATTTGAATATATCATTTTTCTATTCATGTCGATTTTTTTCTTGCGCTTTTTATAGCAAAAAAAAATAAATCAACCTTTAAATTGTAATCTAAAACCAGGAGGTCAATTAATCAACTAAACAAAAGAATTGTGTAACCGAACATGCTAGAATACATATATAACATGTATGATTTTTCTTAACTAATCCATTCATATCAACACTGTCAGACATTTCCCAAATATGTTTTTCAATTGTTTGAGTTTGATAACAAACATGGACAGTGCTTTGCTAGGTGATAGCCTTAAGGTATGTGGGGTTTACCGGATGATTTGACTCACTCTTTAGAAGTTTGTAAACGACTTTCCATGCTTTTAATAATATTTTAAGGCAAAATCAAGAAAATGAATCAAGAAAACTAAAAATTTCAACGGAGAACTGGATACAGCTCAAAAGATGAATATTTATTTGGTTTTAGAGTTGCCTACTCTTATGTGATAGGCGAGCATGTCAATCTCCCACGTCGACCTATACAAAGATCACGCAATGAGAGACGGAAAGTGTGACACAAAAACCCTTGATATTCTCCCACACAATCTTTCAAAATATATTTTCTATCTTTTCAATCAATCGTTAAATAAATTAACAAAAAGACAAAAATCTTACAAAAGGCTCATAGTTAATTTGTTAAACTGCATATAAAACAAAAAGGAAGCAGTTTTCTTGTAAGCTTACATAAATATTTTATTTATTCATTTTGAAGTACTATATTGTCGATGAAATTTGTACATAGCATACTTTGTTACCTCACAAAAATGGCGTCGCGCAAAATCCTCTGAACTATCCCTTCACTAGAGATTTCTCCCTTTGGCATGCATAGAGGTTGGAAAACCTATCTGAAACACTGAGGACAAGGTCTCACAGCATTTTTACAATTGCAGACAAATCACTACCGTTTCTTAAATAATGGCTTAAAGTGTCCAATCTCTGGTACTCTTTAAGGGGAAAGAAATTTGCTTGAGATTAATTTCTTCTAAGATTCAATTTGATAAATCCGTTTATTCAAATTAAGAAGTGAGATTTGGCGGCCAAACCCGTATAGAAGGAGCTCGAGACTGTTATCAGGAACGGAAACCAATCTAGGAACTATAACACTCTTAATACCCTCACCAATTGTTCCTGAGAACTTCAGAGGTGTAGAAAAATGGAGAGAACGCACTCTTATGTATCTGAGACAAGCTGCAGGTTAACACGAAATCGGGATGATTGACCTTGCAACTTAATTCACACCCTGACATGATGGCGGTCACGTAAGGAATCTCTACATATCATATCGCAGAACGATCATCCGATGTCGTATCTAAATTTGAAGAAAATCACATGATGAATGCATCGTGATGATTTGGCACTATTCCAAACGGTGTTCCACGATTCATTTGATTAATTATTATTAAATTGTAAAGGGTTGTGTCTAAGGAATGCAATAATTATTTGATTCTTAGGAAAACCTTGAAATGAAAATTGCAACCAGTACATATATTTAAAATTGCAATCGAAACAGAACAACGATGATGCCGAACATTAATGTAAATATATATATATTGCTATGTACCGTAGTAATTTATCTTTACATAATATATATTTGTATTATAGGGGAAGAATATGTGTCATAACTAGTCTAAAAAAATTCATCGGCTGTTTTCGCTCCCAAAAAATATTGAATAAATTTTGATGAAATACGTTTTAGAAACTATTTGAAGTCAATAACAGTCATATATAGTACATATCTCACACGTTGTAAATGGTTTCTAATATTCTACTCTATGTCTGTATGAAAACATACTGAATAATTCACTCTAAAATCACCAATAATGCTATAAAAAATATAAAACGAAGTTGGCTACCACTACTTGACTTTTCGATTTGATTGAAATTCTTCTTCGTTCTTGTTAAATTTTAACCAACCATAGTAATTCTCAAAATGTAATCGTACACTTATTGCTAGATAACAGCTTTTATTTGACTGTATAAAATCACGAAAATATATTTTTAAGAGCTTGACAGCCGGAAGTGCCAACTGCTAAATGACGTCTTAGTAACATTTACAGTTGTTAAATTAAAAAAAAACTACAAAAAAAACAACAACAACAGTTTTGACCATTTATGGAATTGACATGTGAAAGGCAGATTGTAAGTATTGTGACTCTCAAAATCATGGTAATTTTTGGTGTTGAATAAAATATTAAAAGCTCTTCTTAGTATGAAAAATATAGCACAAAAAAAACTTAAATAAGACGGCTTTTAAACACATTCCATTCCTTCTAATACAATGCATGGCGTAGTTTATTATGGAATTAAAGGAATGTCTACTGAAGTGGTGATTTGTCTAATCACATCCTGTGTATTATGTTGATAACGGTAAAATGTGTACATTTCATTACACAATAATGGTATTACATTTCCCTGGAAATTAGTTAATTAGTATCTGGTATATCTACCTCACTATTACATCTCAACACCACACGCATACTAGCGGAAAAACAAATGAAATGGTATAGTTTGTGATTAGTATTTCACTGCTTGAGGTCAAGAATAAGTAAACGACCAATCGTCTGTAATGTAGAGACTGAATTTCTCTACATTTTAGATTTCCGCAAATTTAAACATTCGCTCGAAATGCGCGAATAAAACAACTGTTTATTCGTGTGACAATGTTTGCGCTGTATTGATGCGCATGTCACTATTTGCGACCTTTACATACATCCGTGCAAGAATTCATTTTCGGAGGCTAAATGAGAAATGCTAATTCTCGGGAAAATTCTACACCGCGAAAAAATACTCTGCAGTAGTCATAAACGAAGTCTTTGTCAATTAGTTTTATGTTTCTACTGACGAATCGTTTTTGTCCATACAAAACACCATTCGATACGTTTAAAAATACACTTAATGCCATATCGCCTGTTATTTGTCATTTTTTTTCCCATAAAAAGAAAAATTAAAATTTAGCGGATTTAAATTGGCGAGCTGCCTATAATATTACATATATTTCAACCATTACTTGAAGTTTGGCTGATGGAGTTTTCGCGAAGAAAAAAATAGCCATGTGCCGAGAAATCATGAAAGTATCATCCCCGGGAATATAATCGACTCTATGGTATGTTAAAGTGAACAGTCGGGCAAGGATGGCTAAAGTCGGTAAAAATGGTGTGAATGTATCCAGTATAATTTCTTATGAAATGGAAAAATAAAATCTCTCGTCAAAATCTGTCTGCGTACGAAGAAATTAATTTAAAGTATGGAAATTCTAAAACGTCCTCCCGGCTCACTATGTCCGTGGTTACATTTCCACGCAGCCTCGCTTTCAATGCTTTCAAATTTTCTTTACTTTAATGGTCAGAACTGGGAAACTAAGCAGAACTTGACCTTCGTATTAATATGTGAGAACTTTTGGAAGGCCAATGAACGCATTTAGACTGGTTTTCTTTGCCCGACTATTTACTTTAAAGTATCAACTAAAAAGTTATCAAGAAAAAAAAGCAAAAAGCAAAAAAATATAATAATAGTTTTAAAAAAACAATAGCATGTAAATAGACATCACTGGACCAGCACGTGTTTCCCGAGGCGTATGGTATAGCGGAAGCTGTCGATGTTGGAATCGGATATTCAATTAACCAAATCGGTACTCCTGTCGAAGGCCGCACACACAGCTAGAGGCGATTCCACATGGAAATTTCCCTGCACGAAAAGTTTGATAGACTCAGTATCAGTGATATGATTTATAGTTTTTATTATTTGATCTAGGTCATGGATACTTTAAGCTGCTCACACTCAATGTGATGCTTATCCAAGCAAAAGATATCCCTTCTTTTACATTGACATGATTAAATGTCGACTTAGGAAGATACTATCTCTCATATTCAATAATCAAACAGTTTGTCTATTAAAGGATTGATATGTTTTGGCATAAGTGTTGATATTTTATCAAAATAAAAGAATACGAAATCAAACACAATGTTTTAAATAAACAACAAGTTGTGAAATACATTTCTGTGTATCACAAACAACATTAAACATATTGGCATTCAAAACTCTATATTGACCGGAAGACACCAACACTTCTTCCAAGTGAGAAAGTGTGTGAGAAAGTAGTTTGTTATAAGTCTATGTACCATTGGAAAATGCAAATAAAAATTGTTTTCAAATGAAAAAAACCCATTCGTATATCTTTTGAATAACAGTAATGTAATTTGTTGCTTTATCTGGCATTGTTATAATGTAAACCTTTTATATCAACGTTACATAAATGAGGAGCCCAGAAAGACGAAATAGTTAATTTATGTATACGATCTAATGATGCTATTCAACGGATGTAAATATCACATCCGCATCAAAGCGATGTCGAACAAAATATTCTAATGACATTGAAGTTATTTTAGCGAAAGGAAACGAAATTAGCAGTATAGAAACATTTCAAGAATCAAATCAAATAGGTTAATTGCTTCAATTTCACACCTTTATTAATGTTTACGTGAACACACCATAATGTCTGCATTATACAATAGCATGTTATGACTCTAAAGCCCTGAGATAAAATAAAAATTGCGAATATGGCTTGATCTTACATGTCATTTTTGTGAACTTTTTGACACTTGGTCCTGGTGTCGAAAACTGGATTATTTGATGACACGGGTTACGCATTCTAAATGTCTAAAAAATAAACAAAATCGGCTGAACCCGGGGAAATCGGGTGAGTTGGCAATGCTGCAAACAAACGTTTTTGATGCTTTATTCTTTTCGTTAACATCTGTTTGAAGTCGTGGTTATTTTGATGACAAGATGAAATAGATGACTATGATAAGTGTTTCAAATGTTCTTTCTCGTATATTTAGAATACCGATATTTATAAATTGTTACAAATGGTGAATTCAACAAACGAGAGGTCGGAGCAACAGAAAAGAATATTTAGATACACTATTCGAATGTGTAAAATAAACTCTGGGTTACAGCATATTTCCTTTCATACATATTCGGTTGATCGGACTGGGTTTTCAGTTCAGAGTATATTCTACATATAAATTACACTGTGAAGTTATTCTTCCGGAAATATCCTCGTAATACAAATCGCATTGTGTGTAAATATATTTATGATTATAAAAACAGAAGAATTTCGTTCATTTGTCTCGCCTATCCAGCTTTGTAGTAATGATAGAGTATAATAATAATTCACTATGGCAATCCTAATACTATAATATGGGGAAATATTTTCCCTACAAAGTTTTGTACGTGTTCTGAATGGTATGAAACGTATGCTACACAAGTGTCAATTAGAAAACAGTCTTCAGCGAGATGTTCATCCCTATTGTATGTGCCAAGATTTATCGTAAGAAAATATTCTTCTTAATATCAATCGGAATTGTACGATTTTAGTACGAACCTGAACAAGTACATGTAGAGGTAAAAAATGGATATACATAACTATCTATTTGATAAATTCATACGGCTTTTTAACCTATAAATACCAATGTGCTACAATCGGGTAAAAAATGTCCATATTTTTTTTTATTAATGCAAAGATCCAATGACCAAATTTCAAATTAGATGTGATTATACTGATACAAGTAGGGGGTAACGTGCATGTTATCTCTGCTACCACATACCTTAATTAGTTTAATAGATTTGTTCGTGTAAGATTTGTACGCATCTCTGTAGCGGAATTCCTAGTTGTAAAATGATTTACAGAAATCTATGTATAACATTAATTCATTCATATATTAATTCAGTTTTACTTATCTATGATTTTAATGTGCTTATGGGAAACTTCAGGACTAAACGGAAATTGTCGCAATTAGTAAAATATGACGTTTATTTACTGTTTGACATACATATACATAAATAACTAATATTTTTAGAACTTATGCTGTCTAGCCCACATTTAAAATCCAGGTCAATTTATACTCTCAGTAGGGCAAATATTCATTCATGCGGAACAGTCACAGGCCTACAATACACATATATGTAATTAACATGTGTCTCTTTTGTCTTCTATTGTAGTGCCGTTAAGGTTCAGTCTCCTCTTGCCCCAAGGAGTATCCATTGTTCTATTTACCTCTAAATCAGTTCAGATGGACACAGTAAGAAATCTGAGTGACGGATAACTAATATCTAGTGATGAGGTACATTTATTTACCTTTTTCATCTTCATATAAATAACTCTAATGTATGCTCTATTCAACAAAAATGGAACAAAAAGTGTTTTTACATCAGATGTCATATATAAATGAATACTGACTTACGATATTCTTCAATTCTGAGCACAAGTAACCCTATGTCTTTACAATGCTTATTTAAACGCTACATTTTCACGAAACTCACTACATGATTGAGAAATGTTTAACTTAGCTTCAGTGGCATACATTTCGGAATGTATTTATAGAAAACAATTTTCTAAAATGGTTTTATATAGTCTATATTAGAAAATTGGTCACATTCAGGCGCATGTATATGTTTCTTAATGTAACAGAGGATATAACATATATTTCTATATATATATATAACAATCTATTATCTTTGGTATAACGTAATCAAGTATATACTATATATATATATATCTACTGCAAACTAACTTATAGTCGCGGAGCATTAATTTCATGTTTATATACATAACCACTTTTAGCGGGAATTTAACATCGTGATTTAAAGTATAAGACCTACTTTACATGTTCTTGATTGATAATTTTTTCGTGGCGATCAATTTTTGCGAATCCTGCATGTCCAAGAAACACGTACAACTTAATCTCACACGAAAATAAGTTGATAAACAATATAAGTAAAGCATCTATATACAGCTCAATTGGGTAAATATGTCACCGCGAACTTATATCTACCTCACTTGTAGTAGAATATTTTTTCATTCTTTTTTTAAAAGTGAAAATAACAGAAATTTATATGCTACAAAAAATATTGTTTCACAGTATATAAATGGGACAGCGGGTATCAATAATATTTTTACAGTTGGACAATTGGTATATTAGGTATTGGGGAAAATTGTGTGTCGGAAGATGCAGCGCGTGGTACCTCAATAAACAATGTCTGTACCGTATTGGCAGTAATTTTCGCGGGAGATTTTTAGGTCGCGAACATGTGTTTGTGGAAAAATAAATAACTGATAGAGATATGAACTGTTATTGGAAGATCGCTTAATTCAAACTCGTAAAAAAGAAACGAATATTCTCGAATGAATTAAATCAAAATCGCGGAAACGTTGACCTATAAAATAAAAGGATGTACGATATTTGAAAAATAAACCGAAGCTATTCATTCCCTGATTATTTATCGTGTGGATCAAAATCAGTATATTTCGTGAGCGAAAATAATCCACCGCAAAATTTCATGGAAAACAGAGATTTGAATAGTAAATGACGAAATAAAATGCTCGTACCGCGAAAATAAGATGATTTATCGTATAAAACATCTGAACAAGACTATTAGCATATAACCTATAAATTCCTGTTAGGAGCAGCGGCCTCCTGGATAAAGTATTTGTGTCGTCTGCTACCTCAACTACAGGTTTTCAATTGAATGCATCAATTAAAAGCTGCAAATGCCACGTGTTAACCATAAGGTCACAATTAAATCCAATAAATAGTGAATGAAGTCCGACTTTAGCAATCTATAAATACGAAAAGAAGCCTAACTTTGGCGGATAATGCTTTTCTATGGAGACATCAATACCAAACACTTATTAGAAATTTCTGAATTGATATGAGAATGCTCACCTGAAATAACACTGGTCTGGGTATGATAATTAAAATCTTATTTTTGCTTCAAAGGAAAACAATTATCGTCACCGGATTGGGAACCGCTGATTTCCTGTATCAATGTCGAATACCAGGTACTCTACACCTCCCTGGAATGAGGGCATTGCTAAAAGGTAATCGGGCGCATTCGCTTACAGACGTACAAATTGAAGAGCGATCAGAGTAGAATAGCTAGATTTCAATCAAATCGGGATTTGATACACTCTTCGTCATATCATTACCTGTTTATTGAGTATGTGAGGGGTTTAAACATCGAATTTATTCAAGAGTATTTTTGTTGCATGTTTCACCCATGTTTGTCATTCCAAAGCGTAAGACTTACACGAGTACCTCTTGTATTTTGGGAGGCCAGCATGACTTTCCATTTAGTTTTTATACAAAGAATAATTTTGGTATCAGACTACTGTAGTTCTGACTTGTAACCAATAATAACCATAATAATCAATAAAAATCTAATAAAATATTTCAGAGACACCAGTAACAGAGCTTGTTTTCAACATTAGATTTATTATCTGATTATCGCACATTACACACTATTTATGATATGGTATATGCACTTAAGATGTACTTTAACAGCTACCTGATGCCACTTCTTTAGATAACGTTTAGGACTATTCTGAAACAACATATGCAAATCGTCACAAACCTTTATACCCTCCAAAGCAATTTTAAAAGAAATTACCAAATGCCATATTGGGCTTTATTTACACGGCTTTATTTACCGCACCCGAGTACTTAATTCTATGCCTAATAAGTGATTTCATTCCCTTTATATGATGGTAATAGAATATAGAAAAAAGGAAGAAAAAAAGCGTTCGCAAACTTTGACATATTTGTATCAAGTCACGATCTAGTAGCACCCTCGAATATACGGAAGTCACTAACCTATCACTATCGTTTCCTTTTCAAACGTCATTTTGTGTCATAAACACGGAAAAAGAACAGATTCGATCACGATTGTCATAAAACGTTGGATTGAAATCAGCACTCAACCTACTACAGCCAGAAGTTAATGTTTCAAAGATGTGTCAATACATTCCCTTTGTTTCTATAAATGTTTCAGTTTCTTTTACTATTGATTTCGATGATTGAATCACTCCTGAACCATTATTATTAATGCTTGTAGTTGATACTCATTGGCATTTAAGCAAAGCAACAATAAAATATGAAAATAACAAATGAAATAAATAAGAAAAAAGCATGAAGGGAGATGAGAATTATGGTCTTTTGAGATCAAAACGCTACTTTAATAGTACGAAATTTGTATTTAAACTATTTCTTGTATGTAAATTATTACAAATTAGTCAGTTTATGAGGATGGTGATATTCAGATATAGCCTAATGTCATCGATGACACAGCGAAATCCAATTCATTCAAATACATTAAATTATTCTTTTTAAGTTTTTTCAACTTAATCCTTATGTTTTGTGTAATTTTGATATCCTTCTAAATCACATTCATAATTTTTTTTTAAATAAACTTAAAATACTGTTTTTGTAGGCTTTCACTATTACGGTCCTAGTTCGTAAAATGAACTTTGGATAGTTTAATAGATATTCTGATTATTAAGAGAAACATTAATTAAGACAATAAATGTTTTACCTATTTAACGTACATCAGGTGAGGAATTCATTATTGATGCTAAGCTCCCTTTTTTCATCGTACATGTAGTAGTCTAGGTCAAAGTCAGTTGATTAGTAAAGAAACTGAATTAATTTGTACATACACTACAGAAAATAAGATGATTGACGTGCCCTGGATATTTATCTGTTAATAAAACAGGTAAAATAATGGATTATTATTAATTGAAATACCCGTCACAACACAAATTCTTATCTGAGAGAATAAAGGTTATGTTCCATAACGTTTCTACAATTGGATAGTGGAAACTCGAGTAAACTATCAACATAATTATCACTCGCTACCAGTTATATTAGTTTAAATCAATTATGTCTGCGACCAAGTTGAAGCTAGCTGTCAAAAATGACAGTTATTTTGTCTTTCGGTAATGAATCAACCTTAATTACGTGTAGTAGATAATACTTCTGTTAGTTATCGTCGGGTAGGAACGCAACATGATGATATCTCACACCGATACACATATACTTAGCTAGTCGTGTAGTAAAACAATCTAATCAATTCCACCCTTTCTTCATATGCCATCTAAAAATAGCACTATTGCGTCATACAGATCATAACTTCATTATATATATACATTAGAACAGCAGATATAAATTTATTTATCTATTCACGGTAAAACACAAAGACCTTATCGGTTGTGAGAAGTCGTCAGTCCAAAATTTAGATCCTTGCCCATGATATATATATGTGGAAGTGAGGTTATTTCATATAACGGGGGTTTGGATATAGAGTTGAATTTGTAGGTTGCATGTTCTCGTAAGCGACAAAAGTGACACAGTTATTCTATAGTGCTTTTGATAATAATTTTATCTCATTAACGTCTCATCCTATCTGTTAGCGTTGTCTAGTACCTTGACAACAATAAACATGGTTTAAACAATTATAATCTCGGTTAATGATGATTAAATGTAGGTGACATACATTAATCAATAATTATCTGATTTTTATCTCTACAGTTTCCGAAGACTGATAATGACCTTTTTGAAATACTCTTATGAATTGATAAATTATTGCCATTTATATTGTATCGGAAGCTATGACGTATGGAAATAGACATAACTTTATCTGATAAAGCCGAAATGTCTACTCACCATAACAAACAGTGTTATAATAATGTAAACATTGATTGCATGACAACATTAGTGCAATGCAGTGCAAGTCCACCGCACCGACACTTACTGCGATTCACTTTGATTTCGAGATTATTTCTGCATGTACACTTGCGAATATATATCTTTTGCAAATATGGAAAGTCAGTAACGACAGAATCGCTGTTTGAAGTTTTTTTTGAAAGAGTGTTTTATATAACATAGACTTTATTGTTCCATCGACTAACCACGAAAAAATTCAATCCATGAAATTATATCACGTTCGAAACCACGAAAAAAACCCACACTAATATTTCATGTCGTACATTATGTTGAATGTGTTTTGGAAAACGTATTTTAGAAAGCTATGAATAAGGTCTATTTACTGACCTGGAAGGGCAGTTCCAATTTTCTGACGTCTTGAAGTAGCAGATACGATAGAACGTCTTACATTCAGAAATCAATCATAGTTCGAACCATTCCTAACTCGGCGTTCGAACAACAACAACCAAATAAAATTTTGATGCATCGATTATAGGATAAGATATCACTTGATAAAGCCTAGACTGGCCACCATTCTTTGATGAGAAGGGTTTTAGGGTTTTATTAGTTTAAAGTCATATTAAAAGCTAGGGAGTAATGTAAGGAAGTGCCAGGTATATTGGTGGAGGAAAGCCGGAGTACCAGAAGAAAATCCACTGACCATTGGTCAGTACTTGGCTACTCTCTGCTGAGAAAGTCTTATCAACAACTGGTGGCCAGTCTAGGTAAAGCCTATGGTAATCTACTTTCGGTTTAACAAATAAGCGCTCGTGCATTCGAATTAATTTGTTGTTTAGAGGAAGAGTCTGTAAGTCATCAATGTATTGTCAAACACAGAAATTCATAGCCATTCCAAGGAACAGCGATCGTATCGCACCGAATGGAATTAATTATAGACATATTCAATGTTAGGAACTTTCTGTACTTGAAAATAAAACGGTGATAATCATGGACGTTAGATATAAAAGATCAGATATATAAATCCATATATGGCAAAGGTCAAGAAAAGTTTAAGCAGCAAATCTGGACAAAATGTTTAATGTAATTAGCGAAATAACATTTTAACTAAAAATGTCTTGTGCACAAAACATTTATATAATATAGCCGTATACACATGTACGTTTTGAGAATATAGACCAAATTAAAAAGACAGAAAATATGGTATTTGTCAATAGGGTTATGCATAATCAAATAATTATCACTTTTATACTATTTATACTACACATGTTTTTTGTCTAATGTCATCGGTTGTGTTATACTGTAGAAGCCTACACAATGCGCATGGGTAACCCAGGTTCAAATATCAGCATTCCTGGATCAACAAATGGTATTTATGAAGTTTTTTTTGTTATGTGATATTAATACTTTTTTTATTGTATTGTTAATTTTGCTTTATTTTTTTTAACATACGCTCACTGTAATTGTTTATCAAATACATGAAGTGTTAAATTGAAAACATTTGACTTTTGTGGCATGCCTTTCATCTCGCAAAATGACAATACGAGTATTGTTTTTGTTATGACAATAGTTAGGTCGCAAGTCAAGGCTATTTTGTATTACAGTATTTTTGCTGATTCATTGGTTTTTCAAACTTACAGTGATAACTTACTTGGTATTTTGAAAAAAACAGAATCATTATACGAAGATAAATATAGTAGGAAAAATCTTTCTCAATTTTCATACGTAGTGACCTGATAAGGAAGCTATTGTTCACACACTGATCTGTGACACTGAGGACGCCAAGAGAATCTCATGATATATATGTACACAATCATTAACAACTAGACGATAAGTCAATATCTCTACTAACGGGACAGAAAACGTATACAAGAGGTTATTGATATGGTTGTTTAATAAGAAAACACATCACATTTATATTTTTCACATAATTGCATAACGTATCGGTGATTATCAGTTTATCAGTAAATGGCTAAAAAGTACCTGTTTCGACAGCTCGTGCATGTGCTGGTCGTATGACCTGTATCTGTATAAATATTTTTTTTTCTCTTCAGGAGCTCGTGGTTCTTTCTAAGTCACTCATTTGTTATACCAATTTATGTGTAGACTATATCTACTAGACCTTCTAAAAAGGCAAACATTTCATTAGAAAGGATGACTAATATCAAAGGGATATCTACAGACTATTTGAAAGACGATATGCTTTCCATCCCAATACGAAAGTATTTAAAGGCTAATTTTCAAAACAAGATTTAAATAATAAAATAAAATCTTAAAAAACAACAATGATATTAGATAATAGCTATCGATGGCTTTACATGAGGTTACAACACCAAAGAAGATATCTTGCGTTCGTTATTTATGGTAACAGTGAAGATTCATATCGATGTTTTGCCACCTGACGCAGTCAAAAAAAAAAGGACGAAGGCGAGAAATTACCATTTTATTTATTTTTAATTGGTTAGTAAGAAGATGATGGTATGTGTAGTATTAACAGTAGGCTAATATCTATTGCGACTCTACAAAATTATCAATCTCATCTTATATTCCCATTTTAAACATTAAAAGCTGTTTCAGAGAGTTTGTGGGCTTTTAAAGATGCTCCACCGCCGACAAAGCATAAATGATATTCCTCAGTTGAACAATAATTTGTGTTTGATCGTGTATATATATGTCTAATTAACACAAAAAATAATATAGAATGATTTATTTCGCCTTTGGTGCATGCGCAATCAGTACTTCATTCCATATAGGATATAGTGACACGGAATTTTTTAGGGATGCAATTAATTATTTTTCATATCTTTAACTTGAAGTAAAATTAGAAGCTCAAACTTTTCAATGGTGGTAATGGTGTAAAGTAAGTAACTTCTGTAACAGAAGGAAAATACGAAATCGTCTGCTACTGTTTTTGAGAGTGAGAAAATTTAACCTGTAGAGTGAGAAAATTTAACCTGTATCGTCATATTTAATGTAAGTCTATGTACAAATGTTTAAGTTTGTTCTGTTTTAGTCGACATAATAATAAGAACAACATACTTAAACCTAGAATGAAAAGGTCACATTGGACTTTTGTAGTCATAGAGGAATTCAAAATCAAATCTTTTAGGATTCATTCTCGATGCTGATGGCTCTGAGGTAAACACCCAAATTTATATTTAAGTTGTAGTGTGACATACAACCTAAGCTCAATATACAAATAGTTCGTTTTATAGATAAATTGAATGGAAATATACATTGTCTTCATTTCGTATACAATATCTTATTTTCAAACAACATCTCTGGCAGAAATACAAAGCAAATAAACAAAGAAACAGTATTAGTTTTACTTTTTCACAAGTACTGTAAACGTGAATATTTTCACGAGTGCTTAATTTCACGGTTTACGCGAATAAAACTTTCACGATAGATACATTTTTAGTCATTTAACAATAAAATTCATCCATGTGGAAAATAGTACGCGCGGGGTAAATTTTCGCGGTCAAGCGGCCTTCGCGTAATTACCGTAAATTTCTCCCTCGCATTAATTTCCACTAATTTATACCATATATACCATCAATATAGGATCTGAGTGTTCATTTCATACGATGTTTTATAAAACGACTCTAAGAAGTTTTTATTTTTGCGAGCCTTGGCGACAACCTACATTTCCCAAGACACTTGTTCCTTTTTTCCTGTTTTGAATTTTTTATTGCAAATTATCTGAATAAAGAAAGTTCAAACAATTTTTTATGACGTCATTTGATTTTTTCTACCTTGACGTCACAATGAATTTCCAACCAATGAAAATCGCTCCAGGTCATATTACACTAGCGACATATGCAAAAATATTACACGGGTGAAATCACTGAATATCAGGCAGATTTTGTGATAAATACAATTAACCACACATGTTGTAGAAAACGTTCAGATGGAGCAATGAGTGATTAGTGACTCGCTATTTTAGTGCAATATAACTGAAACAATAAGGTTAAACGAGAACAAAAATGAATACGATAGCCACAAAAAATGCCAGATAAAATTCGACACATAAATGTCTATATAGTCGGGGGATGGTTTTTATTTTGTTATAACATTCCTCGGCAACACAGGCTATATATAAACACTAACGGTAAGATGATATTAACGTTAGTGTATATATCGCCTGGGTTTTCGAGGATTGTTAACATAGAGTATATCCAATCTGGTGGTCTTTATTGGTATTTTGCTATTATCAAACTGGCAGAAACATTTAACATTCAAATTCTTCGCCCCTCTATACATATTATTGTGTTCCAAGAACGCATCAAAGAAAAACTTTATGCTACTCTACTTATGTTCTTGCTGTTAAGTACATGTAAAAAATATAGTAATTACGCTACATATCAACCCGTGTTATTTTGCAGGCGGTGTTTTAGTGTATAGGTCATGTTTGTGACGTCTTTTCAAGATTTTCCCAATCATTTATGCTTTTAGCTTTTTTATTAATTGATTCACTGACATTTAATAAATGCTCAATTTTCGACAATATTTGCCTTTGAGATTTTTGTCAGAATAAAACCTAGCAGATTTCACATATGTGCTACTCTCAGGGGAGATGAGTAAAACACGATGGTATAGATATGAATGGAGGTAAACATCCGCATACTACATCCTGGTGTACAGGTGATGGCTTGACACTGGACTTTATTAACGCGATGGAACAAATTGTTTTTATAAACATTAGATAAACATTGAATATGCGTGGATTCATAAGCAGATGTCATAATAAGTTGCTAAGTTTTGTTCATTTTCAGTGATTAAAAAATGATAGGATGTTGGTTTTAATGCAAATCCCGAATAAAATTTACTAAAATTACAAACGAAAAATCAAATAAATTTTAGATAAAATTAAATAACCTCAATTAATTCAAGTTGGTGTTGGTTTTCTTTGTTTTTCTTTTGTTTGTTTGTTTTTTTTACAAAATTATACAGCTTCCTAAATTTTCATGTAAAAAATTGAAAATAGATATATACGCGCATCTTAAATATCATTTATTAAGGACATCTTTGCGGTTTACACTATCCTGTTAAAGCATATGCTAATTTATCATCAAATATACTTTGTCACCACGTTTGTCAGTGACGTCTGTCTAATTCATATGTCACCAGATAATTTAATTAACGATTTGTAATTAAATGTAACAAACCATTCCTTTCAAGCCGTTTGATGAAAGTTACTGTTAAGCTATTTAATTTTGCGAGGAGAAAGTTTCGCGATCTTCCCCTTTGTTCTTATTTGCGGCTAACACTTTTCTCGCATTGTAAATGTTTGATTGTATATCACCGCTGTACAGTTTAGCGTTCTTGGCATTCTTTGAAGTATGTTCGTGGGTAATTATGTTCGAGAAAACCTAACCGCGATTATAATCCCTCGCAAATATAACTATTCAGTAATCATTTCCTCATGATAGTAGATATTAAGAAATCAAAAAAATAAAAATAAATTCAAACATTTCAACACGAGGAAAATATATATTCGTGGAGCTCACTTTTGCGAATTTAATTTGATATCATAGTCCGCTAAAGCAAGTCAAAAGCGAAAGCAAATCAGTGTATCATTTATCATCATGCATTATAGAATATCCTGTCATTTTAACCACAATGTTCAAGGATAAAAACTAGCACCAAGTCTTTTAACAAGGCCAAATTGTTGTTAGATAAAAAGTTTTACATGGAGGAAAACATTTTGAATGGAACTTACTTTAATAATATTATATAACGTTATTATGTTCAAGGTCGTCGATTGGTTCTCCTACATGGCCAGGAAAGGAATGATACGTACATGTAATATGTAAGCAAAATAACGAAACCAGTTCAAACTGTGGTGGCGAACCTTACTGACACGGATATTTTGGAAATAATAAACGGAAATTGCATATTCGCCAAAATTATTTATCTAGACAGTTATGTTGGTACAAAGCCGGTCCCTGATAGACACCGTTAACGTATTCTGTCCTTTTTAACATAATGTACATGACGTACATATAGCCTCTTTGACGTTTCTTGTGGGCTAAGCGATGACTGATATTAATTAATCTTGCTATTATGCAGCCAGACTACTCAAGGATTACGACGAAAAGGTTATATTAATTTTAATATTCCTTGTAAATAAAGCTTGGCTTAGTCACAGTCACTTCTGACATCAGTTCTATATTTTTTCATGGCCTGTGTCAAGTTATTAACTTTAGTCCCGTCAGACAGCCTGCTTTACTACGCTGAGTCACGCATGCTCGGTAGCGATATACGTTGTGACATCTTGCTTTACAAATCTATGTTGTTGCTTTGTACTTGTCTGTTAGATGTTTCTGAACTCCAATCACTTGTTGCTCATCGTCTCTGTCTCTGATTCATCCTCTGATGGGTTATACTAGGACGCTGTGTATGTTCAAAGCCCTCTGTCTCTAGTAATAAACTTTCCAGTTCGTGCATTCAGCATATTAAAACAATTACACCACGAATAGAAAAAAGGAACCGCTGGAATTTCGGTATGATCAAGTCTTGATATTTTTCTCCTTCTATTATGATTTTCATACTAAGCATATCTGTATTCAGAGAGTCAAATATGTGTACGGTATGTATTAACTTTCAAGAAACTCTTTCCTTACGGATAACATATGGTCACACTCTTTATGCGTAATACCATAAATTTACAACTATATATAGTATCTATTACACATTTAATGAAATATTCATTGGAATTATTATGTTTTTTATTTTATTATTCATTTATGGCTGAATTAAAATAAATAGTACGATGCATGCAATCGAACTTTTCACATTTACATAGATAGCCTTTTTACTGAGGTGATAATACGTAACTGTTGTTGCCCACACAAAGGACTTCAGCTGCTGCTGTGAATAGGTAGACATATCTTGTTAGTTTATGAGATCACGTCGGAAGTCCAAATATTGGAACATTTATATTTTTCTAATAACGACTATAACTGGATACTGTAAATCAACTTCCTTTCGCAGCATTTCGCGATTTTCATTTCAAAACAAGTTCGCGAAGATTAATATTTGCGAATTCAAAAACTTTCCGGAAATACAGAATGCATCATGAAAATGATAATTCGCAGAGGTAAACTTTCGCAAATATACCTGGGTCGCGAAATTCGCATAAGTAAATCGCATGCGAGAGAAAATTGGTTTGCAGTACCATTATAATCAAAACAAGGAAAAATGAATGAAGGAATCAATGGTGAAAAAAGAAATACCAATTTACATGGAAATGAGCAAATGATGGCTTTAACCCCAGAGAATGCAGATTTATCAGAAAAGTTTTCACGACCAAATGTACGTTACCTATACCTTACACATCTGAAGCATACACACATTATTTACAGTATACTCAGGCTAGTCGAACAGGTCTTTTTTTCAGAGGGTCTTGTAATTGGTCACCCAAAGATCATAAACGGATGCACTGAACACCAGCTATATAGTAACACTGGTTATAAACGTCAGCAAGTTGAGTCTGGAACATATCGCGACAGTCGCCCTTGATATAAGAGTAATGACTACTTGTGTTGTAAACTATCAAATATAACAAATAAGGCTTGCCAGCTCTCAGTTATGGTATCCATTAAAGCCATCCTAGTCGTTAATGCTAGCCAGAAAAAAACATCCTATGAGTAGTTTGTGTGTATCTTTTGTGACAAGGTACGGAACACTATCTTATTAAGCATTTTCCAATTCAGCATTCATATCTGGCCTTACTTCCTATTTTCCTTTGAATTAATTGTTAGTGTATTAGAAGGTTAATTCTAATCCGCCTAACAGTGTCTTGTCCATATCTAATAGATAATTTGTTGGCAATATCAAATCAAAATACGTCTTTTCTATTGAAATGTCATTGATGTAAAAAAAATTATGAAGATCGCCTAGTATCTGAAACTGAAAAAAACAAAAAAAATAGACAAGCGAACATCGTATGTACACTGCATAGTTTTGCCTATTGTCAGTTTGTCACAATGGTTACATTACAAGGAAGTTGTAGACTTAAGTGATCTTTCTAGAATTCATTGCGGATTTGTATATTATATTCTAAATTCGATTCTTGTCAACACAATCGGTAGAAAAAGTTTAAGTAGAAGTCGCATCATCCGTTGTTTAAAAGGATGCAAATTAGGATTTGGGTGTTATAAACTTTACAGTTATCGCCTACAATACACATGTGGACACTTATTCGCGAGTGACTGCTGACGTCCGGTAGGTTTTGTTATCTTTTGATTTTTATCATAACTGTTTTCATTGTATTAAACATTTTATTTACAATATTGGAATATTAATATATATATCGAACTCTAGTATATTGTTCACAGTGTTTATGTAGTCTGCGAAAGACATATAAATCAAGGAAATATCATCCAGTGTTCTACAAATATTGAACAGCGAAAATGAAAATATAACAATAGATTTGTTCATAGAAACAACGCAAAAATAATAGAAAAAGTAAGACGCTTCGTTGGCAGCACACGCCACATGTCTAGGGATATTTTACCAATTCGTTTGAGATATTTGTGTTTATATTACTAATATCATTTAAGCAAGTGTACTTGCTTAATGAATATTTTTCAATGGGATTAATGAACGATAAGAGTAGTAATTTAGTAATTATAGATTAGACGTTAGTCAGATAAGATTTTGTAGATTATCAATATTTTACCATTGATAAGAAAAAGCTGCTCGTTGCAATATTTGCAAAAAGTTTACAAATACTTGATAAGACGAAATGTCGATACCTTAAATTATTAACGATACAAACATCAATATCCAGACCTTTAAGATCAACATAATATATAGAGACATAACGTAGACATATGACGTCACGAAGGTATCTGTATTGTTTTCCGTCGACCCGGGGGAGCATTGGGCATTGTCTGGTAAGTCAGATGGTCAGGTGCTAGTTCTCAACAAGGTGTCAGGTTGCACACGCATATCAATTTACTTCTTTTTATTTGATCATTTGTCTTAACATAGCTGACTATTTCATATATCAACATTTTAAAATGTTTACTTGCATTAAAATCTATGAAATTTTTTCAAGCGCATGAATACGATGCATGTTAATAGAGTAGCAGGCAGAGACAAATGGTGGAGTAAATCGGTTTTATACCTAAAGGGGGTCTTACGGAAGATCACGATAATTTTGTCCATCAATCATGGTGGTTCTTTTTTTATAGCCAACATACGTAAAAAGAACTGCGATAAAGGTAATTATACTTATCACCTGATAGGTATTTTCCAAATATGGATATCTCGAGATTGTTTAAACTTATCAAAATGCCCGATATATGTAAGCCGTTGATGCATAGACAACGTATGTTCTTTTAATTAAACCACGTGTAACGTTGTCCTTGACCGAGTTTTTGTACTATCTGCAGACAGATAATTCATTATATCTAGGCGATATTTAAATCTAGCAGATGCACTGATGTGCTATGTATAGCCTTGGCTAGGCATAATGAATTTAACAGCAGATCTTACAAGGCTTCAAAGACAATTTGCGACAATGTAAATTAAAATCAGAGTCCTCTTACAGTCCGTGCTTGTGAATATAAATCCTTTTACAAACCTACGTCAGCTTCGACTGGTATAACAATAGTGGTACGATATCCCTCATTAGTAACAAATAGACAAGTGATTCTTGTGTTCCTTTGATATTTTAATATATACTTTTGATACGTTAAATTTAATGTGTAAACTTGTCGAGATTACACATATAATTAATACTTACAAGTTAATATAGATGATACATCGAAATGAATACTTGATGTCTTGACCGCCTCATTGATGTGGTTTTCTAACACTCACCAGGTCATAATTAAAGTCTTTTTATTGACGTTGTCGCATCCATTATGCCGCTGTCTTTCCTGCTTTTGTGATTTCTCTGGTCAGCATAAGGAATATATTAAATATATATATATATAATGCCTTTACATAAACACCTGTGATACATAAATAAACACACATGTGCATATATGTAACTATTAAAAACGATGATGCTTTAATATACTCTCACGCCTTTAATGCGTATACATAATAAAGTTATTGAATACGAGGACTAAAGCGACATCCTCTTACAAATATTTTTGCGCTGTACCATTTTCAAGTCTGTAATTCAATATTACTTGTAACAAACATTTTCCTTAAAACTTTATCAGTACGTAAAGGAAAACGTGATGTTATCGCTTGTAATGTCGCTTCCGATTTAGCTGATATAATGTACAGATTTAAGAAAACAAATAAGGTAATCTTCAGTGGATTGAATTAATAGGATTAATTTGAATATGTGTTATGGTGATATATACTACAAAATGTGAGTGTACTCTCATGATAAGCTATGTGTTAAATTTCCTCAAAAACTTTTTTTTTTCAAGTTAATATTTTTATCACTGATATGCATTAAAAGACGTACAAAACCATTTATTTCATTTTCAATTGAGTTACAGAATCCCATTACTTCTGTAACCATGGCGGTACTCTTAATTCTACACCAAATGAAAAACATCTATTCTATAGAAACTGAAATTTCTTAGGATAACTATAATGATATTGCCCTTGAATATTTCAAAGAAAAGTTTGGATAAAGTCGGACTCGAGTTTTATACATTAACTGTACACCACAGTGAAAGGCCTTCCCAGACCGTGTATCCCGTATTCCTGATTTTCTCATACCTGTATCTCACTTTACCTACAGTAAGGAAGCAGTGATCTGTCAATGCATACTCACTATTCACTCTTAAATCACAGCAAAGCATAAGAATATAGAAAGAAAATATCGTAACCACGTATCTATATGACACATTTAAAATTTCAACACGGAAAATAACATTTGAATTTTGTTATTTTGTAGTAAATCGGTTAATTTTCGTGTTTGGTGGGTTTGCTTGTTTAGGTGATTTGTATGTATTTACATAACAAGTCAAATAATTCATATTATTTCAAACAATATCTCATATAACTCATGTTAAGTTCTGTAAGTGATTGCTAATATAAAATTACATATAGAATTGCTAGGCATATACAACATTTGAAATTTAATTGTTATTTGATAACCCTTCCAGAAAGGACATGTTTCTTCCAAGATCAAGTCCCTTTGTGTAGAATGCGTTGTTCTTAGTGGAATGAACAGAATAGCATTTATGCTATACACTTTCAAAAGCGATACATCATTTAGAAAATTGATGGAGCTATCCTCTAAAACAAACATATTATACAAAATATCTGCGCATCTGCTATACATCAACACTATTACTACATATTATCAATAAGTTACATTATAAACGGTATCTGATAGATCACAAATCTAACATGGGACATCATACAATAAAACTTACCACAGACTACATATCCAAAAAACCTTTCAATGAACAATAACATCCCTTATATCAATATAAAAACGACTAGATATGTATGGATGATAGAGAGATCAATGGGACAGATTGAGTACTAATCGTGAGAATAATACTATATGTTTCTAAGGATGCCTTGACAGCGATATTGACAACTCATACATAAAAAAAAATCTCTTCTGTTTACCCAGTTTCCAAATATTTTAAAATCTTAAAATAAAGCCAATTTTTTAATGAACATTATTGAAATCAATGTTTTCTCCCATGATCACAAATTTCTTGGTGTTTTGAATATAACATTGAGTTGGCTGCATTCAGAATTGTACTTATTGTATTATATATAAATGTATGTATATCGCTTACCCTCGTCTCTCCTTTACTAGCCCGAACCTCAAAGTGATTTATTCTCATAATAAAAAATATATTTCTCATTAAACCAACTCTCTGGACTGCACTGCTTATGACATAACGTTGTTTTCTTCATCTATAGACTGGGGATAAAAAGATAAACAAGTTTATTTACTCTCTCATTCAAAGAACAATAAGAAGAATCCACGGCTAAAGATGTGGTTTGGTATTTGGCAGGTTGTCTTTTTCGACATCTTCCCATCCGTTCATTATTGATATTCGTACGTCACCAACATGGTGTGGTTTTCCAATCTCGTATGGTGGTCATACATTACTTCGGTCCCAGACAACCGAATGCGGGTTCGGGAATATTTTCTTACACATGTTCACCAGTTTTTGGCCCGAGGAAATAGCATTGATTACTTTCTTTTGATGGGTTCCTGATAATACAGGAGCATGTCGCCTGTTTTACCATGGTAACACGTTATTACTCTTTTAGATAGTCTTATTCACGACGTATGACCTCTCATTCTCACCTATATATTACACAATAATTCCGTGCTTAACACCTTAGCAGCAAAAGTATTATACGTTAATTAGAAATGAAACTAGATGCTAAAATGTTTTAATAATTTTTACATTTATTTATTATTATTTATTACTAAAATATTGCCTTGTTGCACGCACAACTTTAACCTTCTGAATCGAATTACTTATAAAGTAAATGGATCTATGAAATTCATTAAAACCCAAATGTTGTGATGTTTTGAATAATTTAAACATCATAATATTTTGTTATTTTAAAGTGTATCCCGCTATCATACGAAGCTATAATTTTATATAAATAATATTAATATGCATCGTCTTGATAGATCTGACGGAAAATTGACAGAAGTGTCGAGTTTTTTTTTATACTACTATATATATCCTATATTACAAATGTCAATATAAATATCTTAAATGGGAAGGAAAAATATATTGTTTTTGTCTGTCTGTCTTCCATCTGTACGTCTGACTGACTGTCTGTCTGTCTGTTTTCTCTCTTTCTGTCTGTTTTCCGTCTGACTGTCTGTCTATCTGTTTATCGAATATTATATATTGATAACGATAGCAAACGTTATGGTAACTGACTTTATTACGACCTACGCTCTTTTTGTTCCAACGGTTTGTGCAAAAAATCCATTTCCAAAACTCCAATTTTCTCTCAGAATTTCAATTTTGTAAAGAATATTAAGCTTAGAAAATAATATTTAAAAAAACAACAGAATTATAACCAGTATAAAGAGAGGAAAATAGAGAGAAAGTAATGTCTTGGAAATTAGAAAATTTTAGTAGTACGTCATGAAAACAATTATTTTACAAAATACAAAGACAAAATTTTAACTTTATATGAAAATTTATTTTTCAACAATTCAACATTTTGTTGATCAATGTTGAAGCACCAGATATTCATAAGTTCATGTAATGGACGAATTGTTAATTAACTTAAATAAATAAATGGATATTTGTACAAATGACATTTCATGATAATAGATAATGCATGGATGTTGGAATTGTGACGAAATGAAATACATAAATAAATCTATTGAAATACATTATTCAAATATGTAAGTATATATACAGATTCTACCGTTAAGTAGATTCCTTCTGATGGCCAATTTGGTCCTCTTCGTAGGCCAAAATAAATATGAAAACAGGCCTTTTTCTGGCAAAAATATGAATTGAAATCGATCATGTAACGGTTGTAACAGTAATTTATGAATTGATTTAAATAAATAAATAAATAAATTGAAATGAAATTACCTATTAAACGCAAGTAGTTTTGCATGGAGACAGATTTTGCGTAAACTGTGTATATCAGGGTGACCAAACGATATACACTGATCGCTATGCGTATGGCATACAACTTTAACAGTACATTACAAAAATAAATCTGATTCTCGAAATGCGTGCTATTGTAAATTCTAGGGACATTTATGATAAAACGGTAAAGTTATATTCATGATATATAAATATACATATATCTGTTTTCGAAATATTTAGATCATTTTACGTAAGCCTTTCTTATCGTGTCAAAATGATATAAAGTATCCCCGAAGAAAATACTAGTTTTCATACACAAAATTACGTTAAATATTTTGCACACTTTTCGCGCAACTCATTTTATTATGAGAAAGCTTCTTTGCACTTTTACCCGTATCGATGGATGAAAAATGGCGAAAACTTGCAAATGAAATATGAAATATGATTATCACAACTTGTGTCCTAATCAACAATAGGTTGCTAATGAGGAATGAATAAAAATGAGGAAAACAGTACATATAAAAGTCATGAAGAAATACATGGGACCAGTTCAATAAAACATCTACATGTAACTTTGGCATTTAAGATCGATCTGCGCGGACACACAACCACGGCGAACAGTTGTCACATAAAATAATAATAATAACCAATACAATTAATAATAATCATCATAATTACTAATAATCATCATAGTAGCACTCTCCGATTAGCACAACAACCTTTCAAACATCAATAAATAAAAATAAATTAGATTTAAAACAGTTTTCACATTTTAAGTCTCTTTTGTCCTTTACAAGGAAAAAAGTCAATTCTTTCACAAAGCTCTCTTAGCAGTCCATGGTAATTCCGACATTTACAGTATCATGAACTAAAACACAGTGTGTGTGTGTTTTCTCTCATTCTGTATCTCATCTGTACATCGTGGGTTGGCGGCAGAATTTCATGTCCATAGTATTTAACGTCCAATTCCGTAGCCTCTCCATCACAGAGTTCAAAGTCAAATTTGTACACAAGCGAAAGTAAGAACCATTTACCCTGCGTGATAGCGTACTTTTTACCAGGACAGAGCGATCCGAAGGACAGAATGGGGTTTCTGATTTCTTTTCCGTATTTGTAGAATTTGGCATTCACAAATCTGTCATGCTTGTATGACTGAAAAATACAAAAGTACGCAACATAAGTATACATTACATTTCTCAAGTAATTCTTGAATATTTTAATTATCTATAAAATTTGCCATGCAGTTATGATTTAATGTAAGTAAGTATATAGATCTAACGCTTATTAAAAATGTTATTAAGTACTTATATGTTTTTTATTATCTGAATTGTCAATATGGACAGCAATGCTTACCTCAGGGTTTTCGAAGATCTCTGGATCCTGATGTATAGTTGGTGGGTACATTGCGACCTTGTCTCCTTGACGAAGTTCATATTTTTGACCATTGCTCATCTCAAATGAAGTATCGGCGGTAACAGAGCGAACCATGAACACTCCACTGCACATACGAAGTGTTTCTTTGGTGTTGCTGTCTGTAAAACATAAATATAATAGAAAATAAGTTGAAGTTATGCAATGAATGAGAACATTAAAATACATTTCATCGACGCGATCACTCCGTTTTGCACTAATATTCGAAATTCGTTCATGAGCTACCATTAGTTGCAATATGTTTTTCCAAAACAATTTCAGTAATTGTAGAAGTTTAACGAACTTACCTAATAAGACCATGTTATCGACATCTTCTAGTGTTAAGACGACCTCTCCATCTTCGTTTACTTCCCCGTTGGAAAGTTTTGTGTTGACGACCTCCTGAATTTCCTCCCTCAGAGCGTCCAGTGCTTCTTTGTGCTGCATGAGGTAGTAAACCGTCCAAAATGCCATCCTGAAAGTGTTATAGTTCACGTGGAGATAGACCAAGTTGTGTCCAATGATGTCTCCTTCAGTTTGTCCGTTGTCTAACATGAATTGCGTTGAGAATCTAATGTACTCTGACAAATCTTTTCTGTTTAAGAGTTCTTCGGAATTTGGCTGTTTGCACAGGATATTAAGTGCATTTAATGCTTTTGGAAACATATTCACGGGCATTCCTAGCCAAAGATAATTGAAGTACTTGTGGAAAAGGTCAAAGTTCTTGTAAACGGTTAAGGGTTCGAAGACATCTGTGGATTTTCCCTTTCCGAAGATAGTGTAGAACATACTAACAAATAATGTTTTAGAGTTAAATTGTCGAAGACCATCCGTTCTCCATTCCGATGAAGCCCCAAATCCTTCCGTATTGGTAACTGCAATGTGCGTTGCGTTCAAATGCTTGGAATACTGTTCCATACCTTTGTGTAAGTGAGATCCGCGAACCTTTTTAGCTGCTTCTTTCAACATTTTCTTTGCGTCGATAAGCGCAAAACTGAACACATTATGGTTCACTTGTTTCTGGATAGGGTCAAAGTCAAAGTTAGATTCTTTCACAAAGGGTTCATAAGAATGAGGATCCATGATAACGGTAAGATGTTGGTGCAGAAGTCTGATTGTAAAGATGTCGCCCAATTTCTTCTGCGTCTTGTGGAGATATTTCACGGCGTGTTTGGAAAAGTCGGCTCCATTTCCCCAGAGAAAGTGGCCCTTTGGGATTGGGGGCTCAGTACTCCTTCTGAAAACATAAAAAAATAACATTGTTCTTAATATGTTCTTACAGTTAATGAAAGATTTCACTAAAATTGAAAACGATATATTTTCATATTTTACTTTTATAGTTTACATATGCTTACCTCCTTCTGTACAATGTCTTGAAGTAGGCAACAGTGAGGATAACTCCAACCACTGCTAGGTATACTGATGCGGCAACCATTTTGTGATGTTTTTTTTTGTCGATGAAATAAATAATGTTACTAGTTGTCTTTCAAACGGCGTTCAGCAACTGATCTCTTTTTTAGGCGTTGCGTAATTAATATTTCCTGCAATGACACAAATGAAACAAAAAATAAATTTATGTCAACGTAATACAATGGATTATGCAATATTAGAAAAACATTTTGGTAAGTTGTATTACGCTGTCGTGCCTACTTTACCGAGAGCTATCACTGCGTCTATAAAAGTGTGTATTACAGATTTGAATGAAAGGGGATTTTCCTACGGCTTCTGGAAAGCATTCGTCAGTGTTATAAATAGCCAGAAATCCGCACGATTTCAAAACTTTCCCTGAATGACAAGAAACTGTAAAATATAGCCAGGGAATCCCGGAAACTGAATGACTATAATAGGGAAGGGATAATTCTTTGTGACTTGGTGATAATAGGTGATAACTGTAACGTACATACAGAGATATACAGAGATTTATATCAAGCTCTTACCGGCTCAGTGGGCCGGGCTGTTAGGTACGCCTCTACTTTCATGATTGACATTTCAAAACATCAAAACATTGCAGCGTGGATGGTTGTTAAGCGCATGGTACATTATTTTTGTTACGTAATAAAACAATATGACCTATCTAGTATTACGTATTACTAATACAACATGAGGCGATGTGTTTATCTATTATTGACGATTTGATGGAATTTAAAAAAAGTGCAAATTTTCACAATACAATATGTTATATTAAACAAAAAACGTAAGCGCGAAAAACAAAAATAAGAATTATTTTACAATGAGCCTAATAAGCTGAAAAAATCTCTTTCATGTATAAGAAAACACACGTGATAGTTCTCAGCTAGGTAACATAGGTAATACAAACCGCAGGTAAGTTAATTAAAACGACAGTAAAGTGTTTTAATATCACAGAACACTTGTATATCCCAGAATAAGGCTAATCCAATAGAGTGACACAACTGTCAACATAGACTTCCATGATAGAGCTGGACACAAATAATAGTAGTGACCAGTCACTGTCTGTGGAAGTGATACTTACTCGTGGTAGGTGATCGTAGATGCTGGTTCTGATTTGGATCGGTGTGTACTCTGTATTTATAGACCACGTTGGGGCATTGTTTTACACAGCTCTCTCCCTATTGGCGCAGAAGAGCGGAAATGGGTTGAGTGGCATTAGTCATATCAAAAATTTGAATGAACTTGGATGTTGTGGGCGGAGCTTAATACGACGATAGCAGTGAGCGTACGCTATTGTGTGTGTATGTAGGATATTCAGTTACCGTCGGCATGGCTGAGACCTGTTTCATACACCGTTAAACTGTTAAGGAGCTGGTAAGCTACTCAGAGACAGCATATTGTGGATGTACGATTATTTTCAATGATTGTTGATTTTAGTTATATTTGTTGCTTATAGTCTGACTGCCTATGGTTTCTAAAATGTCTACTTATTAAAACATATTAACATTTTGATCTCATATTTCAGACGATTTATTTCTTATTTATGGACACATACACTTTTTTCATGATTTATTAACAATTTGTAGTAAATATCAAATGATACAATTTAAAAACTGAAATTTATGCCAGACTAGGTTGTGTTTTGACTGCTGACATCTTTCTTATATAATATATATAACAGAGCCAAATTGACTCATATAGAATTCCGTTTTTTATTAAAGCTAGAAGCGCTATAGAAGCAATAGCTTAAGATTTGAAATATGATCATATAAGGCCGATGTTAATGCTTGTCAAGTAGACATAATAGTGACACTTGTCTTACAACTAAAGACAGCGAGAAGCTATTGGTGGTAAAGTATGGAGGCAGAGGATGCATCAGTCGGAAAGGATTTCTTTTACCTGCCGTATTAATGTAGAGACAGATAATTGATATACTAATCAGATATTTAATTAACTTATTATCGGCTGCTAAATCCAATTATGTGGAAGGAGGTGTTTCATTATATAAATTGTCTGTTTCTCTTTTGATTTTGCGTTTTAGTCTTGTGATTTCCCTGTTTGGTAAAATAGTATTACGTTTCATCGATAAGTCTAGCTTGTAGATTAGACGATGGTGCTTTTAATTTCGACGACCAAGCGAGATATATTGTAAAATCAGCTCGTCAATACAAACAAAACATCAGAATGATAGTTACAGATAAAAAAACACAGCTATGTTATGTATGTATGTCATTTACAATATTTCATCCTCAGCCAGGGCAATATTTTTCTGTGTGAAGGTCATTTTTCACTAACATAGGAAGTATTTACTACTCCGGATGTTAAATACTTAAGATCAATGTCTGTATGTACGTATGAAATGCCTTTTGTTATATACACCAGCACGAGCCATTTGCATTGTTTTACGTTGAATTGACATAGGTGCTCGGAAGTGGCCGATTTAAACAGAGATGAGGACGCGTGAATTCAGCAACCTGTTTAATGCTACACAGTTAGATAGACGTATACACAATGAAACACATCCGATGGCCTACGTATGCCAACAACGAGTTAGGATATCGCTGTGATAACGAATACCGCCGTGAAGAGCTTTACAAGCTACTAAAAACATATTGATATGAAAACCCGAGGCAGCATAGAGGGCTTGTTAATTTGACAGCCGGGAGAAAGTGTAACTCACCATCGAAGTTCCGTCGATTAACACACAATTCTTATATATAAATGAAGCGCTGGAAGCAAAAATATGCAGGTTTTTCTATTAAATATTGTTCGAATGATTTTATGTAGCGTTTTGATTCATGAATACAAATAAAAGTGACAAAAAAGAAATTGAGTAATTTGTAACCATTGTGTAAAATGTGTTGGAGCATAAACAGAACAAGTCAGCAGTTACTGTTAATAAGATATAACTGTATGATTTATGATGGAATAGTGAACTATCTTAATGATAGAACTGTACGCATGTTCTATTAATGAGCGGTTATTCTTCCCGCGGCCACCGTAAAACAAACCGTACGCCTACGAGTTATCATAACGTGTGGTGTTTTATTGTATTACATGCTAGTCGACACGTACCTGGAGACGCGATCATCTCCCGTAAAAGGTTGTGCGATATACTCGACAGGGATACATTTATTGGAATAAAGACATTCACTTAGACAATTGAACTGAAATTTATATAAACCATGTATCTATTGTCTTTGTCCTTTAATGCTTTAATTTTTCTCGGCAACTTTCAGTAATCAAATGCTCTAACGACGAGAATATTTCCGTCTTTTATGGATCTAACTGTTCGTATGTTGATTTTGTATAGATACAACTGATCTCGACGAAAGTTCGGCGATAGAGATTCATGAACTGAACAGGTAGGAAAATAAACTGATAACATTTTAAAATGGACTGAGCCAATAATTTCATTTTATATAAGGAATACTAAGAATTAATAACAATAAAATAACGGCTGATATGAATATTAGAAAATAAAATATAATATTTCCAATAATGTTAAGTCCGTTCGTTTTATTTTTTCGAGAGGTTATTCATAAGAAACATTTTCCCAAACAAGAATATTCGAGATCGATGCTACGAAATTAAAAATGACTTCGACATTAACAAGACACAAGTTTATATCTTTTTCCGTTAAAAACGAACTTATGTGTCTGTAAAGGATATAGATTCGCTGTTTATCCTATGGTGAATGAACGCAAAAATAAAAATCACTCCAAAATGAAAGTAGATTACAGTATGTTATCATCATAAAGTGGACGATATTCCGTCATCGCTCTTATAACCACTCGTGGCCCCCCTGAGAGCTTATCCCTTTTCTGACATTTACTGAATCAGAAGGGTTCACATAAAATACAAATAGGTATGTAATACATTACCCCATTGTAAAACAAGGCTGTAACCTTCATCTAAGATAGAAATGAGATTTGTGGTGTAAATATTTAGAGAGCTAGACCATGTTACAACAACTCACAACACGCCTTATCGCCTCTAATGAAGTATTTGATTTAAGTGTTTTTATATGTTATCTATTATTTGGTATTAATTATACCTATTTCTATTCGGCATTTCCTTCTTCCTAATTATTTAGGGAGCTGACACGCGTAAACACTTCGAGTGGGTGAGAATAATTTTCATTAACACTTGCACTCTTCCTGTAAAGCGAATAACATTCAATGTATTTAGGCCATTCCAAGTAGCAATATTTTCTCTGTTTTAACCCCCACCGTGAATGATTGTGGACCACCTTGTCACATTCTGAATTACCCCCTACCGCTTCACTCAACGAAAGCAAGGGGTTGACTTGAACATGCGTCATATATCGTCCGGAAACTTCACAAGATATGTGTAAATATTGTGATGCGAGGTCGCTGTGGCGCGAAAGTCCACATTTTGTATGTAGGCAAATCGTATATCTATAACAAAATCGGCCATTGTCGGAGTTCGATTCAGCGTTTAACTGGAAATTCGATCCTTCCTCGGACCCAACCGTATGAGTGGGGCTGATGAGGGAGCAACAATTAAACTATTGTTTATGCCGCTCAACTTCTCCAGGGGATGAATATTACGAATCCCCATGGGGGTACAATTGCGTAGGTATGTGAGGTGTTTTGGACAATACGATGAGATAGGCTTTGTGATAAAAAAACATATATTTCTTTTTATTTTTTATTTATTTGGAATGCACTTTTGGTTTTATGAATGGGAAAATTACAGATGAAATAAATATTTTTCCCAACGAGGTGGTATAGTAAATAAGATTGACTTATCCCAGCAATGCTCACACAACTATGTCAAGTGGAAGTAAATTAAGACATCTCGATGATGATGTAGGTAATCCCTGATAACAGGACGTCACAGATGGAGGCGATCACTGATATCACAGGTGTTTGTGAGGAAAGAAGATGACATGATTCATATCAGTTGTATATATATGTATATCTACACACACATAATGTAGGTTTCACTGTGTAAGATTATACAGTCTTCTTAACACAAATTTCAATACTTTGAATTGACCCCGTAATTAAACATAACGCATATTTTTCTTAAAAAGAGAAAAAATAGAGTTGAACACACATTATAAGGTATATTAATTGATTTATATAGATAATCAACTTCCTAGCTAGATTTGACGTACTTTTATATTTTAAACTTTCAAGATAACTAGGTTAAATAGAGTTTTGATGTTCTTATTCGTTTGTACATGACACTTATATCAAAGAGAGATGCATCTGCTAAGCGTCAGTAGAAGTAAATATATCATTAAGGTTAGATATGAAACGTAAGAGAATTATCGCCCAATAACAAAAGCAACACAATGACGATGGGATAATATCACTGATAAACCAATCATGTAAACAGAGATGATCGGACATTAATCTATATTGAGTCCATTCCTTAATCTAATTTGATACTGATATCGTTTCTGCATATCTAACATTATTTAGACTTCGTTTGTTATATCAAACTTATAATAATACAAATTGATATGATATTATATGTTATATGTTATATGATCTACATCAGTTTGTAGTAAGAGAAGGATTTAAGATGACAGTTTATGTAGTCTTATAGATGTTATTATGAATGTTATAGCAACTTATTCATTTAAAGAATATTTTATGAATTCAATTGATACTAACAGGAGATAACCTTAATATAATAACATTTCTGTGTAAGTGTTGAAATGGAAATACGTTTGGCTTTTAAGTTATAAATACATAAATAAATAAATAAATACATAAATAAATAAATAAATAAATAAATAAATAAATAAATAAATAAATAATAATCGTAATAAATCATGTAACGTGAAACCACTAGCAATACCGGTAAAGGGTTTTCAACAAACATTTGATCACATATCGATCACATTAACAAATACATCTAGAGTTTAAGTATCGAGCTTCTGTTCCGGAAATACCACAAGTGCCAGATTGGTCACTGGGCTAATAATGACGTCACTAGACTAGTTCAATAAAAGTCATGCGTACTATTACAGCTATGTTGCGTTTTCATAAAAATTGAGATGAGCACCAGACAAATATTTACAAGGTGATATTAGACAAGTTAACTCTTCAACTGAAAAGCGGGCACCAGGAACTAGACTACGAAATCAGGCCTGCCAACCGGAAGTTACGTTGTTTGCAAAGCTATCAGTACGTCGCACATCGACGTCATCAGAACATCCACACTTTAGAGTCGAGTGCGTCTTATCTCTGTTGACATTTAGACCCGTCCAGTCGTAGTCCTAATGCTGACCAATTTTCAGTGTCAAATGAAACTTCTTAACAATACTATGTCACAGTTTTTTTCTTTAAAGGTAATTCCTAACCTATTAGTATAATCCGTAAACCCGAATGCCTCTAGTCTATCGCTTGTTCAAGGAAACATTAATTCAGTAAGTAAAATGTTTATCAACAAAATTCTGAGTGTGATATTTTGTTAAAACACAGTTTCTAATTATCTATAAAACAAGCATCATTTTCAATACACCACATATTACAGTTGATATCTACCGAGAATCTTCACTCTGAGGTTCCATAGTTACTGTACAGATAATAGGCATACAGGTATTATGTTTTCAGCCAACAATCATTATAGAAGTTTAAAATGCTTAACGACCATAAATGAAATATTTAGGGAATACCAACACAAGGAATTTCCAATAATAAACATATTTCACAAAAATACATCAATTTAATTTCCCCGTGAATATCAAAGCGTTTCTTTTTAAACTCTATTAATACTTTTATTCTCTTAATTTAGACAGTTTAAGGTAAGAGTAATAGTCCAATAAGTCCAAAATTTCTTAACATTTTGTAGGTTGTAAGTGTAGTTATATCTGGTGTTGTGCCCTGTCGGTAGTTGTGAGATGTACGATTCTGTGTGATTGCGCTATAAAAATACACAAACAAACATACTACATCTAGTGGAGACTGCAACCTTTTAACAACTCTTATACGCACCGACCTTATAAGTTACATATGTCGCAAAGAGGGGAAGACGAGCCTAGATGATATATATATATTCTTCAAAAATTAAAACAAAAAATCACCAGCTAAACATACCATACAGCATTACTAAGCTACTTTTTACTAAAACCATATTATATTCTGTGATCTTGAACTGGGAGCAGTTGTACTACTGCCTAACAAACGTATCATTTTTATCGAGTTGCTTCACCATTGAACTGAACAAAGCTTACTGGTTGCTGTTAGTCTTTGGTCAATATAATTTAAGGCTAGACAAATAGTGTGGGTGTACAAAAACTCATAGAACCGATTAATTGACGTTGGTTACTAATTGAATCATTTAGAAGCCTAAAGGTGTATGCTTTGATTTATTTGTATTGTTCATATATGGTAAAGACAATAGAAATGTGCACGTCAGTTATCTGCCATAATTATATACTTACTATCAAACCATCTTGTCGTTCAAACAATCATATTGATTTTTATCTATGAATAACTTGTACAAATTACCACTTTCGTAGTTTTTACGTTTGAATTAACGGGAATGATATTTGAACCAATGAATGTGACGTATATTGTTACTATTTATAGACATGTATCTTTATTGATATCGATTGACATATGCAAATTGATGGGGCTGTACCCAGTGGGGACAATGATAAAAGTACTTGTATATAGTTGTAAGTGACCAGAAAGTTCAATTAATATAACTCAAATACACACGAGTGTGTAACGGTTCTATGAGAATATCTGTAATAGATACAGTGCGCCATGATAATTATCATTATGTATATCGTGGAGTTGTTTAATTATCGTGGATGATTTATTGGTGTGACGAGAATAGTAATAACCATTGATTGTTTTCAAAATATATTAACAATGATGTAAAGAAATCGATATCCAAATAGATGAAATATTAAAGGGCAAACATAAATAAAATGATTTTATATGAGGATATTTGAAGGAGACTAATACGACTTAGACCAGACATTCCTGAGGAGAAAGTTTTTGTTGCCACTGGCATTATATTCTACAGTACAGGGGTGATGATATGGGCAAAAAACAAGTTAACCCTCGCCAGGTACATGTATCTACAGTACTCCAGTTCGACTATAACACCAAAAATACAAACACTTCGAGAAAGAAATAAAAAAGTGCATAACTACAATTTACCGTCGATTAGTCCCACCATCCGGTGATTATGACGTCAATATTAGACGTCATAATCACCGAGAAGTGGAACTTATCGACGGTATATGGTACTTTACCCACGTCGTTTTGGGATCTCGAAACCCCCTTTTAGAAGCAACTAATGACGTATATGCGGAAGAAAAATTACGTAAGAACAATTAAATTAATAGAATAACAATATCATTAAAATATACTTAAGCATGTTTGTAAACGCAAATTACACTGCGAGGGTGTGGAAATTGTAAAATATCAATAAATCGACATCAAAGTCTCAGTGACGACTGTAAATAGTGTTGGTTGTAACGTGTGTTGACTAATGCTATGCACCAGTAACAGCAATAAACCATTATAATATGCACTTCTTAATTGTTGTTCGCCATAGTTAACCTATCCATGCATTTAACTCCCAAACGTCTTAAATAGGTACATGTGTCTATGTATGAAATCTTAACGTAGGTGGTGCAGTTCAGATATAGCAAATCATGCTTGATAAAAGACTCTGAGTGACATCCGCAAAAACACCACCTTTATTGTATATCGTTAGAACGCAATATCCATTAGCTTTAATTAATGACCGATACCGGTCCAGCACACGAGGGATATCTATGTTGGAGAATATCCACGTTTTGGGGAACCCAATACGTTTTTGTATACGGTTGGGGAATCAAACCTCGCCCGCCCACACTCAATCACTTAAGTGAATACATCTAAGTTAAATTATGTAACAAGGCGCATGTTTTGTAAGTAGCAACTACACACGATCAGATATGTTTTTTAACAGACATACTTTTTCACTTTTTATTGTGTTTATGTGTTGTTAAACCTTCTCAGTTCCTAGCCTGTAGTCTGGGCCCGGCACCATAAAACTTTCTCAGACAAATGTTTTTCTCAAGCCTATGGGAATTCATATACTTGAGTAAAAAATCTGCCTGAGAAAGTTTTGTGGTGCCGGGCCCTGATATGTCAAAAATTATATGAACAACCACTAACAGTCATTAAAAGAGGAATCATATTTGGTCGATGGAAGTGACGACCAACGACAAGGCAAGGATACACAATTTTGTTATTGCAAGCCCAGGATAAACGAGCTGTTGGAATTGTGCCTATAACTTTTCTTGAAAAATAATTTATAATACCGCATTTTCATGGGTAAAAAAAATGGATTTGGCAAAAGGAGAAATGAAATTTCAGCGGTTTTAAAATTTCACGATCCGGCTTTTAAGGTATATATGAATCAACGTTTATAATTTCTAAATATTTTTCGGATTAAAATTTCTCGATCATATTGACATTCTGTGCTGTCATGAAAATATCATCCGAGAGAAAATTTAACCAGCTATTCAGTACTTAAGATTTTAGGATGACTGTGACCCTTTTATAGCTCTATAAACATACAAATGTAGTCAAGGTCATGTTCTATTTTTGGAGTGACTCTTTTCCCATCAAATAGTTACACCGATGTATCACACCAGGGAGGCAAAGTTAAAAACGGCGACGTCATATTTTAAATATTGAGATGACAGGATGTATTTTCAAGCGAAAAATTCAACAAACTACTATTTGATAACATTAATATACCAAGTTAGTCATATCCACCTGAATAAGAAAGTGAAAAACAATAAATAATGAGATACCGACATAAATTTTCAAGACAAAAATTCAACAAATATTTGATAAAATTAAAATACCGAACAGACTATGAGAATTTAATACAATTTTTATCGTCAAAAATAGATCATTTTTCTCTTTTCTGACGCGTACCGAGCTTAAGATTAGAAATTTGTTCACATTACATGGTATGTTACATGGTTTTTTTCACACTTGTCATTAGCCCACTTACGTCAGTAATACATTCAATGTCTATAATCTTACTAGAACTCCATCATTTTAGATTAATTCTGCACCTATCTCTGGAAAAACGATATTGTAGCTAAAAGGGTTAGCTGGTATTTTACAGAATAGATGATATGAAATAGTACTATACGATGTAGGAGGATATTGGAGCAAATCGCATCCAACGACTAGTAATGAACGAAGTAATATAGAATGAGACTGTATCATAGTGGTTGAAGGTGTCAGGCGTGTTCGGGTACAGAGAGTTTAGTTCGGCAGTAATTCTGCCAATGATCGTTTAACGCGCGTTCAAGTCAATAAGTTCACCACAACGGGTTAGAGCAATGTCATTTTCAGCACTATTTATCAAAAATAAATCCGTAGTTCCCGGGGAAAACCATGCACCTACCTAGGGTAGTTAACAGCCAAACTGGATCCTCAGATTTACTTAAAAGGTGGAGAGATATCGGTAGAATGTAAATCCCAGAGGTAGACTGTGTATGAACATCACATACCGGTATTTTTACGGTCCAGATTCGGTAGAATGTCAGACACATCAATTAAAAGGAGGATACTACATGGATAAGTGGATAGAACAAAACGAAAGTTTACCATGATACACAAATTATAGTCCAAGCATATATGTAATTAACAAAAGAAAATGATGATAACCTACCGATTTGTTTAGAGACTAGAGAAAACAAGGTCAATGAAAATGGACTGTCAGGTGTTTCGGAGGGGCATGCGTTTTCTGGTTCGTCGGTGACAACCACCATGTGATCTGAGAATTATTATGGACAACAAAACTCCAATGTACATTGTATATCAATAATGTTAATCACATGAGAGACAATACTTGTTATAATACGTATTATTGGAAACAAATCACGGGCGGTTCTCGGTAATTCACCAGGATAATACTACATCCGGTTATGAATTCGACATCCGACATTTTGAGAGATCCGGGACAATGAATGACCAATCAGGAATACCTTTGAAGCTCCAGGGACCACACGGCCGGACGCAAACGGGATTTACCAAAATATCAAGTGTACCCAGATGGAATAATGTATGTATCATTTAGTCTGAATGTTGGTATGATAGTGGTCACGTGTTGTCAGACCGATAACAAATCACCTATAAACAAGTAGGTGACATTTAATCCCGACAAGATACATTTGTACACACGAGCGGTATGCAGATAATCTCGTAGTAAATAATCCATATATGTACATGGGTAGAGTAAGAAAGAAAGATATTTATTTAAGTCAGTATTCCAAATATTTACAGAAGGTATTCGACATTTTGCCATATACACGTATTTATTATTGCAGTACTCAGATACTGACCGCAGTCGGTCGATGGTTCTTCAGCGGGGATTCTGAATTTCATAAATGGCTATGAATGTTAACTGGAGGTAAGAAATGAAATATAAATGTAGAACGAATCATAATAATTGAAAGATTAAATATTATACTTAGGACACATAAAACTATAGGATTATAAACACACCAGAAGGCACGTGCAAATCCATCCTTTGGTACCCAGGCTTAGTTCCTAACGGTAAACGATCAAACATAATATTGGATCTATTGAAAACTAAATTTTGCACTTTCATGCCAAACGACATTCTTACGTAGATTTAATTTGGCAATTCAAACTCATTTATTTTTTTTCTGTTTCTATATTTGAACCTCTTTATTTGTGATTTCGAATCGCCAATGAAACTATTCTCTCAATTCACCACTGACTGTAAAAATCCCACGTCAATTGTCTGGTGTGGGTTTATTAAGTTAACGTCCTATGAACATCCAGGGTCATGTAATTATAACGACATGTCAGGTTTGTTGGTGGAAGAAAGCCGGAGTACCCGGAGAAAAACAACTAATCAGCGATCAGTATCTGGAAAATAGTTTGGTTTGCAGTAGACAGTGGAAATATAAATAGCACGGTACCTGGAACACGCGATTTAAAATGCTAATATAACGTATAAAATTATAAGAGTGGTGTTATTCTAATATTCCTAATATGGCATTATCGAAATACAGAAAGGAAGATCCTACACGAATACACTCAGAAACCCTGATAAAAGGTCCGGATGATTCAGAGATAATCTTCTGCTTCATAGACAAAACCAGACACATAGGTATAATTGGGATTTAGTCCAACACAACAGATTATGAAGCAACAAGGACATGAACTCAGAGATGGCGGAGACAGGACAGAAACCCTTATCTACTTAGAGCAGAAAATCTGTCAGGTGAATGAAGGGAGTACCTGTTACTCACAGTTTATTGTATAATGTATACTGTTATTTGTTTCTCACGTGGATAATAGTATCTGTTTTGTTATTTTACACCACAGAAGAAGTAGTAACCAATGGTCCAATAGACACCGATAGTCTACCTTAGCTAATTAAGATATGGTACACACCTGTCCCTCTTGAGCCACGACCTGCTTTAAAACTCGGCCAATTTCGACACGAGGGCAGCTAGACTACAATAAGCGCAGCTCGGATCATCTGTTTGAGGTTTACGCTACAAAGAGGTGGATGAGCCGCCTGTAAGAGGTGTGCGTACGTTATCCGTCTTTGAGAACAAGGGATTTTCGATTCATGTGGTTTGGTGGTCAACAAAAACTGTGGCCATCGTATGGTTCTAATCCCTCAACAATAGACTGTATTGTTTACGGTTATGAAGTGATATGGTCTTGTCAAACGTTTTGACCGTGGTTTGTATGCGATGGGTGCCGTACCATAATATAGGCGGTCCGTATTACCATCAACCTACTTAGGCTTATTTACGAAAAGGGATGGTGGCATCATATGTAGGTTAATCAAACTGAATCAGTATCACCTCCGAAGATAATGAAACGGTTTTGTTTTTGGAAACAACGATTTAACTACAATAAAAATAAAAAAAAACAAATAATTTTATCTAATTTCTTATTATTTTACACTCATTTCTATTGGTCAAGGATTATGATGCCATCCATAAAGAACGTTTTCGCGGCAGCGTCATAGGATAAGCCTAATTTAATAGCTCGCCGAGTTATTCAAATAAATTATAAACTTAACCCTTAATAGTTTTAGACAAATATAAAATGACCTTTCGTTTTGTCCGTGACTTCATGAACACAAAATATTGAGAATAATGCTACAATATATGTCAGTACTTTGTAGCATTTAATTACAATTTTCCAATTACTGTTATATGGTTGGGTATGACTCAGGTAACATTGCAGACAAAAATCGATTTTGGGTTGGCTTAAAGTATTCAGTACCTCTGTGCACATCATATAGCATTATATCTGTGTAGGTAGTTAATATTCTGGAAATAATAACAAAATTTCCCCAAAACATCCACCTTGATAGCCCTTATACATAAGATCTGCAAGTATGTATTTATATCGTGGGAGTAAAAGTGTCTTAACGCTAATAAGGTGACGCCAGATTCAGAACCTTTCATGGAAACAAAAGAAGTTATTCAGATATTCGACAGGTGAGTCTAAATCCATAGATAGCAAGTGATCTAATGATGAGAATACCTCAGGTTCGATAGAACGATTCATTTATTCTAATCCGATTTGCTTGTGAACAATATATTTCCAAATTAACGCCTTTTCAATGATTTCTCTTTCCCAAAGGATCAATCTACTGTGTTGTTGGGTTTTTATCCATGGTTAATTAAAGGGGACTTTCCATGTCTATAATATGAATCATGTGATTGGGATTCTGTGTAGGAATTTCTACACAACAAAGACTCTATTGATTTGGGATACCTACACGTCATATTCCTATCCAGCACCATAGTTATACAGTTACTATGATTCAAACTGACTGAAATTTACATATTATACTTCTTAAAAGGATGGAAAAATGTGTTTTTTTCTCTTTAAATCAGAAAATGCAATGCAGTCTTGCCATAATTTTGTGATTTTCTTCTATTGACAGTGAAATTGTTCGCATCGGAAGTAAACTAAGAGGAGTATACAGTTCTGTCTTGTCTGAAGACATCCATTAGGAAAGAGAAATAAAGTATATATTTGTCGGTGAATTTTTTTATCTTCAAAATAATTTCATCTGCCTATTTGTGTGATAGGTATGTACTATGGAACTGCTCAACAAAACAGAAATGATTTTATAATCTTTCACATCAACATCCCAATTTTCTCTTTATTCACATGTTAGATCTTTCTCTTTGGATCTGCATTGTCACACCATCCCCTGTGATCTGCATTGTCACACCATCCCCTGTGATCTGCATTGTCACACCATCCCCTGTGATCTGCATTGTCACACCATCCTCTGTGATCTGTAATGTTACACCATCCTCTGTGATCTACAATGTTACACCATCCCCTGTGATCTGTAATGTTACACCATCCTCTGTGATCTGTAATGTTACACCCTCCTCTGTGATCTGTAATGTTACACCATCCTCTGTGATCTGTAATGTTACACCATCCTCTGTGATCTACAATGTTACACCATCCCCTGTGATCTGTAATGTTACACCATCCTCTGTGATCTGTAATGTTACACCATCCTCTGTGATCTGTAATGTTACACCATCCTCTGTGATCTACAATGTTACACCCTCCTCTGTGATCTACAATGTTACACCATCCTCTGTGATCTACAATGTTACACCATCCTCTGTGATCTGCAATGTTACACCATCCTCTGTGATCTGTAATGTTACACCATCCTCTGTGATCTGCAATGTTACACCATCCTCTGTGATCTGCAATGTCACACCATCCCCTGTGATCTGTAATGTTACACCATCCTCTGTGATCTACAATGTTACACCATCCTCTGTGATCTACAATGTCACACCATCCTCTGTGATCTACAATGTTACACCATCCTCTGTGATCTACAATGTCACACCATCCTCTGTGATCTACAATGTTACACCCTCCTCTGTGATCTACAATGTCACACCATCCTCTGTGATCTACAATGTTACACCATCCTCTGTGATCTACAATGTTACACCATCCTCTGTGATCTACAATGTTACACCATCCTCTGTGATCTACAATGTTACACCATCCTCTGTGATCTACAATGTTACACCATCCTCTGTGATCTACAATGTTACACCATCCCCTGTGATCTACAATGTTACACCATCCTCTGTGATCTACAATGTTACACCATCCTCTGTGGTCTACAATGTTACACCATCCTCTGTGATCTACAATGTTACACCATCCTCTGTGCTCTACAATGTTACATCATCCTCTGTGATCTACAATGTTACACCATCCTCTGTGATCTACAATGTTACACCATCCTCTGTGATCTACAATGTTACACCATCCTCTGTGATCTACAATGTTACACCATCCTCTGTGATCTACAATGTTACACCATCCTCTGTGATCTACAATGTTACACCATCCTCTGTGATCTACAATGTTACACCATCCTCTGTGATCTACAATGTCACACCATCCCCTGTGATCTACAATGTCACACCATCCTCTGTGATCTACAATGTTACATCCTCCTCTGTGATCTACAATGTCACACCATTCTCTGTGATCTACAATGTTACACCATCCTCTGTGATCTACAATGTAACACCATCCTCTGTGATCTACAATGTCACACCCTCCTCTTGTGATCTACAATGTCACACCATCCTCTTGTGATCTACAATGTCACACCATCCTCTGTGATCTGCAATGTCACACCCTCCTCTGTGATCTGCAATGTCACACCCTCCTCTGTGATCTACAATGTTACACCATCCTCTGTGATCTACAATGTCAGACCATCCTCTGTGATCTACAATGTTACACATCTCTTATGTTACACCATCCTCTGTGATCTACAATGTTACACCATCCTCTGTGATCTCAATGTACACCCTCCTCTGTGATCTACAATGTCACACCTCCTCTTGTGATCTACAATGTCACACCATCCTCTGTGATCTACAATGTCACCTCCTCTGTGATCTACAATGTCACACCATCCTCTGTGATCTACAATTACACCCTCCTCTGTGATCTACAATGTTACACACCTCCTCTGTGATCTACAATGTCACACCCTCTCTCTGTGATCTACAATGTCACACCCTCCTCTGTGATCTACAATGTTACACCATCCTCTTGTGATCTACAATGTACACCCTCCTCTGTGATCTACAATGTACACTCCTTGTGATCTACAATGTTACACCACCTCTTGTGATCTACAATGTCACACCCTCCTCTGTGATCTACAATGTTACACCATCCTCTGTGATCTACAATGTTACACCATCCTCTGTGATCTACAATGTTCACACCTCCTCTGTGATCTACAATGTTACACCATCCTCTGTGATCTACAATGTTACACCATCCTCTGTGATCTACAATGTTACACCATCCTCTGTGATCTACAATGTTACACCATCCTCTGTGATCTACAATGTTACACCATCCTCTGTGATCTACAATGTTACACCATCCTCTGTGATCTACAATGTCACACCCTCCTCTGTGATCTACAATGTTACACCATCCTCTGTGATCTACAATGTTACACCATCCTCTGTGATCTACAATGTTACACCATCCTCTGTGATCTACAATGTTACACCCTCCTCTGTGATCTACAATGTTACACCATCCTCTGTGATCTACAATGTTACACCATCCTCTGTGATCTACAATGTTACACCATCCTCTGTGATCTACAATGTTACACCCTCCTCTGTGATCTACAATGTTACACCATCCTCTGTGATCTACAATGTTACACCATCCTCTGTGATCTACAATGTTACACCCTCCTCTGTGATCTACAATGTTACACCATCCTCTGTGATCTACAATGTTACACCATCCTCTGTGATCTACAATGTTACACCATCCTCTGTGATCTACAATGTTACACCATCCTCTGTGATCTACAATGTTACACCATCCTCTGTGATCTACAATCACCTCTCTGTGATCTACAATGTTCACACACCATCCTCTGTGATCTACAATGTTACACCATCCTCTGTGATCTACAATGTTACACCATCCTCTGTGATCTACAATGTTACACCATCCTCTGTGATCTACAATGTTACACCATCCTCTGTGATCTACTACAATGTTACACCATCCTCTGTGATCTACAATGTACACCATCCTCTGTGATCTACAATGTTACACCATCCTCTGTGATCTACAATGTTACACCATCCTCTGTGATCTACAATGTTACACCATCCTCTGTGATCTACAATGTTACACCATCCTCTGTGATCTACAAGTTACACCATCCTCTTGTGATCTACAATGTTACACCCTCCTCTGTGATCTACAATGTTACACCCTCCTCTGTGATCTACAATGTTACACCATCCTCTGTGATCTACAATGTTACACCATCCTCTGTGATCTACAATGTTACACCATCCTCTGTGATCTACAATGTTACACCATCCTCTGTGATCTACAATGTTACACCATCCTCTGTGATCTACAATGTTACACCATCCTCTGTGATCTACAATGTTACACCATCCTCTGTGATCTACAATGTTACACCATCCTCTGTGATCTACAATGTTACACCATCCTCTGTGATCTACAATGTTACACCATCCTCTGTGATCTACAATGTTACACCATCCTCTGTGATCTACAATGTTACACCATCCTCTGTGATCTACAATGTCACACCATCCTCTGTGATCTACAATGTTACACCATCCTCTGTGATCTACAATGTTACACCATCCTCTGTGATCTACAATGTTACACCCTCCTCTGTGATCTACAATGTAACACCATCCTCTGTGATCTACAATGTTACACCATCCTCTGTGATCTACAATGTCACACCATCCTCTGTGATCTACAATGTTACACCCTCCTCTTGTGATCTACAATGTCACACCATCCTCTTGTGATCTACAATGTTACACCATCCTCTGTGATCTACAATGTCAGACCATCCTCTGTGATCTGCAATGTCACACCCTCCTCTTGTGATCTACAATGTCACACCATCCTCTTGTGATCTGCAATGTTACACCATCCTCTGTGATCTACAATGTTACACCCTCCTCTTGTGATCAACAATGTTACACCCTCCTCTGTGATCTACAATGTTACACCATCCTCTGTGATCTACAATGTCACACCATCCTCTGTGATCTGCAATGTTACACCATCCTCTGTGATCTACAATGTTACACCCTCCTCTGTGATCTACAATGTTACACCATCCTCTGTGATCTACAATGTTACACCATCCTCTGTGATCTACAATGTTACACCATCCTCTGTGATCTACAATGTTACACCATCCTCTGTGATCTACAATGTTACACCATCCCCTGTGATCTACAATGTTACACCATCCTCTGTGATCTACAATGTTACACAATCCCCTATGATCTACAATGTCACACCATCCTCTGTGATCTGCAATGTTACACCATCCTCTGTGATCTGCAATGTCACACCATCCTCTGTGATCTACAATGTTACATCCTCCTCTGTGATCTACAATGTTACATCCTCCTCTGTTATCTACAATGTTACACCATCCTCTGTGATCTACAATGTTACACCATCCTCTGTGATCTGCAATGTCACACCATCCCCTGTGATCTACAATGTTACACCATCCTCTGTGATCTGCATTGTCAGACCATCCTCTGTGATCTACAATGTTACACCCTCCTCTGTGATCTACAATGTTACACCCTCCTCTGTGATCTACAATGTTACACCGTCCTCTGTGATCTACAATGTTACACCCTCCTCTGTGATCTACAATGTCACACCCTCCTCTGTGATCTACAATGTTACACCGTCCTCTGTGATCTACAATGTTACACCCTCCTCTGTGATCTACAATGTCACACCATCCTCTGTGATCTACAATGTTACACCATCCTCTGTGATCTACAATGTCACACCATCCTCTGTGATCTACAATGTTACACCATCCTCTGTGATATGCAATGTTACACCATCCTCTGTGATCTACAATGTTACACCATCCTCTGTGATCTACACTGTTACACCATCCTCTGTAATGTTACACCATCCTCTGTGATCTACAATGTCACACCCTCCTCTGTGATCTACAATGTTACACCATCCTCTGTGATCTACAATGTTACACCATCCCCTGTGATCTACAATGTTACACCATCCTCTGTGATCTACAATGTTACACCATCCTCTGTGATCTACAATGTTACACCATCCTCTGTGATCTACAATGTTACACCCTCCTCTGTGATCTACAATGTTACACCCTCCTCTGTGATCTACAATGTTACACCATCCTCTGTGATCTACAATGTTACACCGTCCTCTGTGATCTACAATGTTACACCATCCTCTGTGATCTACAATGTTACACCGTCCTCTGTGATCTGCAATGTCACACCATCCTCTGTGATCTACAATGTTACACCCTCCTCTGTGATCTACAATGTTACACCCTCCTCTGTCATCTACAATGTTACACCCTCCTCTGTGATCTACAATGTTACACCATCCTCTGTGATCTGCAATGTCACACCATCCTCTGTGATCTACAATGTTATACCCTCCTCTGTGATCTACAATGTCACACCATCCTCTGTGATCTACAATGTTACACCCTCCTCTTGTGATCTGCAATGTTACACCATTCTCTGTGATCTACAATGTTACACCATCTTCTTTGGTTCAGGAAACAAATCATGTTTCGTGGATTGATTCAACTGTTATTTCATATATAATTTCATATGTTCCGGCAAAAAACGGATTTAATTTTCTTTAACAAACAATCCTCAGTATGGGCGGAAAACTGACACATGGTGTTCAAGAGTGATTATTTAAATCGGTTAGATTATAAGGCATTCATTTCCCTTTAGTATCACAATTGACATATCCTTAACACAAATGAGTTTTGTAAAGATAGTTTTCCTAGAAACGGTTTTTTAAGATCAATAAAAAGGTCACAACTGTGGTAAGGCTAATACCCTTTGCTCATTGATGTACACGTGTATTAACGTCTTTAGGATTGATGCCGACATTATCTTTTATTATTTTTATTATTTATATTTAAATTGATGTAAGCATGTAGATTTCTCTTTTAAACATTCAACGAAACTACTTTCACGAAAAACTTTTCATTTTTGTGATTTTGTAAAGAGGCGTAAATAAAAGTTTCGAGGCAAGTTTCATAAATTTTCTCAAATAAAGAGATCACTGCAGCTACACACTGCACTTTGGTCTTACTAAAACGAAAGTAAATAATATTTATTTTCTGATATATCCATTCAATCAAGTCATCATAGCAGATTTGCATTTACTTACGTACACTTGCTGTCATTTTCAATTATTTCTATCGTATCACAACCTCTCACATAACACTTTATTTATGTATGCTATTTCATTTTATTTATATTTTACATAATGTTATCGAGTTAAACGATTTAAAACTCTAGAAAACATTCAAAGGAAAAGTGATTAAACTAGTGAGCTAAGGTTTAATATTCGAGAATAAAACCACACATTTCTAAATATAAAGTAAATCTGATGTAATAAATACATATTTACTGCGATAGATTGTTAGTTTTAATAACTGATAAAGAACGTTAAATTTAGTTACGAATCGTAACGTCTTGATGCATGACAATTTTCATGCATGACGAATGGACGACAAAAAGTCCGGGAGGAAACGAATGCACCCAGGTGTGTTGATGTCGGCCACACATGATTCTGCACATTTTATGTGCATGATACTTTCCTAAAAGCAGTCTAGAAAGATATGCTGATTGTCTCTTACTTTACTTTTTGTAGATCGGAAGTTTGCCCTATCCTATGGAAAGATTTTGCCTTACAGTAGCCTTAAACAATGTTTTTGATTCATTTTCTATTTAATAAGAAAGTAAATGCAATATAACAATGGTTTTTGTCTACATAGCGAGAGGCGTTACTTTAAGTAGAACTAATGGATGGAGATATAAATGGTAAACTAGACATCACAGGCGGGATCGGTCGTGTTCTTATGCCTACACATACATAGCTTTTATCTTTGATCCTGAACATAGCTGGGAGAAATATTGAGAAGGAATAATTGAAATTGTATTGACAATGTCTTAATCATTCGATTGATGATAGAGGTGATCAGTCGGTAGAAGAGGCGGGGGTGGTGGGTGAGGAATTGGGAGGGTCAATCAAGGAGGGATGGTAGTGCTCTTTAGTGACAGTCATGTTTCGTAGCTATCACGGGACACTATCTGTTGAATCATCACGTTTACTCCGCGATCTTGTAATTGATTTTTAGTAACATCGTTCTTCTTCCAATTGATTGCCCATTGACTGCTGTCCTGAAGGAATCGTAGGGTTACAATGGCGGGAACGTTATACAGGAAAGAGAGTTATCAAGGTTATACACAGACACGCAAAATACTCCCTAATCCTTCTTCTCAATAGCTATGCTTTGGTGTTGTGTAGGCCCAGATCGATCAATAATAATATATACAATCCTTACTTCATCATATGCTACGTTTCTGGCACGCATTCGAATAGGGTCCCTCTTCGATTTGTATACTCGTCCATATTTGGGCATGTTCACGATCAGTTGGTCTTCACGGCAGCTGTATACGCTCGAGCAGACGACACTTGGATCTGGTACTTTTTAATCGCTGATGTAGGCTAATTGTGTATATATTTACAAACATCCCATTTATACGAAGGGTGGACATCCCACAGCGAGGCTTCACTAGGCTATATGATTCATACACTTCATTTAAACCTAATCTGCTCATATTACCTAAGTTTTATTGTTGCCACTTGATTTAATTGTTCGGAGAGAAGAAGAAAAACTTATTTTGTAATACATCCTTGTATTCTCTACTCTGGTTATATATATCTAGTGTACAACAGCCGATTCATGTGTCATTAGAACAATTATTGCGTTATTGTGGACTACTTTTAGTATTTGCTGCGAATAGTAAAATCAAACAATGACTGAAAGAGTAAATGAATAGATGAATGAATAAACGAATGGATGAATGAATGGATGAATGAATGCATAAATGAAAAAAATGAAATACATAAAACACATCCAGTATAAAAAATACAAACAACTTCCAAAGATAAATGTCAAATAATAACTACACCGAAAAACACAGAAAATAAATATTAAAAAACTAATTAATTAAATCTCAAATTTTATATTCTAAATAATTTCAAGACAGTTACCAGAAAACACACATTTCACTTTTTTGTTCAAATGCTAAGAACATGAATTGTTCATTTTTTGAAATATTTCCTCGTGCACATGATAAATTATTATACACACTGCTAGTCACAAACAAATACGGAATTCGCCTGATTATAATCTAGAGGCTGTAGTGTTTACAAAAAGCAATATGAACAGGCGCCATTAGGTGACCTTAAGAAGTGATATTGATAGAATTGAGTATATCGAATTTATTTCAGTTAATCTAATAGATACCGGTATTTCTATGTAAAACGGGACATAAAAAGAAGAATGAGAACTGAAAACAATTGATGCCAAGATATGGAGCAGTCGGCGCCTGTGTCAAAATGTGTCCTGTTTTGAGAGATGGCGTCAATAATCGGAACATCTATTGGTAATACATATGTGTATTGCATAATACATTTAGTGATCAATGCTTAATATCCAGATATAACAGGAAACTGGCCAACAATGTTTACTTTCTAAACTATGTAAGATAAAATGCTGCGATCTGATAATGTTAGGAGAAAAGAGAGGAAACAAAATCCGCCTAGCATATTTTTTGTAAAACAATCATGCTTCTTAATTCTTGAGTAAATACATGTATTATTTGGTTATATTTCAATCTAAATTTGATCATGAATGGTGATGAAACATCCAGTCAAGATTTATTTACATGAGTAACACATTTTTCTTAGTCAGCAAATTTGGGTTTGATGTTTGTTAATTGTTTATCTTTATAAAATTATTGATGATGCTGGCGAGTGCTGCCATATAAGGAAAACTCTACTAGAAGTTGTTATTTTGTGTAAAATCGATAAGTAAATAAGTAAGCTCCTCCCACTCAACGCATTTCCGCAATAAACAGCTGTGACGGTGAAATCACACACATTCTATAAATAACTTCCGTTTGCAATACGTCACTATCATAGTTAGTTGTGCGTATACGGTTCTGGACGGTGTTTGTATTACAAATCTTAATTTCTATACACGACAAGTAGAAATCTGACTGGTTTGTAACACTCTTAGTTCTTTAAGCGTCAAAATAGCACTGTGAAACGTATACGGTACATCTGGAGGAAGCGAAACGTAAGAGCATGGTCGAATCCGTGGACTAGACGTCTCATACTGTTACAGTTGCTCCAGATAAATGCATTTTCTTAAAAATCAAAATAATTGCGTTCAAGACAGTATGACTCCCATACACATTGTCTACAACTGCTTCATTAGTATTGTCTCTATCGAAATGACGTTATTGGTATTTTTTGGTTAATGAAACTTGATTAGCGGTATAAAAACTGCTGCGAATAAACTAGATAAGATATATCTGAGCAAATATTAGTGCAATAATGTATATTCAAAACCGCTCTTATATTTTTCATTTTCAACAAACATTTTACAAAGAATATGAAAAGGGGTTGAACAACAGGCTAAGCCTATTCAAGTTCTCTCCCAGACAGCACAGTGCGCTTTATATTATATACATGTAATTTACAAAATATACTCTTTTAAATATAAATTTATAGTGTCTGAACAACTTATATTTTCTTATATTTCTGTAACAACCGCCTCTGAAGTTGTTATTGAACGAATTAAAGCCTGGTATTTAGGATTATTCCATAAAACAATGAAACCGATATATATTGTGCCACATACGGACGAGAAGCTTGTAAAATCCAATAATGCCAATTTCCAATAAAAGCGTCAAGAAAAATCAAACAGTGAAGCTCTCCTAAATACTGTCATTAAAATGAATTTTCATTTTTAATATTGCCAATAAAAATACTAGTTTTTAATATCATAAAACATTTTCAAGTCATGATATGGTGGAATTATGTTCAGAAAAAAAAAATGAAAAAAAAAAAAAAAAAAAAAAATACTAAAATACACAAAATACAAAAACGACGTTTATTTTTACTATTGCATTTATTTGAAAAAAAAAGAAAACATCCACAATTGAAAAAATATAATATGACAGCTATGATGATGTACTAGCTCGTCAATTATTTGATATGTCGCTCTTTTAAAGGCTCGTATTGGACAATCATGCTGAAATAGTCTGATAAATTTCTTGATGGTTAGCAAATATATGGAAAGTCCCCAATTTGACGACCAGATCGTACGTTAGACATTACCTTCACAGGTCATTTGTAAGGCCAACGTGAACATGTGCTTTTGACATAAACCGCCACACAAAACTGTTGCCAACCACGAGAACATTATTAAAGCATTGGTATGGCATTATAATTTCAATTGTAATATACGTAAAACACATATAATGAAACCAAACAACTCGTGATATCAACATCAGTGGTATGACGTAGACAGTAGACGCTGTGTGCGTTTTGTTCATTCAACTTTGCCCTAAAGCCATCAAGAAAATATCTGAAAATTCTTCAAAATATTTGCAAGTAACGTTTTTATTATTTTTATCTGGAAATAGCATGTGAACTTGGAAACAGCTTCAGTCACGCTAGGTAGTTACCATTATGATAAAATGGTACTGTTACATAATTTAAAAAAATATAATAATGCAAGACACAAAATGGATAAATTTAAAGCCGTCACTATAAGATAGTTTTCATTTCAATTTTCCCGGTTTGCAAAACACAAAAATAAATAAATTTGAAGCCGTCACTCAGGTTTGTAAGACACAAAATAAATAAGATTAAAGCCGTAACTATAAGTTATTTTTTCATTTATCTTTTTCCGGTTTGCAGCTAATAAATATACACACACAAAAAAATCTTCAAATGTATCTTTTAATTATAAATTTTTAAAATTCTAAAAAAAATTAATATGAAAATACGCATTGAAACAGTTTTTTAGGTATCGTTTCAATTACTGGGTTTAGAAAAAATAAGTTTTTGAACCAACTTTTGTCATTTATTATTGGAGATATACTAACTTTCGATGGAAGAATATAAAATGTCTAATCCGAAGAGTTTAAGTCTTCGATCAACTTTGTTTGTAGGCAGTTGTACTGGGTTAAAACTATCCTTTTGAGTCCTATATATATGGTTTAATAAAATTGAACGTTAACAAGCAAATGTTCAACATTCGATTCATGTTAATACTATTAATCATTTTCATTCACAATTTCAATTAATTTGCATTAACCAACTGCATACTACACTACAACAAATAGGCATGAAACATACATTAACTGACATTCTCATTTTTCTACAAATCCATATGTGAACATAGACATTTGATGCAATCATTGTCGGGCAGAAATTATATAGGTTTGAAATTATCTGAATATATATTCCTGTCTAAAGAATCCACAAATTCAAGTGATTCTCAAAAAAACCCACCCCTATTTATGACCTGCTAGTTCTTTCACAAGAAAATATTTGAAGAATTATAATAAGTTTCGACACATTCAGATAAACGACTCGAATTTCAAGATTATAGAAGAATATAGGTAGATAATAATCACTAATTTGTTTATCCTTTGAACATATGCCTATGCATTCATAACACGTCTCCGCATCCCAATTACAGACATGAAAAAAATCAATTTACAAATTAGTTTAAGTCACATTGATCCACGATCGTAGTGTTGATTCAAAACATGCAAACCTACAGGAAACGACTTCAACTGAAGATACAAAAATCAATCAGAAATAACTACTTTTTTCCATTCATGAGTCTTCATTGAAAGAGTCACTCTAAGTATTTCGATGATGTGTTTGATCAACCCCTTCTCGAACATTAACGCTCAAAAAGATAAAAAGACAGTCTGTATTTGAAAGTTAATGAGAAATTTAAGTTTTTGTTATCCCTACCCAATACGGCATTACAGATGTTAATAAATTGGCTTAAATTGTCAAACAAGTTTGGAGATTATCACTGCCCCCTGTCGAGATAACTGTGAGCCCCACAATAGAGCCGGGGCGAGTCTGCGGTGGGTCGCTGTTCTGTCCAATCACTCGCCGCCGTGGTGGTGGTATGGCAAATATTTCATCTTTATGGAAGCGAATTAAAATGTGTATGTTCTATTTGATATGTATTGAAAGTAAGGATATGATTATTAACAAGAATAAAAAAACAAACACGAAAGGCGTAAAACACATCTTGTTTCGATGGCCGAATCCTAACAGCTCTTTATTAAGTAACAATGTACAGATGATCCATGTGTGCGATTTTTTTGCTCTGCATGGACAGTTAAGCTAATTTCTTTATGCTTCTGAAGAAATGATTTTACCATAATTATAACTTTTGTTCACTTTGACTAGAAAGCATTTACTATGATTTGTGAAACACGTCTTATTAACTTTATATTTTATGTCAAGAGGATATTTAAGACGTCCCTAAGGCACACAAATCATATACTCGACTACCTGAAAATGTAGATACCTATTAAAATCCTATTTCTATTTGTATGAGAGTAGCGAAATCATGTTAGGCTGACGGGCTGATTACAGACGGGCGCTTTAGAGGCCGAAGGTTAATTGGGAAGGGGTTTGGCGTAACAAGGTTTGAACATTGTTAATGGCGAGAGGGAACAGGCCTGCCGACCGCAACACTAGTTAATATACAGTTAAAACTCTTCAGGTAAGTATGAAAGATACTACTAAATCATGTTCAAACTACAGAATTATATTGGACTACATCAAATCAAATTAGCTTTGCTCAGCTTATTCATTTGATGAGGACTAGTCTTTACACAAAACAAGCTATTTCAGAGGTACTTACAAGCCATATCGAATCGATCTTACAGCATAAGAGCTATAGAGCGCATACAGGTATGAGGAGTTTTCTTTACAAGCCGAAACCTTCTTATACACAAGAATTTTTATCTAGGTGCCTCATACAATCCGCCGTTGACTTTTAATTTTACAATGTGTATCCCAGAGCCGCAACGTAAATATTGTTACACTGCATAGTTAGAAGCCCCAATGTTATTATGTCTATCTGTTTACAGATAGTGTAATATTATGAATGGCAATATACATTTTTATTTGTCATAGAAATATTTTTGGAAAAGTCTTTCAAATGTAAAATGTTAATTTTTGAATAATTATGCAACCGGACTATCGATGAATGATAATTTAGAGCCAATCCTATCAAAATGCAATAATCGTGATAAGCTCGTTTATAAATCCACAAACGGAAATGATAACCTAACAATTTTTTTCAATAAATTACATTTAAAAAAATATTTTTTTTTCAGAGGAGATTATTGAGATAAACTTAAGACAACTGTATTTGAAAATGTTTGTAATACTTATCAAAATCCCATTTAGTTAAATAAAATTTTGGTGCTATATTATTTAGATACAGATAAAAGTTAGCCCCTGATGTTGTCAAGCATAAAAACGACAGTATATAAACAATTGGGCTTGTCCAGGGAATATTTTAACATATCTTTTTTTATAAGTTTTAAATTTCTTTATTATGTTTCGGTTATATAATGCAGCCTTAACATTAAGGTGGAGTGATCTTGAACAAGACAAAGATATGTTGAACTTCAAACGCAATTATACCTACACTATTGTTAAAAATATGGACAATTTGTCGTTTATGTTAAAACGTAATGTTTAGAGCCATATATCAAAATTCTGTAGTTTTATTTAATTGATTGCCATATATCAAATCTGCAAAAAATATCCGTTGTGTAATAAAAACGTCAGATATTTACGATGGGCGTGTTCGATACACACCATTTAGTTGTTAAAGTTTATGTGCTATCATGTTTAAAGAAAACAAAAATGAAATGTTTTAAAAAGTAAATCGGCCGAAATTTCTGTTCAATTATCCAGACAGTTGTTTATTTACGTATGATTTTCCATTTTTTTAACTGAACACAAATACACAGGCCCAAGGCATCATATAGACACATTGATGTAACGTTTTACGGTGTGTTGCGCCATATTTCACCATTTAACGAGTCCGAGAACTCCAACTTGTAAAATTGAAAATTCCAACTAGATGTGTATTGCTCTGAATAATAGTTAAGAGAGCTAAAGTAAAATAATGCATTTTTTGACAAATCATTGATGTCTAATGATGTAACGGAATGCAAATACAACGAAAGATAACGAATTGTAGATTTATAATTATAATGTGATTGTTATAATAACAAATGTTTACAAGGATTGAACATCATAAATAGCGCGACCTTCACATTATCTTCCTTTTGAAATACGTGTAAATAAAATGCATGCCGCGTGTTTTGCGTCACGAGAGGTCTGGCTTTATTATGTTAATCAACAATAATCGTTTTCTTTACTTCTAATTAGAGCTATTTCGGGTGAAACACAGGTCATATGGTCTGGACCATGACAAGGTAGGTTTTTAGACAAATTAATTTTTGTCAGGTAAGTTTTTGTCTGGAAAATGTCTGGCTGTTACTTTAAGAATATTTGAATACAAAAAATATCCTGTATGGTGTTAAATTAGGTCACGTGAACTGATACAGCGTGTTGCCGGTTTCACCTTATCTTGTTTCATAATTGAAAACAAGTTGACGAATACATTACACAGTGCGAAATCGACTACTTAATGATACAAGTTAAAATCTTCAATTATAATAAAGATTACCATGTTTATTTAAACCCCTTTGTGTTAAAATATTTTATCATTGTGTTGCAGCTGAGATAAAACGAACTCTGTAAGTATCTGTATTACTTATTTCCAACATATCCAAAATCGTCTACACCTTAAGAAGAAAAAATATTTTTACTTTTCATCTTTGATCAGTGAATTTACTTGTTAATGGTTTGCAGAATTATGAAAAGAAGCTACAGCAGGAGCAATTGCGAATAACAGACCAACAACAAATAGTTACGATAGACCAATGCAAATAACGATTTTTTTTGTCACTGGTTATATATAACGATACGGGATTTAAGTTCCAGGACATTCTAAGAGCAAGGACATGTTCCATTGTTGCAGCGTTTGTTTGTTTTTTTAGGTTGACGTCCTGTGATTAAGGCCGGTGTCACGTATCAAGGTGCTGATGATGAAGAAACCAGAGTCTCAGATAAAAGACATCGACCCACCGTTGTAACTAAGACATGATAACGCGCTGACTTCTGAATAGATATTAAAGGTGACGGTAGAATGTCGAGCACATTGACCTTCTGCACTATGGTATTTTTTGAAGTAGTAATTTCTGACAACAATAATCTTAACGATAATTGATTTTTTTTCTTATTATTTTACGAATGTAAATCATTTATACCTCTTCATGCTGGCTACAGTTCAGCTTATCCGACCAATTATACATCCTATTTGTGCGGTAGAATATGTTGTTTGCCTGGACATCCATTTTTATTTCAGTCTAGTAATGGTGTTTCATCAATTTAATTATTTTGCTTTGAAATATGATAATAACATTTTTCTTTGTATGTTAACAAAGAAATAGTACACCTTAGATCGATTAAGAAGTAAAATGACTTATAAATAATAAAAAATACATTCTTCAAGTTTTCACAGTTTATTCATAGAAGTTAGTTGATGGATTATATTCATTAGAGCATAAGATTAGCTAAATGAAAGCATCACACCTTTTTTGTAATGAACATCTTAACACATCACACAGGTGCAACGAAATGATTGAAATCTCCCAGGTGTTATAACTAGAGGCAGGTATTATATGAATGGGAACGTGTTAATAAATACCGACGGATGGCTAAAAACTTCATTTCCTCTAACTGTTTGTCAATAAACAAGGTGAAAACCTTCGATTTAATCACACCAATACCGAACACGTGCGGGACACCATCCTAAATACCTGGGCCGATAAATAAGGTTTCCAATTCGTACTATTATCATTATTAAGGTATATATATATGTTTATAAAACCACTACTTCAAAGGTAAAAATAATACACTTATGACACTGAGAACCAGCAGGTTTGTTTGTACGTTAAATTTTTCTCACTGGAATTCTGAGCTAAGAGATTTTTTTTAATCATACGGCAATGATATTTTGTGGGGTGGAAATACTAACGTTATAAAATGTAGTAGATTATCAATGTCATTTAAATGATGATGCATGTCCACCAAGTGTATCATCTTTATTGAGCTTCACTACATTAATGTATACAAATACTTCCAGCTGTGAAAATCCTTCATTTAATTTGCATATATATATCTAATATACAAATAGAGGAAGGAATTTTCTTCCGGACATCTTTATTACTTACCGTAGTTTTATCTAAAGTAAAATCCTGGTACAAGAAAATTGCTTTTGCCATTCTGATTGACAGATGACAATAATAAATAAATTAACATACATCAAACAGCAGTATCGTTGGCCATGATCGAGATAATGAAAGTAATACCTGGCCTGAAATTAGGTAATGGAGATATCTATATATGCTTACGTCATCGGGTTTTCAAGTAGCTGTAACATCACATAAATAAAAGGAAAATAAGAATTAAAACGACATTTTAAGATTTAAGATAACATAATAAAACATCAATAACATGTATGTAGTTTTCATACAAAATGTTTAAATGACTATAGAAAGGATCGATGATTCATAAAACAGACCGTTGATAGTCAATCTGCATCGTACTACTGTAAGAAAATTCATGTTTAAGTGTAAATGTTACGATTTTTCAAGATTTCTTATCGAGACCTTGAACGGCAATAAGGTGACTTAAACTCACATTCTTGTTAGTCTGAAGTCTACATTCCATTGTAAAATACGCGAATTAATGTCTGGCTAACTAATCCAAATACAAAATCAGTCCATCAACACGCACGTGTCTCAGACCCATTGTCAGGAAAGGTATGTATTTGTATGTGGTTATTTTACTTGATAAAGCTTGAGTATAATGACAAGCATTGTCTATAAATGGATTTAAATAATGCGATAACAATCATTTGCATATTTTTAAAAAATACCATATTAATTAAGTTTCTATAAGTTATGATGCACAACGCAAAAAAAATATTCATTGGCAGTGACATTGTTTTTATATGTTCGTTGTAGGTCGATGGTATTTCTTTGCTTTCTGTTATCTTCCAAATATGCAGCGTCCTGAAATATGACCCCGCATACATCTGACAAACTACAGTTCTCGTAAAAAAGTAGAAAAGGAAACAGCCCTATATGCAATCTTAGAAAATATAATTATAACATAAAATACCACATAAAATATCTATTAAACACTTTTACTTACAAATTACAGATTTATGAATGATTTGATTTTTCTTGGATCTGTTATTTTCCAGACATGGTATGGCCTTAAATATGACCCCACCAGTAAATACGACGGACGATATACAACACAAAAATCGATTTAAATTTGGCTAACATAGGTAAGAGAAAGACACATAGAAAACACTGTATATGTTTAGTTACCGTATCATACGTATTTTATGGTTATCGTGAATCAAATTGAATAAATAACAGGACGCTAATCACTTTTATTGTAATTATTAATACATTACATGATGGATGATGTGATTACTATATCATTGTCGTCGGCAGCTGTTCTATATAAACCTGGATGAAGTTATCAAAGACTGACAGGTTTAACTTGATAGATAGTCAGTCGTCCCATCCTCTATCTTGCCTAGTGTTGTGGTCACCATTTTAAAACTCCGGTGTTATTTATATGAAGATAGTGTTATAGTGACCTGGATCAAAATTAAACAAAGATAATATATTTAACCAACAAATTAGCATAGTCTACAGACGTATGAGCAATATAATTAAATACCGATTAATAAATAGTTTTTTTTGTGATTTATTTACGCAATAAAATATCATATATGTATAAACAATCTTCGCATTGCTTTCATTCAGTTAGGTTACAAGTACATTGCATGAGTTTTATTATTTCAAGCGTTTGCAATGTATACTTCTTTTCAACTTTGATGCTAACACTGTTTTCATGGATGATTTTCGCGTTGAAATGGTATTCTGTATGATGTATACAATACATATTGTACATACACATTCCATTATATTTTACAATTAATTGATGTTTTTTTAAAAAATGAACCTGATTTCCACCATTAAATTTCATTAATATATAACTTTAGTAATACTTAGTTGCAAAAACAATAAATGAAAGTGAATGCTATTGTCAATACTTGTGGTTTTATTTCTTTCACACAAATATGTTGTGATATAAATAAAAACTAATGAGCATATTTCTTGTCACCTTTTCACGCTGGATTATCATATCAAACCACTAAAAAGGATAGGTTTGCAGAGACTTTGATCTTTATTGGAAATTAGAATAAGGTACTTAAGATTTAGGTATGGTCGAAATTAAAAAGCATAGATATCCTTACATGTGAATATATTAACGCTGAATGCAGATATTTAAAGTATATATGGTGTAATGAAACGATTTACCGATATAGCTTTTTCCCACGCTGTTTATAAAACAAAGTGATATGGTGTTTAGACCCATTTGAATATATTTGTTAAAGAATGCCCTTTCGGCAGGCATGAAGGTCTCAAGGCTGGTCGGATCCGCCAAGGAAGTGAACCACATTCCGTGTCACATGTACGAATGTCTCAGGCTATTTCTATTGTATATGTGTTTTAAATCCGATTTGTATTTGATTTTTACCGACACAATATTTACTTGTTAGCGGTTTATGGCTTTTTGTTTTACCTAAACCTGTCTCACGAGCGACATTTAACAGGAGATGAAATAGCTGATCTAACGGTCGCTGCCATTTTTTGGCATTTAAAGATGTTCTTACATAAATCCATCAGGGAACAAACTAGACGTTCTTTTTATCAAAGGTTATAAAGGAAAACAATAGTAGGTATCAGAATGAAATAAGACATGTCGAAACTCTCACTGTCTAACATCAGTATATAAGAGGTATTACATCGTACGCTATGGCAGGGAATCAAGAAATATATGCTCAGTCTGAAATTGTTCAAGTTTGGCATACAATTGATGTTAATCATAAGATGATTTGCTGCTTTTTTTATAAAACATATGTCATAAATAGAATATGGCGAAGAAATTTCCAGTGTTATCATACTGTAATTTCAATAAAATATTGTATTACGATAACGAAATGTTACAGACGACTGATAAATTATTACACCTATGCTTTTGAATGCTGATATACTAGTACCTTTTGACTTTTATATAAATAGCCGCCAGATATTAAATCTTTAATTTGATTTTTTTATGATGCATTTTAAATTAATTTAAAACTTATTTGTAATTATATTTTTTATTATAGCCTGCTGTTCGTTTGTATATGATAACGAATGAAAGATTACTTTCCATTAGTTATGACTTGACATTATTTTGTTCGGCGACCCTTGGCCCAGACTTGACATTGTTTTGTTCGGCGACCCTAGACCCTGATTTGACATTATTTTGTTGGGCGACCCTTGGCCCTGATTTGACATTATTTTGTTCGGCGACCCTAGACCCTGATTTGACATTAGTTTGCTTGGCGACCCTAGACCCTGATTTGACATTATTTTGATCGGCGATACTTGACCATAATGCCGGGACGCATATTCCTCCGGAGCGTTTTATTCTACTTGATCTGTATTATCAACAAGTCGTCAAGAAAGACTGATAATGTCATGCAGCCTCGCTACATCAGTTTAATTTGAGATGTTAAATTTTAGTTTCGTTACCATTTTGATATTCCCATGCTATGTTATGTTACAGATCAAAGTAAACTCCTACAAAAGTGACTATCGTTAACGTATGTCGTATATCTGAAGGTTTAAAAAGGCATTAGCTTTCATTCTTTGGTATTAAACATTGCATTGGTAACTGGTTTGGCCATTTGTCTCGGAATGGTAAGTTCATGTACCCTTTCCTAATACGTATATATCGTTAGCTGTCTCTGGCGGGATTAATGCATAAATCATACAGATTAACATTCCTTGTTAGCGCGGACCAGTGTTTAATTATATATTATACATCATCGTTCATATGTACAATTCACATGTGGCTTAAATGCAAACGCAATGCATTGTTCTTGTAATTCTTTAAGGAATTTGGGATCCTCATTTTGGTGGATATATACTGAGGTGACTATTTCATATGCAAATTAACACGTGGTCTTGATTAAGTGACTGGGGTAAAAGTAGTGACACATTCTTTCAAGTGGTATGTGGAACCCCGACGTTCAATTGTCTTCACACCAGCAAATTAGGATTTATACCGCTTATCTTCGTCTCTAATTCCACTTCACGCGCCATTCACGTGCGGTTACGTGACACTGGCGAAAAATCTATTCAAATCTATCTAAATCTATTTACATACTGAAGGTTCGAAATACAGATGTTAGAGCCACGTGAGCAATAAGAGCAGAAAGGATAACTTTTGTAAACTATAAATCCGCTTTTATATAATTTGATGTAATCTCTATACTGTTGTCAATTCTACAAGAGAAAAAGGTACCATTCATCTAATTTGCAGATCCTAGTGCTCCGACAGCAGTTGCGTTTTAGGCTTGGCCAAGCATCCGGTAACTCTCAAATGAGGCTCCTGAGACGCTATTAATCAAGTCATTCTTAAGATAAACGATAGAACAAACGTCGGAGAACCGATGACACTAAAACGTTTTTTTTCCGAATGAGATCTTGTTTTTGTCTCTAAGGCTACATTAATGTAATGGAAAAAAATATCAAACAATTTAAGTATTTATTTCAATTTTATCGATACTAGTTTATTACTAATAATGTTTATAGATTGGAGTTGTTATCAATATTATCTAAGCACTGATTTCTATTTTGTTTCTTCGCTGTGACTATTAAAGTAAATATGAACTACGAAAGTATACTACTAGACATAAAAACTAATATTTACTTCTGCATACAAGACAAGCGACTAACTGGCGTTCGATAAGTAGGTAAATATAAACTGGTCTTTGCTTCCATCGATATTAGGTCATTTGGTCAAAATCTCGACGTAACTGTGGCTTTATACGTTTTCTATGTATATTTTTCAGAATTTCCAATCACAATGGGAGCCCTCCTCGACTGTTTGCTCTTCAAACCAAGCATTGTCGATAGTACGTGTGGGTAATTAAAATTTTCAATTGAAAACAAATTAGAGCTATCACAGAAAAAAGTCTGTCGCTATCAAGAAGACTCGTGAGATTAACTCATTTCACATATTTTGCCAGTCATTTAGAAATGTAAACATGTGTGATGTCGCTATTGTAGCATTACCCGATGTTTATGACATTCCGCCTCCGAGTAATTAAAAGGTATGGGACCTATCGAGGACTCGCGCGCACCTCCCCTATCGTTACAGGTAAGTAAATGGCTACCCCCGATACCTCACAGGTGTGGTATGTTGGACACTCTATGATTTCCTTTTTGATGTGGTCAAGCAGTTAAATGCATGTGGTCAAACTTGAAATGAACAATAGACTACCTATGACGCATCTAGATTATTTACCTGTAGTGGCGAGATGCTACGGCGGAATCAATGTCCACTAGTACCTGCTAATCCCCCAAACATTTACATTTGATTTATATGCTGATAAGAAATAAAAAAAAATATGAATAAATTAAAAAAAACCAATATATATATATATATATATATCACTTTCTTTTAACCATATTCACGTCATTATCAAGTGTCTTTACTTTTAATCTTTTAAAGTCTAAATATACGTAAAATTATATTTTATATAAATATGTAAGGAGTATTTGTACAGATATATGCTATAGGCTATGATGGATATGTTCGTAATGTATCAAGAAGTCTAGATATTCTCAAATTTATTGTCTAATACCTTCACATGCTGTTTGTACTTTGAACTGGTGTCAACATCATGCCCATCTTATTTGTCTTTTACTTTTAAATAATTTATCGACTTGATTGAACATATACCTGAAATCATGAGATCTTGCAAGTATTCGAGTCAAGTACACAATAATTCGAATTAAACCAGGTTTTGGAGTTTTTCGAGTTCGTGTAAACGAGGTTTAACCTATAATGTTGTCTATTAAAATTTCGTGTAAACGAGGTTTAACCTACAATGTTGTCTATTAAAATTTCGTGTAAACGAGGTTTAACCTACAATGTTGTTTTATAAAATTTCGTGTACACGAGGTTTAACCTATAATGTTGTCTATTAAAATTTCGTGTAAACGAGGTTTAACCTATAATGTTGTCTATTAAAATTTCGTGTAAACGAGGTTTAACCTACAATGTTGTTTTATAAAATTTCGTGTAAACGAGGTTTTAACCGTATTATGTTGCCTATAAGACATCAATGTTTTTCAAGTAGAAATGTCTTTGGTATACAACAAACAGATAACACAGACTTTGGAAGGAATAGCACTTGAGATATTTGTAAATGTTCTGTCTCATTCATTCTACTGCATTAGAGTTCATCGTTTGTGGTTCGATCAGACAGTACAAATACCGATCACCTGACATTCAACCTGATCTAAGCTGCACAGACATTTGATAATCTCACACATATAAAACTGACATCGAGACTTGTACATTATTATCGTACGAGTCACAACCCCGAGCCTTATGCGGCAATAACACAGAGCATGAAAAACTTCCTACGTTATTTTTAAAGCATTAACATTTCAAAACCATAGCCAAGCCAGGTGTTTAAATGCATGCTAGCCTGACTAAATTGAAAGTTTTGCCTTTGGCTAAATTGTCTCCACTATATGTGTTGTGTGAAAGAGTAGTAAACAGAATTGACTAGGCCTGTTCAGCACATAATATATTAAGTATATGCTGTAAATTAAAGTTTTTTCATTGTGTGGAGTATTGCAGGTATGCAGTGTCTAGACTGTGTATTTGAACATAATAATTGGAAATGACCTATCGACACATGAATTGAAAATGTGGCGATCAAAAGTTCCAGCCCGTGTCTGTTTAATTCTGTGCATTACTAAGGAAGAAAAATGTCGACGAAAAAATGAATAAGATCATATGATTGGATACTTTTGTAACACTAATCTACACATATTTTCACATAACTAGATTATATTGACAAATGCGATTTGAGAGCGTGCTCGTGGAACATTGGATACCGCTGAGTAGAGTAATATCTCCAAGTTATTATCCTCGGAATTATTTGATCGAAAAATCACGCCTTTCGGGCTCTCTCCATTAATCTCATCAGATTAACGAAATCAGGGATCGATTATCTTTTATCAGCCTTTAAATTTACTCACACTGTTCCATTTTTTTATCTTAAAAGCAAATGGTCGACTTAAAAACCAAATGCTCCACTTCCGTTAATGACACGGAGTAACACATTCTGCAGGCTGTATGCATATTCATTAATTTGCATCGCAGTTTTGTCAAGATATTAATTTTTACCTGTTACAACTACATACATCTATCGATGATTTGGTATGTCAGAAATGCTAAGAATGCTCCTAGTCAAGTAATACCGCTCAAAGGTGGCGGGCCGTTCGTAGCTAGATTAAACACTGTCGACAAACAACGACAAGTACCCGTAAATTGTACTAACCAAACACATGAGTCGCTTTAACAGGCAGGAGCGCACATAGTTTGAAGAGACAAAATACATTTACTGTTGAAGTAATGTGCTCAAACCCACTTGAGTAGCAATTAATAAAATTAAAAAGAGGGATTTAGACAGAAACATGGTAATATACTTTTATAAAAATCCAAAGCCTCGAGTAGGTTAAAATCAAAATGTTGAATCTACTTTAGCTTTTTACAGCGTGCAATTTTTATGACACAAATGAGATTAACGTGGTCTTCCTTCGCTTGCCCCACCCAAGGGTTAGATTTCTGTTTTAAAGTAACTCTTTGCTATTTTAGTCGCCCGTTCTATATCTTCTTTCCAGATAAAAGAAGTGAGATCGCTGGCCCTCTTGTCTTCACAATTTGATATTAAACAGGCACTTCCTGTTAAACGTCATTACAAGGCTTCTTCACGCAAATCAAATTGTTTCATGCATGTTCTATCTTTGAACATTTTCTCTCTTTTGTTGTAACCAATGAGCGGGCTTGATGCCAAAATATATTCCACCAAATATATTTCTAAGGGATTATTTCAAATGATGACAAATTTGATGCAATTAGATATTACGCGTGTATGTTGACTCTGTCTCAATTTGTTTATTAACATTAAATCACTGGTAATTTTGACGTCAATATTTATTTATGAATATGCCAATGACGTCATATAAAGAAAAGATTTATTAAGTATAATGTTTGTTTTTGGGTAAGGGTTACGATAGGGTATTAGCCTATAACACTAGCCTCTGGGAACAGATACATTCTTCCAATGTTGTAATAATGCAGATTACAGTAAATCAAGATATGTTTAGTGGCTAGATATTTTGGCGGATTGGAATCAAATATGGTTGTTTTGTTTAAGTGAGCCTATTTGGGCCTTTTCTGGTTCTTACTTGGCGTGCTCACTTAGTCCATTTCTTCTTAAATTTTCACCAAACTTCGCGTATGATTCGATGATAAAACAACCTTGGACATGTAATAATACGTTAGAGAGTTATTGGTTTAATGTTGAGGTCATTTCATTGCTACTTTTTTAAGATTAAATGTTTCGATTCTTTATGGATGAACGTTTGTGGAAACTGGCGAGGAACATGTATTACATTACAAATAATCAATGCATTCTCCGTATGCTTGGTGTCGAATCACATTCTGTATGCTTTTTATTTTTTACAAATGAATGCTCTTGAACATCTCTATTGACAATTTTAGCGCACCAGAAAATTACTATAAATATTTTTTAATTAAACACTGTCGTTTTTAATTCAATATAATATTTTAATCACTAAATGTACCGTTATGTATTTACCGTGTGGTAAGTTGCATTTCGAGAAGCTTTGATGTGTTCGTATGAGTAACTTAAGAATCTAAATCGCCTCATTCCTTTGTGTTACGTGACGAAATGTAACGATACGGTATCGATAGATCAAGGTCTGAAATAAAAAAGCAGTCAAAACCTCAGGAATTTATACCGATACGCAGGCAGATTTGAATGAGTATGGTCATCCATCCTAGGCGTTATAAAGCTCAACAGTACGTGATGTGAGTGATAAGAGCATTCAAGAGAGTGAAATTCATCTGAAGAGCTTAGGCGATTCTGTCATGATTTCCCTTGATTTGATATACCTGAAACTACCTTAAAGACTTACTTACAGCCTTACGTTTTATGCAAGAGACTAAATGTTTGTGGTAATTCACAATGTGTCCTTTTGGTAGTTGTCCTTTGGGGTCCGCGGTAGCCTATTGGTTCAAATGTTCCGCTGTAAATCTAATAGCGCTATAGTCCAGGTCTGACTGCCTTTAAACCATGTGAGGCAGTTGCTTTGTACTGACCGTTGTTCGATGCTTTTCTCCTTGTACTTCGGTTTGTCTCCACCTTCTAGGTACTTCGGGTTGTCTCCACCTTCTAGACAAAGCATGTCCTTGATATGACCCTAACTCTATCATAAGGACGAAGAGACAAAATGAAATAAAAAGTACATAACATCGGAATAGACATTGCTACAAATCATCAGGATTTATCGTGTCAATGTAAGTTTAATGCAAATCTGTTATCATTATTGGAAAAACACTCACCATTTGTGGTGTCTCAAAGAGGGAATCAGAAGACCGATAGAACGTTTCTTAAGGTATTTTTTGGAAATAACAACCGAAGCACATGTCTGTTTAAACTATTTAAACTTTTTGTGTGCTCTTCTTTAAAAATGTCATTTTTATAAACAATGACTGTTGATCATTGTCTTTTAAAACCCCATGCATTGACTTTATGTAATGCAAATACTCCCTTGCAGTGCTTCCTCTGTGAATGTGCGAGGCGTAATTATTTCACAAATTGCAACAAAACAAGTAATATCTCTTGTTAGGTGTTTCAAAACAAATAGAAACAATTTAATTTAACTTACAAAGTCCGTCTTTCTTTCGCTATCTCTGTATCTTTCAAGAAGTCATCTAACGATATCTACAGAGCGATAAATACAACGATATTGTCATTGAGCGGTGTATTCCTACAATGACTTATCCTGTCAAACAATGGGGTCTTAAACGTTGTGGTAACCTTTAATTCCACCAATAAAGAAGTTGTGTAACTTGACACCTAAACCTATCTCGACAATCATTGCTAGGGCGAGCTTTTATAATCAATCGTTTTTGTAACAAATTATCAAAGGCGATGAAGTATTGTTTCCTCATCTGATTTCGATGTTGACAACTAGTTCTCACAATTAAGGTGTAGTGTGTGAGAAATAAAAATGACAGTTACAGAACTATGCAGCTCTCTGGAATGAGAAGTATGCTGGGCTGGGACAAACTGGTCTTTGTTTTAAGTCACGAACGTTATCGTAAGAAAAGACATATAAGGAAAGTGTGTAATGCCTAAAATGTATATCAGGAATCTATTACACGACATCTAATCGGTTTCAACATCTACTAATTGTTTAGGTATGCGGAGATTTCAAAAGTGATGCGAAATGCCCAAACCATTTAAACCCTACTGATAGCAGACCATGACTAAACGGACCTGTAAATGAATGCTTAGAAACTATAAATGTGGCGGTATTGTTAACATGGCACCATCTTCTGACCTCTTGTTTACTCACCTCTAAAGAAAAAAACATTGTTTTATCTTAAATGTTGCTTAATAGGGCTGAACAACTTAAGAGATAGCACAAAGAATTTCGGTTAGATAATATATCATAATGCACAATGTTAACTGTCATGTGGACACACATGAAGAAAAAGACCCACACACAAGCTTCTATCAAATCGGACATCCGTCTGTCCAAGATAAACTAATTACGTCGATAGGTGTGGCAATGGGACTACAACGATGATTTGATAAAGAGAGAGAGAAAAAAACCATTGCTGTGTGTCATTTTGTGCATTTATTGAACAACGGCTGGAGACGTAATACTTAAATAGGACCTTAAATCATGGTAAAACCTCGGTAAGTACAATGAATGCCCTAGTTCTAAAATCTGGAATGGAATTTCCCTAATTATGCCAGCTACTAAATATAACTTCGGCCTATAACCTCAGTATCTGCATTGCTAAGTAGTGACATGCATACAAAGAATACATTTCGAAATATGCAGAGAATTTTGATAAACCATTATCAATGTCAAATATAATCGACAACACCAAAGATGATGTAATTCACAGAAACACATCAAAATTCGTAGTATGCGAAGATGAATCATTCCCTTCATTGTCATTGTCATAACTGTTAGACAAATGGGTGTCTTGAAGAAGGACCGAAAGAACAAATGATAGAATAAAGAATTAAATAATAAAAAGAGTGAATGTCAAGAAAGTCAGAATGATTAAGGGTGAGGATCCTAAATGAGTGACGGAATATATAAATGAAGGATTGAAGGATGAAAATAATGGATGTTAATTAAGACATTATGATTGAGTATTGGATGACTGACTGATAGAATCAAAGTAGTAAACATTGGTTATACTATATTGATAAGGGTGTCGATTAAACTCTCTTAATGTTAATTCTATAGTATCAACTAGCGCTAAAAACACATCAAATACGTAACATAGGGTAAGTATTTCATGATACGTATATTGATTGTAAATAAATATGCAGATCCCCAGATAATCACAGTATTGTAAAACGATCAACGGGTGGAGCAGCGTATGTAAATTATCCCCGCGCGATATGTGATCGTCATGGGTGATATGCTAACAAGATGTTTACTTTTCAAATAAACAATGTTTACATCATCCAGTGCTTGGATCTACAAACAGAAACAATGCGTTGTCGCGTGGCTAATATTGTAGTTCCCGTAGGGACGAGGCAATAACACCAGTTGTGGTGACATCATTAATCCGGGTAAGTAGTTCAATTATGGGCGTGGTTTCGTATGCAAATAAGTATGTCAACAATTATTATGAACTAATCTTGTAGGATTATAAGATCTAGAACATTCTGTCTCAACAACGCGTAGTTGTAAGCATATGGTGTAGCTAGGTTGAAATCAGTCAATATACATCTTAAGCAGGCTACAAGTACTTTCTATAAATATACAAATTTGTACCTGTGTACGAGAATTATAGAACGCCACATACACACGATAATTATAAAACATACAGTACGCAAGCCATAACATTGTATGTCAATATTTCAAAACCTTTATATTACTCCATATTTGGTAGTATTTAAAAAAGACCCTGGATTTACCTTTCATAACTCCATTGGATTTATCATCTTGTATTGTTTAAATGATATTTTATGATAATCTGTTTGATTTTACATTTTCAGGTCAATCGTTTTTTCGTAACAACTAATGGCGAGATTCCGAAACTCCTTCGAACAAGAGATCATTTATGGTATGATCTAATAAAGGCATATGTAAATGATGTAATGTTTTTTTTTTATAAATATGAAGCACAACGCCCAATGGCGAGGTTCTCAAAATCCCACGAACAAAATGTCACTTGTGATCTGAATTACAAAAAGCAAATGTAAATTGGGACATTTTACTGTCATAGATGTTTTCCTGATATCGAAAATAATGCCACAATGTGGACACATATGTTTGTTCAGGTACTGGGAAATGCCAAGGATCTGAGGAATGATGAGTAGCTTATAAAAGATCAAGCCATGAAAACCAGCTGTCTCAACGATAGCTTTGTATATTGTAATAATTCCGGGATATGTCAAAAATCTGAATGTATGATTATAATCATATCGCGTAATGTTATGAAATCAATTTATTCACATATGGCTATGAACGCAACGAACTCATTCATTACTGTGTTATGAAACTAGAATACTGATACCTATCAAATTATTTTGATGCCGACGAATGTCTTGCAACTCACTTTTTATCAACTCATCCTTATTTTGTGAATGTCATATTAACGACATTGCATCAAATACAACCAAACCAATATGAAGGGGCCGCGATGGCCGAGTGGGAAAGATGTCTCGACATATTACCACAGGCCCTCCACCTCTGGGTCGCTTGTTGGTGGTTTTCTCCGGGTACTCCGACTTTTCTTCACCAACAAACCTGGCACGTCCTTACATGACCCTTGTTGTTAATAGGACGTTGAACTGTTACAACCCAAATCCATGCCATTATAATATCAACGTCTAAACAAGCATAACTTATATTTATTTCACAGGATTTTGACTTGATTCTGTTTACCTTGAAACGTTCATGACGACTGGAACACAAAATCTGCAGATAATATCAGGAGGTTTTGCAAAGATCCTGATCTACTCATTCAGTGTTCATAGTAAGAGAAAAACTCTTGAGTGTTTGGTTATCGAAATGACTTCAAATGTCTTAAAACACCATATTTACACAATAAAACAATTGAATGTCAAGGTCAAACAGTCTAATCTAGGCAACAATGGCATCATTTCCTGCTGCAGATATTAGTGAGGATTATAACAGTGTTATTTGATTCAAAAATGTAATCTATTAAGTTGTTTGTCTCTTCAAATACCAGAGACATGTGGTTCGAACAGTGAGACCTATTGGTGGTCATTATGGGTAATAAGGACTGATTAGTTACTGTCAAGATATTTTAAACATTTATGATTATTTACCCACGCAGATTTAAATTTCACATTTTTTTTCTATTCAAAATTTAGAAGTATAAATACTTCACCACACGTAAGTTACACACGCAAATAATAATAATTTAATACTTCCTGGTATTTTGTAGTGAATTTATGATTTTATTACGTATAAACTTCTTTGAAAATAGAGCTTGGAATTTCGTCATTTCCTGCGTTTGAGCGTTTTTCATAATTTTTTGTGTTTTATATATTATCAGCATTTTCGTAAAACCACAAATGAAATTAGTAATTAACTGTGATTTTATTACGTATTTTTTATGGGATTTTTATTTTCGAGAAGGCTATGTTATTATTAACTGATACTTTGAGTAACTTGGTATGTCTTTGATTACCATAGAACTCACAAATTATACAAACCAAGTAAATTACCGAACAAAAATAAAGGAATGTTAAAAAGAATGAGCAAATGAAGCTATATGTGTCATTTAATTAACAAAAAACTATGCATAATCTGATGTTATTTATTTGAATTTATTTATTGTTTTGATATATCAATTAAACACAATGTTCTTTCTGTTTTTCAGAATGCGTATGCAATGATATTTTTATATATCAAACTAGGATCACCAGGTTCATGAAGCGATGCACGTATGCAACGTGCCTTAAGCTAGGTCAAAATATTTCTCACAGGATGGTTTGCTAATAAAGGATTAACAAAAATGGGGAAATTATTGTTCCAAAAAACAAAAAAGATTATGATGTAATCATGATACTGGACATTACTGATTGGTAAAAGGTTATTAAAGCAAGGATTGGCGATTCACAAGTGGTCGGTAAAAACCCAGGAAAATTTGAGCCGTTTACACCAGGTCAAAAACAGGCTTGTGTGTCCTATAAATTTGATCGTATCCGGTTTCACAAGAAATGAAAACGTTACAATACCCGACAGAAGTTGCAAATGCGGATATTAGGCAGGAAGTTACACTTTACTCATGTAGTTGTACAAGTGCATCCTACCATGATAAAACAATATGAAATCATATGTTGATATATACGTGAAAGTTTATTTGAAGCGTCACATTAACTAACCTTTAGATACTGGTTCTTGTTAAGGCTAAGGTGTGCTTAATGTGAAGTAGTCTGTACCGATGAAATACATGCTCGCGTAAGGTACATATGTATTTAACCACAATTTACCTCGATCGATTCCGGAGGATCATTTCACATTTACGTTTCGTAGATTTTTACTGAATTCAAGGAAGTATAACTTTCCTGACTTTGACCAAATATAAATTGTGATAGATAATATAAATGTATTACCACATAATTTGAATATAAATAGGGACATTTTTAATAAAAAAAACCCAAGTCATGATAAATATAGATGACTGTTAGGGTCGGTACCCTGGATACAGCATCCGTACGTAATTGTCCTCTTCCAAGATATTCATTGGTACATTCATTCTGTGAATCATTCATACTGTACATGTACTCATTTATTACATTTCTTTCATTCTGAATTCATCCTCGCATTCTATAGCTCATTCCTTAATTTTATCTGAGTTTATTTAAAATGTTCTGAACATGATTTATTGATTTTCTTTTTCTTCGATTTTTTAAACATAGTCTAATTACTTAGATGTATGTATTGGACTTACCTGTGTATATGATCAACAGCAGTTTCTATTTTGTTATACTTCAATATCATTTTTACATTTCCAAATGGATAATGCAAAAATAGCTGTTGTTTCCAAATATATGTACTAGTTACTTGTTTCATAATTTCATAATAAGGGTATGTATTTGCTAGAAAACCTTAATTACCTGACACGATCATTCCTCTACTCTAAATAAATGTTAAACATGCCATTGTTATTGGGTGCTATAGAAGCTCTTGATGCTACACGACATATCTGCATCGTACCATTGACACTACAATGGCATGCTTTTGGATAATTATAGCTACGGCAAACAATGTGACACGAGTTTTACACAGTTAATGGGACACTTGGTACGTAATTGTGCCTTAATACGGCAACTGCATGCTCCTCATAACCTTCATAAGTCTATTAACAAATGAATCTTTATGACGTCCACTAATTAAACCATGTAACAACTGTAAAAGATGGATGCATGTAATGACGAGTAATATTTATTTTTGCCGTTAGCACAATGGTACAGCGTCCATTATCAACTTGGTGGAGGTTGGTTGCTGGCTGTTAGACGGAAACGATCGGCGAACTAGTCGGGTGTGTATCATCGATGAGGTATACTTATTAAGGTACATAATTCTCTCTGGAGAAAGATTCAAAGACCGAGGGCGAATAATCAGTCATTTAATATAATAATTCTGTTTAATTTTGATATATCAAATCAAAATGAATTGTATATGTTTTAAGTGGCGCTGATCAATAAAGACTTATACCAATTTGATTTGAGAATGAAATGAATGTTGGGAAGTGATTGTTATGTATAATTATACATATGAATGATATTTTAAATTTTAAATATAAGTAAGAGGAAGTCAAAAATTAAGAAACGAAACTTCAAAATGAATGCCCCGAGATAAGATCGTAAACTATATTCTATGCAATCTGAAATATTTTGAGATACTATTGTCGCATGTTAATCTTTATGTCTTAACGATATTGTCGATATTATCACGTTATAAGGGTAAAAACATAAAATAAATAACCCCTCCCCGGAAAAAAAAATCTTTTTTAAAAAGCAGGCCCACAACTGATTATAATTTTTTTTTACAAACTTCAAATTAAGAATATCGAATGTAGTAGTAAACTATATTCACAGACGTCAGTTAATCGATAGCGGCTTTTCAAAGATAATGCAATGACGATTAAAGGAAGTCAAGTTAGATATGTTAGTAATGATACATTTTATATTTTCTCTGCGTGACTCGTTCTAGAAGCTAATCATAATTCAATTATGACATGATATTAATCTAGGCTTAAAATATCTAATTGATCTATATGTGTTCTATCTTATTTGTATGCTTAATGTTTCGTAAAACTAACAAGCTGTTTTTACGCTGCAGATGATTAAATTTAGCTTGCTTTTATTGTTGTTTTATTATGTATTTTAAATTAAATCGTGTATCTATTCATTTAACTGATGCAGCGTCTGTCTAATCAGTATACAGACATTTGTTGCGAGAAATAAAATTAATCTTATTATTATGGGGTGTTAAAATGTTACAGAATCTAGAACATAAGTCATCCGTCACAGTTTTAGATATATTAATATTTTCCATTTGTCTGTTTTTTATGTTTTTATGGCCCCGATGGCACTGTGACATGAAGGTTTATTTACGCGAAGGTGTAATATTTTCCGGGGCTTGCCTGAGGGAAATATCACATATGCGGGTAAATAAACCTTCATATCACAGTGCCACTGGGGACATAAATTCTATATTATACCGAAAATACACAGTCGCGTCTCTGAGTTAAATATTCCTTAAACTTGGGATGAGTAAAAAACGACGTTTTACTTTTTCCTCCGTCATTAGTGTATAATCGGAAGGGGAAATAACTCCATCTGGAAGACGGGCGATCACCATAGGAACACGCGCCCCAGAAAAACACGATGTTTTATTTCCGCGGAGGGAAATTCGACTTTTTATTTCCCTGTCATGTGATGTGTTTTAACTAATCACAGACACTATTATAAAGAAGAAATATAATGATCTGTTTTACTATAACACAAATATAATATCAGCAGGTTAATACTTTTCATATGTGACTTTATGAAACGAGTCTAGGATATTTTTATTTTTGCGAGTCTTTGTGAGTAAAACTTAAAACTTTGAGACGAGTTTCACAAAATTTTATATCGTAAACACATACATTTCAAAGATACGAATTATCATATATCTAAAACAATCTACATTTTGAAGAATCTTGCGTCAAAATGCATTGCGATGATAAAGTGGAGGCCATCATATTGTCCCGTCGTTCTCGAAATCCTGACGTCACGTCATTCTTCTTGACGTCATTTTATTGTTTCTTTCATGATATCACGATGAATTTCCAGCCAATAAAAATCGTTCTATGTGATATTACACTAGTGACAAATAGAAAATATAACACGCCGAAGCATCTGATATCAGGAGGATAATGCGACAAATATACTCACATAAACGATAGATGATATTTCGTTCCATTGGAAAAAGAACTTTATTTATTAAATGAAACCACCGCTAACCAATGAATGAATGGTAGAATGTCAGAAAACTGAACTTCAGTAACACTCCATGACACACTGAAATATAAATATTATTTATTGTACACTTATCAATATTTGGTAATTAAACTTTGACTCGAAATACTAAAGTACATATTCATCCATAGAGTATAGAAAATTTAATATTTCCACAACTGTACTCTGCATAGAGCTACCGTGATAGGTCTGTAGCCCATATAGATAGTTTTGGCTGGCGATGCTTGTTAGCGAAACACGACAACTTATGTTTAAATAAGATATGAGCAGAGTCTGGTTAGCTGTCAGCGATACCTATACTCCGACCCCCCGGGACTGCGAAATTTGACAGGTTTTACCCACCCCCCGCCACTATCTACATGGAAGGGGATCTCACAGGCCTCTCAAAACGAGGCCAACTCGTGAATATTGTATGATATAATGTACTTGTGCCAAGCGAGAATCTTGTACTTTCATTTACTATTTGACGGCTTATAGAATTGTGTTTAAAGCTGTTTGTCTATTAATTGTACTGTATTACTGCATTCATTCGTGATGGAGGATTAATTTTTGTTATGTTTAATTCAAATTAAATCCTCAAAATTCAAAGTCCGCAAATAAAATGTAAAGCATGAGAAGCAAAATAATCTTTATAGCTTATTACTCTTAGAAAATGACAAATGCAAGAAATCTTTCCTTGCGAATTAGTTTAAAAATGAAAACCGTCAAATTTTCTCCCGCAAAAATTAATTAATCAAATTAAAAAGAGCGTAATTAAGATGATTCTCGATCACTTAACTGGTCAGGTGACAATTTATCGTGTATATCCGGTAACCATTCATACCGATGTCTCAGTGGTCACGTGATTGGAAACACTGGACACTCTCCCTGGGATCCGCACTCTAAACCGTTGTGAGTTAGAAACCCATGTTGGACAAATGTCCGGAACTTTGTACCACGGAATCGTTAATTTTCTTCCAAGTACTACGAATTATAATACAAAGCCTGATAAGTACGAAAATGATGAATTCAAATAAAACCAGACCATTTATATAAACACTTTATATATGTTATTACATTTTTTTGTATATGTTATGATTATATCAATAATGCAAGTGAATCATTATCATTAAACTCAGAAACATAAACGGGTGCATTCATGTTAAGGCTTTAAGAACTTTCAATAATGGAATCAATTGTGTAAATGAGTTTAGCTGCTCAGCTTTGCCAGGTTGAAATGTCATCGCTTACATTGAAAAGTAAAATTACTTCTTGTTGAACCACATCGACATATGACGGCACTGGTATACTTTTATAGAATGATTTGGAAAGAAAAGAAAAGTTATAGATCTTTCTAACGGTAATAACTGACCTTCTTAAGACCCACAAGAAATACATATTTTAGCCGCCAAAGCTATGTTGGGTAGATTTTCCGTCTCGGTGAACTTTTCAGATCCTTCTTCTATTATACAGCAGGTAAAGTATGAACTGTACAGATTTTGATCTATATATCAACTAAATTTCTATGAACACTTTGATTGGTCACTATAACACATAAAATTTGATTTTTATTTGACAAAACGGATATCATTTTATGTCCAATTGTGGTCAAATCGAATACTTAAAATTTTACATTTTGAACTATCTAACCAATCGAGTTCTTTTGAAAAGGAGGAGTGCCAATTTGGGCCCTCTAGTGGCTATGACCGATAAGCATTATTTTTTGTTTACAGATACCCGGGGTTTAGGACATCATGATATGACATAAAATTAATGTCAGTTCGGAGTCCAATGTGAGTTATGGGGGTTAAACAGGAGGGGCAATTTTCTGTTTTGTCCAGTTTTTTGGAACTAAATGATATTTTTGACTGATTGTTCATGAATTATAATGCATTTATATGTTGAAAGCAAAATTGACGGTCAAAAAACAGGTCACAGTGACCTTATTTTGTTAAATGTCAATTATTCAAGGATAAAGTCTAGCTTGTGCCATAATATATCAGAAAAAATGTTGAATATATTATATTAGATTGTATTGAGTAATATTTTTGCATATTATAAACTTTGGCAAAAAAGAGAATGAGATAGGATTGAGGAGGGGGGCAGGGGGGAGGGGAGGAATTTTTTTTTATATTTTTTAAAACTTTAAAACACCAATAAATGTTTATCATATGTTCAACAGGTCAGATACGTGCTCAAATACTTTGCTATAAAATTTTGAAATGCAATAATGGTTATTTAAATGTTTTAATTGAGCATTGTATTATATTTAATTACATCATTTCAAATGCCAGTCATTAGAGAAAAATAGTAATATTTGAACCAGTTTATCTTAATTAGGAACAAAACAATATATAAATTGGTGTTTTAAGGCTTAAAAAATAAAAATCCTCCCCCTCTACCTGCTCTCCTTCCCCAATCTCATCCCACCCACAATACTCTATGCCTAAGGCTATACAATATGCAAATTATATATATATATATATATATATATATATATATATATATATATATATTGCTTAATGTAATCTATTATGATATATAACAGTTTTTTTGGTAAATTATGACACCAGATGAACTGTATCCTTACAAAATTGACATTTTACAAAATTAGGTCACTGTGACCTATATTTTATCACTAAGTTATATTTTCCAAAATGTTTTATTTTCAATATATAAATGCATTATTATTTATGTAAAATCATTCAAAAATATCATTTGGTTCAAACAAAATTGGACAAAACCGAACATTGATCATCCTGTTTAATCCCTCAATAACTCACAAGGGACTTCGACCAGACCTTAATCATATGTCATATCATGATGTCCTAAACCAAGGTTTTCCCTAAAAGGTAAGTATTTATCGTTTTCACTAAACAATTTTAACTGGACTACATAATTAACCGTACGATCGATCACACAAATAAGGTCAGTTGTGTGTCAAAAACGATTCTGAAGTCACTGCTTACGTTCATGCAGACAATTAAAAAATAACACATAGTGCATGGGGACGCTCAGTTTTCAAAGTTTCCTTAAAACTTTAAGAGTAGCCTTTTAATGTTAATTGAGACATATAGAGTTACCAAATACATTTGCACCGTGTATTTTTTCCAACCAATTTTAAAATTTCAACTTTTAAGTGATAAAGCGGAATACAATTGCATATTTAAAGGTAGATAGTTAAAACTGTTGAACACCTGTACTTAAGCGGACAATACGGTAGTGTTAAACTATCTTAGTTGATGTACATCGGCTGCAATATTAAGTATCTAGTTTAAGTAAGCCAAAGATGAAAAATAAAGCAGCAATACATTCACGCCTTTCAGTTAAAAAGTGACTCACACAATAATGCAATGCAGATAAATACGGCATTCTTCAGGATAGCGCCTGATACCAACAGGCCGCGGTACACACTTCCCCTCCGTGACACTGCATTGTTTCAGAGTTACATTTCATGAGTGACGCAACCGGAAGTAGGGGGTGTTGAAATACGAAACGGTGGCATAAAATAATTAATTTCCGCGAAATATCGGCACGCCCAGAGCTTGATTTCTACCGTATGAACGACACGTGGCTTATTAAACGTTTCCTTTGTTTTAATGTCAGATTTCATTTAGATAATGTTAACCCAACATTTCAACACGCAAATATAAAAATTGTGCTGCTCCCATCGGCTAGAACCTACCATTAAATTTACCATGCCATGTTCGAGTATACATTCAAACCAAATTCTGAAGTAAACTTTTCCGTGATATTATTTTTCCCGAATTCATTGCTGATACAAAATGGTTAATGTCCTTTCCCTAATTCTGCGAATGTTATATTTATATTTTCTGGGCTCGTTTATTCCGTCTTTGAACTTTACAGAATTACCTCCCTTGCGCAAATATGCAAATACGGAATAGTACGTTTGACATTTAAATCTCGATAGCGTTTCCGAAAATATAGCCAAATGTATGAAGCTATGTGCATACCCACATGATTAGAAAAATGATGTAACAATCGTTATTCATCTGAGAGTACTTTCAATTTTAAATGTAAAGTTCAATCTTTCATCTGTTAGTAAAATGGTTGTAGACTGAATCCTGACAAAAACGTTCGCTTCCAATTTTTGACATCTTGATTATTTGACATTATTTTAAGCTTATAAAATTGGCACAGAATAGGAATTTCATGGAAAAATTTAACAATATTTAATTTCGCTTTGGTGTTTTGCAATATGAGGCGAACGCAAGCTAATTCAGCTTGTGAAGCACTCTGGACAAAAACCTTGACCACAAGCAAAGAAAAACATATTATGTGAACTGCATCAAACATTGTAAACCCCCCACTATTCTCATAGATTGTGTTTTCGATAGAAATAGAGCTAAAACAGATTGGCACTATAACGTTTTATGCATCTTATGTATACAAACGAGACAAACGAATTGGAAGTGTCATTAGCATTTCCGCCTACGCCTTCTCATCTAGATATATCGGAACTGATTGAAAGCCTATCCGTTCTATCTTTGATGTAAGGACTGTGGCAGTTTGAGCTCGTCCACGTGCATCGCTCTCATGTGACATTACAGTATGATGAGAAAAGAATCATATTTTACCAAAAATATCTAAATTAGTATGGAAATATTCTCAAAACACTCCCTCACGTGGAACTGATCAGGTTTATAAGATAAGAAACAAAATTAGAGAAAATCGGTAAAACGCATTATATTTTAAAAATATAAATGTTATCATGAATTTGATAACGCGTTCATTGTTCAGCTATTGTGAGACTATTTTACCCGACGAGTCCATTTTTTGTGGTTACATGTATATGAGAACTAATTGCTTTGAAGCATTTAAAACATGTATATTTGTGTTAAACTTTAGAAAAAAATGTGAATAATATATATAAAATATATAGTTCGCATCCAGGTTGAAATAATTTTGATATCATAATTTTATTTGATTAATTCAAAACAAATTATTAAGGTTTGCTTTTATGAATGGCACTTAATGGTATTAAATATTTACCTTTCGCAAAACAATTCAGAGAAGATAATTAACGGCATAGGTGTTTTATTTTTTGAGGAGAAACTTTTCTCATTGATACTAATGCTTATTGTTCGCGCGTTGTAAATTGAAAGAGGTTAATTCAAGGTAAGGTCATATTTCTTTTAATTAATTTCATTTTATTCGGGGGTATTATCAATAACCGCATCTGCTCTGATATGGTCCTCAAAAACATTGATGATAAAAACCAGGATCGGGATATTTAAAATAATAAGTGAGGAAATCTGAATTTCGAAAAAAAACTAACAAGTTTCCATACCTGAGGTACAAATTCAAAAATCACGCCATTTGGGAGTCATTATCAATGGATAAAAAGAAAATATTGCAATATACAGTATCTATTTTAAGACAGTTTGATCATATTCAGTTTTCACTTCAAAGTTAATACAGCTACAGCTAAACAAGCTTTATATTGCTCTGGTTGATGTTGATTGACCCAGATTTATTTGACAGCTATCAACGATAAATGGAGCCACGGATCATTGGGAAGCAATTCCATAGGTAAATTAGAAACAAAATAGTGAATGTCTGTATCTAAGTCTGGTACCCGGGGGCTGCGACATTTGCGGAAAGTTTGCGAAGGTGGATCAAAGTGAATGCTAACCATAGCAGAAATTTCTATGACAGCATGACAGGGACGGCAGGATGTAGATAATATTTTTCATTCATAAAACGACAAAAAATGACATGTAGACATTGTTGGTTTTTTTCTCTTTCTTCTTTTGTGGTTTTCTTTTAACGTTAATTTCAAGATTTCCAGCTTCGGAGATTGATATAACGGTCCACTACATCAGAATTGGTGCTCCTTTGTCTGGCATGTAAAGGTAAGTGGTTGAAAAGGAAGTTGATATCTGTCTGAACACCTTAGTACTCTGTTACGTTACTGTCCTGGTCAAAATCACAAGCACACTGTCACCAAATACACCACAGTGCTTTCAAGATGCATCAAAACGATTTCTATAAGATTTTATTAACGTATTCTAGGAAAATCTTTCAATGTAATCTCACAAACTCCATTCCATGCATTGGTGAACATAATGACACTTGTTGATGGTTTTACTTACAATGTAGGGAATGCGTGTATCCATATAAGTTAACAAATCTCTCATTTATATGATATAATTTCACCAAGGCTTTATAAAGTAATACAACACATGTGTGACAATAAGTCTAGTGCTATTTAAGACAATGAAATTCTCCGAATCTGACATCGATATGGAAGACGTGTTTTCCCGATAAAACAGAAGTCGCTTATGCTAGGTTACACTATGTTCCCGGCGACCACGGTAGCCCCGTTTGCCCGGAACGTGGTGCGCCGTGGAATTTTGGCTATTTTTGTCTCTATATTCTAGTTGAGCTAGGTCTTGTGAAGTTTTGCTCCGGTCTTTTACGGATCACATGATGGACCGTGGATATAGGGGAAAGTGTTGTTCCCGGAGGTTTATGCTAGGTTACACTATGTTCCCGGCGACCACGGTAGCCCCGTTTGCCCGGAACGTGGTGCGCCGTGGAATTTTGGCTATTTTTGTCTCTATATTCTAGTTGAGCTAGGTCTTGTGAAGTTTTGCTCCGGTCTTTTACGGATCACATGATGGACCGTGGATATAGGGGAAAGTGTTGTTCCCGGAGGTTTATGCTAGGTTTACACTATGTTCCCGGCGACCACGGTAGCCCCGTTTGCCCGGAACGTGGTGCGCCGTGGAATTTTGGCTATTTTTGTCTCTATATTCTAGTTGAGCTAGGTCTTGTGAAGTTTTGCTCCGGTCTTTTACGGATTACGTGATGGACCGTGGATATAGGGGAAAGTGTTGTTCCCGGAGGTTAAGGAACACTACAACTTTAGCAAGGTCTATCAAGGATACCACTACGTTCTCTCTAGGCCTGTTACGATCTGATGAGGTCTGCTACGTTTTACACGTTTTGATCGAATTCCAATACGTTTTGCACGGTCTGCCAAGTTTACAAGAATGAAAGTCTGATGCCGGGCTTTTTGGAGCAACTGAAACAATATTTATTGCCGAAACTGTCATTTCAAACACGTTTTAATTACAAAATTCGTTAAAAGCATATTAGGTATAAATATATAATTATTATATAGCCAAATGTTTTACGCAAACATTTTATTCTGTACTCATTTAATCTGCCTTTTGCAATAATAGCTTTGGTATATTTTGAGGGTTTAAATGTGTTTGATAATGACTATTTCTATTTATTAATACAGATATTTCACTGAAATAGCAAATATGTACCAGGCCAGTCAATGATACTTCATTATACTTTGCTTGCAACGTAAGACCGTAATAAGACGTAACAAGTCGTATCACGTCGGACTTTCAACCGCTACAAGCCGTGAGATGCCTTGACAGAGCGCATCAAAACGGTTTTCATCTACCTTTACTTGCCGTAAAAACCTTGATAAACCTGGACAAAACGGCATAAAACGTGCAGCCAATCTGCATCAACCGAGATAAAACGTACGCACTGTTACGTTTTGTTACGTCAATCCCGTTTTATTACGTCCTGTGGCGTTCACCATCTGTACCGTGACTGCCGTGGCAATTTTTTTGACAGTTTAAAAATCTGGCACGGCATCCACGGTAATCACGACCGTTCACGTTTGTCTATCACGTAAATTATCTATAAATTTATGTATTTTGTTGAAAACAAAGACACGTTAATCATCAAACTGGGAAAATTCTACATTGCACAGCGTTAACTCAACATATTGTTCATTCGAAGTTTTCTTCGGTGAAATGATTTTGATATATTTTCCTGCTTCCTAACTGACTTTCGCTTTCCTTACGCCTCCCCTGATTCCACCTCAAATTTCGCCATAAATTGAGCACTAATCGTTCCTGTTAGGGAGTTTTTCTCCCTAGACACACCATGATCTACAAAAGTGGCAGCTCATACTTTAACTCATCCCCTATACTCAAGGGGTTACTATCACTAACATATATCCGCCCAGGAACATGTTAACATATTTCCACCCAGAAACATGTTAACATATATCCACCCAGGAACATGTTAACATATATCCACCCAGGAACATGTTAACATATATCCACCCAGGAACATGTTAACATATATCCACCCAGGAACATGTTAACATATATCCACACAGGAACATGTTACCCAGAACATGTTCATATATCCACCCAGACATGTTAACATATATCCACCCAGGAACATGTTTAACATATATCCACCCAGGAACATGTTAACATATATCCACCCAGGAACATGTTAACATATATCCACCCAGAACATGTTAACATATATCCACCCAGAAACATGTTAACATATATCCACCCAGAAACATGTTAACATATATCCACCCAGAACATGTTAACATATATCCCCCAGAAACATGTTAACATATATCCACCCAGAACATGTTAACATATATCCCCCAGAAACATGTTAACATATATCCACCCAGAACATGTTAACATATATCCACCCAGGAACATGTTAACATATATCCACCCAGGGACATGTTAACATATATCCGCCCAGGAACATGTTAACATATATCCACCCAGGAACATGTTAACATATATCCACCCAGAAACAATGTTAACATATATCCACCCAGAATGTTAACTATATGACTTAACATATATCCACCCAGGACATGTAACATGAACATGTTAACATATATCCACCCAGGAACATGTTAACATATATCACCCAGGTACATTACATATATCCACCCAGGAACATGTTTAACATATATCCACCCAGGACATGTTAACATATACCCAGGACATGTTACTATATCCACCCAGGTACATGTTAACATATATCCACCCAGGTACATGTTAACATATATCCACCCAGGAACATGTTAACATATATCCACCCAGGAACATGTTAACATATATCCACCCAGGTACATGTTAACATATATCCACCCAGGAACATGTTAACATATATCCACCCAGGTACATGTTAACATATATCCACCCAGGAACATGTTAACATATATCCACCCAGGAACATGTTAACATATATCCACCCAGGTACATGTTAACATATATCCACCCAGGAACATGTTAACATATATCCACCCAGGTACATGTTAACATATATCCACCCAGGAACATGTTAACATATATCCACCCAGGAACATGTTAACATATATCCACCCAGGAACATGTTAACATATATCCACCCAGGAACATGTTAACATATATCCACCCAGAAACATGTTAACATATATCCACCCAGGAACATGTTAACATATATCCACCCAGAAACATGTTAACATATATCCACCCAGGAACATGTTAACATATATCCACCCAGGAACATGTTAACATATATCCACCCAGGAACATGTTAACATATATCCACCCAGGAACATGTTAACATATATCCACCCAGGAACATGTTAACATATATCCACCCAGGAACATGTTAACATATATCCACCCAGGAACATGTTAACAATATATCCACCAGGAACATGTATACCCGACTAACATTTCCCCAACATATATCCACCCAGGAACATGTTAACATATATCCACCCAGGAACATGTTAACATATATCCACCAGGAACATGTTAACAATATCCACCCAGGAACATGTTAACATATATCCACCCAGACATGTAAAACAAGACATGTTAACATATATCCACCCAGAACATGTTAACATATATCCACCAGAACATGTTAACATATATCCACCCAGTAACATGTTAACATATATCCACCCAGGTACATGTTAACATATATCCACCCAGGAACATGTTAACATATATCCACCCAGGAACATGTTAACATATATCCACCCAGGAACATGTTAACATATATCCACCCAGGAACATGTTAACATATATCCACCCAGAAACATGTTAACATATATCCACCCAGGAACACTAAAGGCAATAGAACACACGGATAATGTAGCATTTTGGTGTATGATATTATAACGGTACGCTGTGGTTAAGTGTGTGGGATTGAATTCGGGCGCCGCCCTCTCTCTAATCTTCAAATGAAGTATTTGCATGCCTGTGATTGGTCAGTTGTTTCCTCCTGAAATGCCTCCAGTTTTACAATGACATAATCTAGGGTTGGTTATAAAGTCAGTGATTGTAACCCCTGGAGTATCGAGGATGACTCCTTTTCAACGTTCAACATACAATTGCCTATTGTCAGTATTATGTGGACGAGCCATGTATACTGTTCGGTGTCTTTGGAGAGAATGTTTGAGCTAGGTACCACCATAAAAAGTACAAACGACCCACCGTTACACATCCTCGATACTACAGTGATCGGAACCCCTGGAATATCGAGGATGACTGTTAAAGAGAGACGAATTTACTGCAGCCTTCCAAAATAGACAGACATTTACACGGGATATGCACTACACACAGCTCTTCAATGGCTCTGTAACATGTAAACTCAATCACCCCTTGACGGCGCAATTAGGCTCTTCTATATCAAAGACTAGACCCAGTCCATTATGGATTCCCGGGATGAACTGTTAATAGGATGCTAAGCTTATCAACCAATCAACCGACATCTTTATGCCTTCTATGGGTATTTCGCCGATACAGTTTTCTGTCTTTTTGTGTTTTTCCTTTTTTTGCTGTTTTTGTTTAGGGAGGAGTTGTTTGAGTATAGTTTGTGGCCCGCGGTGGCCGAGTGGTTAAGATGTACCGACATATTACCACATGCCCTCCACCTCTGGGTCGCGAGTTCGAATCCCATGTGGGGCAGTTGCCAGGTACTGACCGCTGGTCGGTGGTTTTTCTCCGTGTACTCCGGTTTTCCTCCACCAACAAACCTGGCACGTCCTTAAATGACCCTGGCTGTTAATAGGACGTTAAACAAATCAAACCAAACCAGTTTGAGTATATTTGGAATCAAGGTATCGACATTAAACTATTACGGAAATTACCTTATTATTTTTCTTATTATGTGCCAAATTTGCCTTTAAGATATCTTTTTTTCCTTTAGAAATAATACCATTTATCAACAAATTTTTTGAGAGTAAATCCAGTATTTAATTTATGAAAAATAAACCCTGTTTCAGAGTTGGTGTGTTGGATACCATCTCTAGATTCCTTACATAAATGTAGCTATTAACACACGCACGTAGTCTAATTTTTAAATTAGCGTTTTATCGTTAAATCGTTCCATACTGTCAGACTGTTTAAACTATTACGCCCTTCTATTAATGATTGAAAACCCATTTTTCCTGCTACGTATATCACGTGATCGATTGATTTGGTTGACACCCAAACCCTTCAAGCCATGTAAACACCGTCATCTTTGACCACCAAATAAAACGAAATCAGATTTCAAAGTTATTTTCTGCTTCCTGTTAACAATTAGCAGTAGCTATATATACACTCTGGTGTGTAATTCAGCTACAAGTGTGTTTGATAGAGGCTTGTCAACGGAAGCTTGTTGTCTAATTTAGATAAATTGAAGAAATATATTAAGCATGACTAAAATTAATTCTAAACCTCTTCAAAACATGTTATTGTCTTCAATTTCTCTTCATTCAAATATTACAAATAGATTAAAAATGGAGTTGATTTGAAAAAAAAACCCATGATGCATATTATGCTTTGTTTCTCTTCAAAGAGACGCTTTGCAGGCGAAGTTTACGTATTCCCATAGAAAACCTGAAGACGAAGAAGAAACGGAAATCAACATATACCAATTTAAATTTCATAGAGTTGTAAAACAATTCTGGCTTACCTAACAAACAATAAATGTTATTCATATAAACTTCAAATCATTACTATGGAAGAATGTGGTAGAATTGGAATTCCGTTAAATACTCTTAGTACAATTCGCCAAGCGCTTCAACTGACTTTGGAATTCGATGCAGGATCATTATATAAATACAATGTATTAGTTAATAGCATAAGCTTGACCACTATGTCGCTTCTCAGCCAATCAATTGAAGGGGATGATATAATATTAGTTTGATGACATCATTAAGAATGATGTAAATGACATGGAATTACGTAGGGTGAGAACAACGGCATAGGGACTTACATGAAGGGGACTACTATAGACATCAATATGTATGTAATTCCCATCTGATTTTGGTGGCCTAATATCCTCCCACTCAGAACCTTTTGGAAGTCGGTACAAATGTACTGCAATCCTCCATGGCACTTTTATTGGGCAAGACGAAACTTTTGGTATCAAGGATTGCACAAAGCAGTTCCGTATATCAATGCTCTATATTGCTAGATCAATTAGTTTAGGTAATTAGTTAGAATTCGTAACACACATAAATTCGTCGTTTTATTGACTTAGGTATTACTTTATCCCATTCTTAATACGCCTCCACAACTAGTTCTTTCAAATCCTCATGTCGGTCTTTCTATGTAAATTCTTGGTGATTTATTATTATTTTCTTTCATTCATATAATCTTTTACCGATTTTGCCTGTTTCAATTATTCAATATTTAGGGTAGGGTATAACTCAGTGATATAACCTCATGTAATATATAAGCGTAGTACGGCTTTTATATAACATATTTATTTTTTACATTTTTTTTTCAAAACAATGAAATTTATCTTAACAGATTTTTTGTACATCTGGAACTTAGTTCTTTATGGTATTGTGTAGAATTTAATTTAGAAACTCTGTTTTAGGATTACGTGAATGACTTGTGATTCCTTTTGTTAATCCCCGATTACAAACGCCCCCAGGGGAAGTCGTGTCATTTCATATGGATGCTTGACTGATCTCACGATCGGGATCGTAGCAACGGTTTACAACATTGACTATCTGATGAAATAGAAGTGTCCGTAAACAATTCATTATAGTTACAACCGTGAGGTAATACGTCTCCTAGTTTCTATTTTAATCCATTGAAAGTCGACCTGATTATCATGGTCACCTGTCGTAATTCAAATAAATTGCGACCTAAACTTTATACTCATATCATCTATTTTTCAAATATAAAAAGCGATTCTATTCAATGATAAATCAGACGAAGTTTTTAAGAAAACTAATGATGTTAGTAGGAATGTTAAACACTGTATGTGATCAATTATTTGACACGTATTGTTTATGTGATATCATTAACAACCCGCTTTTTTATACAATAATTCTCGATGCAACTTCAATTCCCGAAAAAGCACCATACAAACTAGTATTATTTCCAATTGTTCACTGTTGTATTTCATTTGTGATATTGCAAAGCATATATTGTTCAGTTTTTAAAGCAAATCGCAATTATTACACTTATATATCAATATAGCGGCTTTAAAATTAAACTATGGCATTTTTTTCTGTTGTGAAATAAAATTTATTATGAAAATGAAAACTGAGCAACATCTGCAAATCTCGTTTATTGTACAAGTAATACTAATACTACGTAGACTAATCATGGAAAAATCGCGAATACAACTCGAAACGGACAGAAAAAAATCAAAGAAGGGGATTTTGAAGTATTGTCAGCAAAAAACAACCTTTTGCAGGGTTTTTGCAGACTAAAATTTTTGTTTTAAAAGATCTTTACAGGCTAAATAACGCGGGTTATAGAGGAACTTTACTTGTTGATTTCATCAGTCTTGATAAAGGAGCTAATAGAGGGACTGGCTTTAATGTCATATTTTCGTCCACTGATATAAAAAATAATGTCTACCATATATTTAGATATTATAGGAAACCTCTGTGTCTACCGACAAATCTGACTTCCTAGAAAGGGCGGGAGATTTATTAACACCTACACGTCACGACATGTGTAGCATCACACACGTGACACATGTGACATATGTTCGTACCCTCGGGCAGATCAAAGTGATCTGAATGATGTTGGCCTAATCAGAGCCAGTAAATTCATTCTTAATCATTTGTTCGAAATAAGAAATGTACATATACCATTATCACGTGGCCTGTGTGAGCAGCCGATAATTTGGCCGGCGGGAAATAAATGATCGTCTGCTGTTCAGTCTATGGTTTGATGACGTCACATAGATCACGACCTCTGAAGTGGGGGCGGTGGAGGTCACGTCAAATATAGAAGAGGTACACATCAATTACAGAAATGTCCAGATACACTTTTATAGCAAGTTAGAATGATTCTTAAGAAAGTATGATTCATTTGTCAAAAATAATCCCCTAAAGCAGGGGTTGCACGAATAAGCTGACAATACGTGCGTCCATACGCCAGCCAATCAAATGCCACTTGGTTACGTAACGCTCATGTGCTGTGAAAATTACAGCAACCGAATGAAGCGTGTTAGTAAAGCTAATGAGTTTTATTAATCACGTAATATGAAGGTCGTGCTAATATATATATTTCAATGAGGAATGTGTGTCTAATGATTTTGTAATATTGCGAAAAAAAGAAAAAAACAACTCGCAGCCCTATTTGAAACGTGGTCGTTGATTTGAATTTTGTTAGGGGTTAAATAACCAACCGATGTTATGAATAACGCGGTTTGTTCTAAGGTTAAAAGGAACAAGCTCACCGAAGACCACTCTAAGTTCTGTTTCTGGTAATTTCTCCACTTAGGCTCGGTCTTATAACTAACGCTTAGTCAATGGTGACTTCGACCAAAAATTAGAGGGTTAAAATATATTGTTTTACATTTCCGATTCTATTATCTCGACCCAGAAGAAGACAGACGTGTGGTAAAATGTCGGGATAGCTTTACCGACGCAACCATCTCAATCAGTCGGTCACCTCGACCTAGAGATGTAGAACTAGTGTTAGAGTGCTGCGATACCATAACAACCAACCGCAACCACCGCGACCCAGAGGCGAAGAACTAGTGTTAAAATTGCTGAGATACCTAACCGATGCGACCACCGTAATCACCGCGACCCACAGGTGAAGTACTAGTGTTAGAATTGCTGAGATACCTAACCGACGCGACCACCGCAATCACCGCGACCCAGAGACGAAGAACTAGTGTTAGAATTGCTGGGATACCTTACCGACGCGACCCCCGTAATCACCGCGACCCACAGGTGAAGTACTAGTGTTTGAATTGCTGGGATACCTTACCGACGCGACCACCGCAATCACCGCGACCCACAGATGAAGTACTAGTGTTTGAATTGCTGGGATACCTTACCGACGCGACCACCGTAATCACCGCGACCCACAGGTGAAGTACTAGTGTTAGAATTGCTGGGATACCTTACCGACGCGACCACCGTAATCACCGCGACCCACAGGTGAAGTACTAGTGTTAGAATTGCTGAGATACCTTACCGACGCGACCACCGTAATCACCGCGACCCACAGGTGAAGTACTAGTGTTAGAATTGCTGGGATACCTTACCGACGCGACCACCGCAATCACCGCGACCCACAGGTGAAGTTCTAGTGTTAGAATTGCTGGGATACCTTACCGACGCGACCACCGCAATCACCGCGACCCACAGGTGAAGTACTAGTGTTAGAATTGCTGGGATACCTTACCGACGCGACCAACGCAATCACCGCGACCCACAAGTGAAGTACTAGTGTTAGATTTAAGGAAACCTGAACTAGTCGGTCACCACGACACCCTTTGCCTGATCAAAACACTACATAAAACTATGAATTGAAAATCCATGAATAAATCTTTTATATGACAGTATTTAATGTACTATAGCAATCGGAGTATAAAATATATTTAAAAAGAAACTCATTGGTGGTATCCTTATTTATCGACAACTCTTGATTTATCTTTATGATATAAATACAATACAAAAATTATTAATGAAGAAAAAAAATCCATGAACAGTTTCGATGCATAATGACCACGTTCGACTACATTTCATAGTGAGTAAAAATGGTATAAAGCTGATATATTAATAATCCGATATAAAAGACAAAAATAAATTCAAAGTAAAATAAAAAAAAATCATTTCGATGTAATATATATGCAGCCACTATAGGGCCTTCTTCAGTTCAAAATCTACGTTTGAGTGTACAGATTAACGACGATTTGAACGTCGTCGTATTTCAACTTTACCAATCAGGAAGTCAGGTTTTCTTTACGCCGTAATAACTCACAGCTATTAACTCCCTTTTTTGCTTTTACGCAGGGATGCTATGTAAACAGGTAAACAATGCGCAGTCGTCATCACACAGGGCTGCCATTGAAAGGACGTCCGTGTTAGGATAGTGATGTATCTATTTGAGAAGCGTGGCGTGAACTTAATCGAACGTATGAGCAAGGTTGATTGTAGATAAACAATAGATACATCACTCCGATTTTTCTCACGCGGGACTATTTATAGACTGAAAACGCCAAAATCTAGGAAAACTAAATTACTCTCGTTGGCTAATTATGTTCTTGTTTATCATATTATTCATGGAGCAATTGAGTTGGTTTCCATCATATGGGTTTACGTCATAAGGTTGTGGATGATGTGATTGTTGAATGCTTTGTCTTTTTTTTTAATTTTAGCGTAACAAAGTCATGGAAAACAATAGGGAATAACAATTAAAACAAAATCAACAAAAATAACAGCGTAGTATAATAAAACATTAGTCTTAAAGTAAATGTCGGGTTTCTTCTGGAAAAAAACGCACCATTTTTGCAACTGAAATGAATACTCAGTGACTGTTGAAATAATTGCAAATCAATTTCGTCATCAGTGTCAGTTATTAAACAAGTTTTGGTCCTCAGCTGATATAAAATCAATATTAATGATAGTAAGCGCTTAAATCATATGACATTACGCCATCACCTATTTTGCGTCAATATTGTTAGACGTAGCTACATACGGATTAGTTGTCATTCTAGCCACTGGAAGGCGTTTGTATAGCTAGCAACGCACCTTTACTATTAATATCTGGAACTTTATTTTGATAAACACATAGGTTTAATGAATTATCGTGATGCCATTTAATTACCACATTTCTATCAGATCGACATAGCATTTATATATCAAAACTATACCAGAAATACCAGAAACCATGCAATTCAGAAGTCTGATGTTCAAGGTAAATATTTTATTTATGATATTACGTCTTCCATACGCAAACAAATCCCATCGTCGTGTCATATATAGATACCATTACATGAAATCATGTTCTAAATGTCTAACCATTATCACGAATATTATCCGGAAATGAAGAAAGGTGGAGATTGCGGTACCTCTTGTGCCATATTATGCAAATTTAATTATAATTTTTATTTCTAATTTGTACGTGGGATATAATCCTGACTAGGCGTGTTTCGCGTGATTTAAACTGGTCTTGGAGATAATTAGAATTTTAATTTTATTCATAGCAGAGTTAGTATCGTGCTGCCATGTATCGACTCTGCTCGTCCACAAATCTATTTATCTTATAGAGAACTATGATTTCCTGGACAGGCTATACACAATACCTACGTCATCAAAGTTAATTTAAGTTTTTTCTTACATGCTAATTAGAATTACGCATCAATGTTGTGTCTAGGTGATGATCAGTTGTGACAGTTCACATAAGCGGAAAGGTATTGATATCTAGACGTATAGGCGTAACAAATTAAGTCAAATATCAGACAAGCATATCAGCTTAAGCTCAAGAAGTTAGCGTAATGATGAATTTGCTAAAACATTAAATGTAATTTTGTACATCACAATAACTCAAACACACGGCGAACTCTTCAAAGCTCACGATATATACTTTGCCTTACTCAAGTCTGGGCTCTTCCCGTGGTGTTTGACAAAGATGTACATCTACATTGCTTTCGTTTTCTGCCATTCGAAGAAAATGTTAATGATATTACACGCTTATTCCAATCTTCGGCTTTTAATTTTTGAAAATGTTTTTATTGTGCCGCCGTAGTATTTATGGGCTCACATCCCGAGTTTTTGTTGATAACAATCAAACTTTTTTAATGTTTTAATCATTTTCATTTCCTTTCATCACAGGTAAACGTTGTTTATCAATCAAAATAATACAAAATACGTCAAGGTTCCTGAGATCTTTGAGAAAAAGAACATAAACACATTAGGTGAGTGCACCGATTGTCTTCTTTCTACAACCCACGCAGATAGCATTGAAGATGAACAGAAAAATAATTATCTTAACCGAATTTATCATTCATATATAAACACACATATATATTGAGCCTACTTAAAAGTCACTGTGTTTGGATAGATATGAAATAATGTTTCATCGAATAACATCGAACTAATTTAGTTTTATACGTATTTTACAGCCGATATATGACAGTTTATGATTTTATGCATGCTCTTGGGTGCAATACCTATTATAGAACTGTTGGTTAATGTCACTGTATGACACTTCCTTTTTAGTCAAATAACTGTCTCTTGGAGAATCATGTGAATCAATAGTCCGCTAAACTTACCTATATTATCAGGTTTAAAAAATTGTTTTGTCTAATATATAGTAGGTAAAAAAGTAAAGAAAATGAATTTAAAAAGCCTTATAATATAGACAGGTTTAGCGGACTAGTGAAGCATTTGTATTGTCAAATAAAGGTCGAAAAATAAAGTGTGTTAAAAATTTTTGAATTTTTGTGTGTTATGGCAGATGGTACTTAAAGTATTCAATCCAAGAACATGACCAGAGCATTAAAATTGTACTCTATGTAAAAAATGACACCAACATGTTTAATGGTAAAATTCACATGAATACAAAAAGTTATCCTGAAATACGGAATACTAGCATACTCTTAAACACTTATGAAGACTGCTGATTATTTAACCACAGGATAACAAAAATAATATTTCTATAAAAATGATATATATGAAAAATGTTGTGAACTGTAATATTTCAATCTTAGATCTGCGAAAACATAAGACTTGAACAATCAAATGTATTAATTATAAATTACGAAGATTTAATTCGGTGCAAATCTATATATGCGAAATATCCGACCCACGGAAGCAATCAGATGTACTACGATAATCTGACCTTCCATTCACTTTGCCCCCTTACCCTTACACACGCTTAACACAGTTGTACGACATGGCGTGGATACTGTTGTTTCTCAATTAGAGGCTACAAATTAATGTGCATACGTCATTCAAATTAATTGATGTCTAGGGCCTCATTAAATCTTCAAAAGAATACTATATGAGGAGCTGAAACCCGACATTTGCCCTTCACAATATATATTAAGATTATATACAGTTGACACATTTCGTTGTACTATCAAACTATGGTTTATGTTAAAACCACTTCAGCATTTCTCATTTAAAGTGTCGTATAAGCATCGAGTGATAATTAAATATTTTTCTATATTAGTCTTGGACAAAAATAAGAAAATAAAATATCTTCCCATTCATCAATTTGTGAACTCAAATACATCTAGAAAACGTTATGAAATTGCTGAAATAGCCATAATTGCAAAATCTGAATTCCAACTCCAACTTCACAACGTCGTTGAATGAACGAGGTGGCCGAGTGGTTAAGATGTCCCGACATGTTACCACAAATTAAACCCTCCGCCTCTGGGTCGTAAGTTCGAATCCCATGTGGGACAGTTGCCAACTTTACAAGTACTGATCGTCGGTCGGTGGTTTTTCTCCGGGTACTCTGGTTTCCCTCCACCGTAGGAGACTAATCAATACCGTTAATCTTAACTTCGGTCACAGCTTACGTATCTAAATAAAATTGGGATCTGTCTCGAGCACAAAAAAGAGAGAGAAAACATAATGGTATTGAAAATTGGAATTATGGTTTTTGATTGTTGTTGAAAAGTTGCTTGCTGTAATAGGATCATATCATTTAGTACTCATGGGCCACCATAGCAAATGTTTGATTTGATGGTCTTACAGCCCAACGAAGTATGCAAATGACCAGCCGTCGAAGGCATGTCAACAAAAGGGACATATCTGAGTTTAACGAGACATATAATACCGATTATGTGACAACTAGGATGACCTGGGATGCCCCCCAACTCCAGCGACCGTCACATCTAAGGCTTAGTAGTATTACGTATCGTTTGAATAATTGCTTTTTCTTCATTCATAAAGCATAAATGGAACTATAAATATTAATTTAGAATACAGGAAATGCTGATTGTGTAATTAATGAGAACACACTTAAGTATCAAAGTTATCCTCTAATTTAGTATCAAAGTTATACCTTATCTTTGTACGTTTTGCGAATAAAAGTTATTTTATCAGTGATAATAAATGTCTTATTCGAGAACGTGAAATCAAAATAAAAGCTACGCAAATGCACACGTTTACCTTTGATTATTATCAAAGTTATTGGTGTTATTGATAACGTCAACAGTGTTTTTTCTTCGCACTATTCATCACAAATGGTTTAAGATGTTTTATGTCATTTTTGCATATTCTGATATCACCAGAATCCAATCACACACGTAAGACTTTACTTATAGCCCAGCTACTCTGATCTCGTAATCGTATATTTTGTCAATCTTCCTTATTTTTGCATACCAGACAAGCCTTCATTGAATGATTAGCACCAGTTTTCTTCATTGTAATTGGAAACAAAGGGAATCAGAAAACCACATACTTCCTACATAAGAATAAGTTTCCTTTTATAGAAGTTCATTGAAGACATCAAACGACGTATATATTAATCTATCTGATGGTATTTTTTTTCTCTATCAAAGCTATGACTTTAGGAGTTGCCAGAATTAGTTTAGGACATAAACAGATAAACAGAAACAGTGATGTCTTTGCCTCAAGTGATACAAATTTTCTTCGTTGATGGATAGTTGGGTATATTCTCATTAATGTATTGTAATAAATAATAAGCTGGCTAAATTATGAAAACAAAAAGAAGAATGAGAGATAGATAGAGAGAGAGAGTGAGCGAGGGGAAAGAGAGAGAGAGAGAGAGAGAGAGAGAGAGAGAGAGAGAGAGAGAGAGAGAGAGAGAGAGAGAGAGAGAGAGAGAGAGAGAGAGAGAGAGAGAGAGAGAGAGAGAGAGCACAAGTATGAGATTGATTTTCATGCCTAAAATTAGTTAATTTACAATCTTCATGCTTTCAGTTGCAGTTGCATATAACAATAAGCTCACATGGCATTCATGTTCACCAATAAGTTTTTTTACATATACAGTAACTTAATGATACATTTACTATCCAAAGATAGTATGCCAATTTTGGAATTCCTCGAGTTTTAAGAGAAACGCAGATAACATATATCAGTCTTAATAAACAAACTCTTTAAATAACAATAAAATCAAGAAATTTATTGATTCGTTAAGTTTTTTAATTACCGTGAAATCCGTGACCTTAATTCATTTCTCCATTGAAAAGAATCTGTGGATCATCTGTTCAGCCATATCATTGAACATTTTTTATTTTCATATCTTAAATCATCAGTGTATTTCGATCTTTACACAATGATGTACCGTACTACAATGTCGTCTTTAAATGCTCTTGGGGGATGGCTTTACGGAAACCTTGTTGACTTACCTGACAATGGTAGAACGATTAAACTTGTTTTAAACATCAGCTACAACAATCGATAAGTTGTTTTCCTTAGCATGTCACGCAAAATTAATCACATCGGTCTACATAACACAAAATAATCTTCTAAGTTGTTACTTTTGAAAAGGTATTGACCAGGCATTCCTGGGAATTAATGGAGGCTGTGACTTTAAGTGAGAGATATGTATCCGAGAGAACGTCACGCACAATTGGCCGTCGTTAGTTTTAGAATATCACTTATCAGGGTAGACTGTATTTACAACAATGACAACAGTGGTCACACTAGCCCTCAGTAGCCTGATAGAAGTTCTTACAAAGAATCGCGGAGAGCATGTTGTCTAGAAAACCATAAACTACTCAGCCCAGGTCACACGAACACTCCTTGTGTTAACATTACCCATAGAGAAGCATTACATACGTTTTTAGAAATATTTCTGAACTTAAAAAAAAAAAAAAATTCCGAACTTCAAATTTTCTGTAAGCTTTGCCTTAACTTCTATTCTGGTAGACTCTAGACATATATCGGCAATCCAACAGAAGGTGAAATATTTTTTTCCGGGAACTACAAGTTTTCCCTAAATCGGGAAAATTAAGGTCAACACCTCTTTCAACCACATTCTTGGTGGCAATCTGTCATCGACTACTACTGCTAAACACCGACAATCTTAATGATGGAGTATATAGAGGGAAATGACCAGTTAATCAACCCGTATAGCTTCTATTGTTAGAAATCCACATATGTCATGACATTTCTCACCACGATTTAACATCAAAGCAAAAATCGCAAAAACCTACTCCCTGCGAATATACAGTCATGTTCTTTTTAAAAACACTTTTCCGTTTCATTTTATTTTATAAATTTTCATATCAGTTTTCATTTCTGGAATAACTGTATATTGTACATCGTTGATTTTTGTTAAACATGTCATACGTGTACGTGTAATTTTTTTATTAATAATTTGTTACGAGGACCTTTTTTATTAATAATTTGTTCTCACTTCCTACACAGATAGTTGAATGATCCTTGTTCCTTCTTTTTCTACACTATTTATCACATAAGCACATTTTTAAGGGGTGTATAAAAATTTAAAATTCAATCTCTTTTTATCTGTGAAAGCAAGATAGAAAAGTGTCTTTCGACGTCCATTTTTATTCTCTCTCACATACTAAAATGAAAAAAAACGTGATTGCCATGGATGCCCTGTCAACAATTTACTAAGACAGCCACGGTGCATATGGCAACAAAAAACTGTTATGACGTAACAAAACGTGACAGTACGTAAAATACCATAACACAAAATGCAGACGTTCTGTAGTGAAACAGACAGCATGCATGCATAGTTCCTGGAATTGCGTGGTGGTGCTGTAAAGTGATGCAAAGTTCTATTGCGTTTTAATCGCGTTTATTCATGGTTCATGCACAGTGACTGCGCACTTTCATCGTAGTCCAGCTTTGTTAAGGTTAACATTACAAGCTAGATTGTACGATGACCGCGTCATCGCTTTCGTTGAATGTCTACAACGCACTACAGCTTGGTGCAACCTACTGCGGCATTTGTTAAAAAATTGCAGCGAGTCATCCCCCTATTGGGTATTCAGTAATGAGAAGCACCATTGTATACTACACATACCCAACAGTACAATGAAAACGATCAATCGAGGACATTTGATGTTGCTGTATCAATGGTAACATTAAAACACATAAACGAAAAAAGTGAGAAGTTAAATAAGAAGTTGTGTTTCCCCATCAAAAAACACGTCGTATGGATGTTATAACGATGCGGTAGAGAAATGTGTCTAAACATGTCAGGACTGCTTTGTTTTACATAGAACATCTGTAAAGACACTAATAATTTTTTACAGTGACCAAATGGTTCATTCAGTTTTAGCTTTATCTTATGTGAAGGGCCTTGAGGGAAGGTAGTGGTATCCATCGGTGGTATACTATTGTCAAAACTGCAGTGCACCTTTAACCTCCGGGACCGTCCATTGTCCACTTTCACTGTTCGTCACGAAGACCGTGGCGAAGCTTAGCAATATCTAGCTCAGCATCAAAATGGCCAAACGACTACGGCGCACTGCTTTCCAGCCAGGTTAAAAAACACCCTTAACAAGCAGAGCATACATAAACATAGCAGGGACAAAATCAAAATTGAATGGCAAAATCACCTTTCGACAGATGTAGGTAAATAACAGTTTTTGAGAAGGTTTTAAAGAGAAGCCATTTTTTGGAAATATTCTTTATTCATGTGTAAGGGCAAAGCTGCGGTGACGATTGTTTGATCCCTTGCTCATCTCTGATGTGATGTTTAGTGTCTTATTCTACCACTACTATGGTAATACAATATTGTTGTAAGTGTCCGTTGATTGGTTCCTTTACTCCGTGTCCTCCGGTTTACTCTCAGACCTTGTGACAAAGTCTGTCCTAAAATGTACAGGTTATAAATATGACAAAAATAAATAATACAAAAATACAGCTCAACAATGCCGATATACTCCATAAAACAGCAACCCACATCGATCTGCGTAGATCGGCTTGCTAACTATTGTAAATATTACGTTACCTTTTACAGGTATAATTAATATTGTCGCGTGTCGTTACTCCCTGCTAGTTGTTTGTGTGTGCATGCTTAAGTCACCGTAATTCAGACACTTAAAACCTTAACTGAAACCTTTGACTACTATATCACATGTTTAATGCCAAAGATTGACCATGTCTGTTAATCCAATTTAATATTTGAAAACAATATCAAGATTGAAATCAATGCAATATATTAGAATTCGCATGCGCATCAGATTTTGATTTCATAATACGTAATAGCTGCCAGCGTTTTAATAATGTAACTATTGTGCAGAGATGAATTTTAATCTGCGTTAAGCAGGTGCTTTTTTAACCTCTACGTATGATACTGTATGAAAACATACCAATGACTCTGGTCAAATTAGCAGACGTTATCCCGAGACCACCACTAACATCCTGATTATGAATGTGGCTGAAAGGTATTAAAATTCAGAAGCGATATAACTTAGCTTTATTTTATAGCTCAATTTGTATTGTTATCCATTCACAATTTCAATTCAAAAGAGAAAGTGAAAACAATACATATAATTTAACATTTAATACCATTTCAAAAGCTTATCGCAGATGGGTGATACGCCTATAGAAATGGCGGATAAAGGCAAAAAAGTCAACTGACTCTATCACGTAAGAGCTTGTTTTACAATAGATAGTCTGTTCTGGCGCATATTGAAAATTTAACGAGAACATAAAGAGTGAAAGGGGTATGAGTAGTCATCGTATCGAGCACAGGAAATCTGCTAGCCGACTGGTCTGTCTACCCGTCGTCCTCAACTGTTCATTGTCTCACAAATGGACAAACACAATGATGATTCTTTATCAACTGGTAATGGTTGTGTAAAACGTCTTATGTAACCAAATGTTTTATCATACAATATATATAGGACACAATTATATAACAAAATATGGTTATTATCTATCTACATTGATATGATAACCATATATTTAAATACTTAGTACACATGTATTTATTTGCAATTATATGAAATTACTGATATTTTGTTTATATTTTCGATGCGCAGTAGTACTTAAATAAACCAGCAGAGACGAACTATACCATTACGAACGACATGTAAAACAAGAATCAGGAGTAAGGAATTACAACGTTAAATACTAGTATACGTCAGTTTTTGTTGTTCTACCATCACCTTCCTTATACACTGCAACAAACACTCCATCTACACTCCCACAAACACCTCTACACTCCACTACACTCACCTACACCACAAACACTCCACCTACACTCCCACAACACTCCCCACACTCCTCACAAACACTCCACCTACACTCCACAAACACTCCACCTACACTCCCACAAACACTCCACCTACACTCCCACAAACACTCCACCTACACTCCCACAAACACTCCACCTACACTCCCACAAAACACTCCACCTACACTCCCACAAACACTCCACCTACACTCCCACAAACACTCCACCTACACTCCCACAAACACTCCACCTACACTCCCACAAACACTCCACCTACACTCCCACAAACACTCACTACACTCTCCACAAACACTCCACTACTCCCACAAACACTCCACCTACCTCACACTCCACTACACTCACAAACACTCCACCTACACTCCCACAAACACTCCACCTACACTCCCACAAACACTCCACCTACACTCCCACAAACACTCCACCTACACTCCCACAAACACTCCACCTACACTCCCCACAAACACTCCACTACACTCCACAAACACTCCACCTACACTCCCACAAACACTCCACCTACACTCCCACAAACACTCCACCTACACTCCCACAAACACTCCACCTACACTCCCACAAACACTCCACCTACACACTCCCACAAACACTCCACCTACACTCCCACAAACACTCCACCTACACTCCACAAACACTCCACCTACACTCCCACAAACACTCCACCTACACTCTCCACAAACACTCCACCTACACACCCACAAACACTCCACCTACACTCCACAAACACTCCACCTACACTCCACAAACACTCCACCTACACTTCCACAAACACTCCACCTACACTCCCACAAACACTCCACCTACATCCACAAACACTCCACCTACACTCCCACAAACACTCCACCTACACTCCCACAAACACTCCACCTACACTCCCACAAACACTCCACCTACACTCCCACAAACACTCCACTACATCCACAAACACACTACACTCCACAAACACTCCACCTACACTCCCACAAACACTCCACCTACACTCCCACAAACACACTCCACACTACACTCCCACAAACACTCCACCTACACTCCACAAACACTCCACCTACACTCCCACAAACACTCCACCTACACTCCACAAACACTCACCTACACTCCCACAAACACTCCACCTACACTCCCACAAACACTCCACCTACACTCCCACAAACACTCCACCTACACTCCACAAACACTTCATCTACACTCCACAAACACTCCACCTACACTCCCACAAACACTCCACCTACACTCCACAAACACTCCATCTACACTCTCACAAACACTCCACCTACACTCCCACAAACACTCCACCTACACTCCACAAACACTCCATCTACACTCCACAAACACTCCACCTACACTCCCACAAACACTCCATCTACACTCCACAAACACTCCACCTACACTCCCACAAACACTCCACCTACACTCCCACAAACACTCCACCTACACTCCACAAACACACCCCACCCTACACAGTCCACAACCACCACACCACCTACCCTCCACACAACAAACACCAAACCTACACACCCCACCCACCACCCACTACACCCACACCACACCACCCCACCTACACCCACCCACTCCACAACACCACTCCCACACCACACACCCACAAACACACCACCTACACCCCCACATAACAATACTAACAACCTACACACACCCCAACCCACAACACACACAACCCCACACAACACACCAACACACCCCCCACCACAACACACACACACACACACACCCACACTACACTACCCACCTACACACACAAACAACCACACTCCCACAACAAACCACTCACCAAACCCCACCACCACTACACTACCACACACTACCACAAACCACCTACAATCAACCCCCACCAACACACCTCACCACACCACCCCCACAAACTCAATCAAACCACCCTACACTCCCACAAACACCCACACTCCACCACACTCCACAAACACTCCACCTACACACCCCACAAACACTTCCACCTACACTTCCCACAAACACTCCAACCTACACTCCACCCACAAAACACTCCACCTACACTCCCACAAACACTCCACCTACACACCCACAAACACTCCACCTACACTCCCACAAACACTCCACCTACACACCCACAAACACTCCACCTACATTTCCCACAAACACTCCACCTACACTCCCACAAACACTCCACCTACACTTCCACAAACACTCTCCACCTACACTCCCACAAACACTACACCCTACACTTCCACAAACACTCCACCTACACTCCCACAAACACCCACCTAAATTCCCACAAACACTCCACCTACACTCCCACAAACACTCCACCTACACTCCACAAACACTCCACCTACACTCCCACAAACACTCTCACCTACACTCCCACAACACACCACCTACACTAACTCCCACAAACACTCCACCTACCACACTCCCACAAACACTCCACCTACACTCCCACAAACACTCCACCACACTCCCACAAACACTTCACCTACACTCCCACAAACACTCCACCTACACTCCCACAAACACTCCACCTACACTCCCACAAACACTCCACCTACACTCTCCCAACAAACACTCCACCTACACTTCCACACAATACTCCACCTACACTCCCACAAACACTCCACCTACACTCCCACAAACACTCCACCTACACTCCCCAAACACTCACCACCTACACTTCCACAAACACTCCACCTACACCCCCACAAACACTCCACCTACACTTCCACAAACACTCCACCTACACTCCCACAAACAAACCACTCCTACAACACTACCACCTACATTCCAACAAACACCCCACCTACACTCCCACAAACACAAACACTCCACCAACACTCCCACAAACACTCCACCTACACACCCACAAACACACACCTACACTCCCACAAACACATCCTCACACAAACACACCTTACACTCCACAAACTACACTCCCACAAACACGTCCACCTACACTCCCACAAACACTCCACTCTACGCCAACAAAACACTCCACCGACAACACACCAACTCTACACTACAGTCCCCACAATACTCACCTACACCACTAACAAACACTCACCACACACTACACTCCCACACAAACACTCCACCTCACTTCCACAAACACCCCCACCTACACCACAAACACTCCAACACCTCCACACTCCCACAAACACTTCACCAACACTCCAACAAACATTCACCTACACAACCACCAAACACCCACCACCACCCAACTCCACCACCACAAACACCACCCACCTAACACACCACAACAAACACCACCAACCCCCCACAAACACTCCAACAACACACCACCCACACCCCACACACACCAACACACCCACACCACACACCACCCACCCAACCACCCTACCAACCACCCACCTCCACCACACCCCACAAACACACAACACACACCCCCAAACTCCCACCCAACACCCACACCCACACACACACCTACACACCACAAACCCCCACACTCCACCACACACCCCCCACACCACCACAAACACCACCCCAAACCCACCACCAACCCACCACCCACCCAACCACCCACCCCACCAACCCCACTACCACCCACACTCCCCACACACACCCAACCACACAAATCCAAACAAACACCCAACCACACCACACACACACACCCACCACACCACACCAACAACACCACACAACCACACACTCACCACACAACACAACCCACACCACCCAAAACACCCCCCACCCCAAACCCACAAACAACACCACAACACCCCACCAACACCCACACAACCCACACCACCACCAACCACCCCACCCACACCACCACAACCACCTCCACACCACCACCACCACACAAACCACAACCAACAAACACCACCACCACCACCACCCACCCCTAAACCCCACAACCCACCCACCTACACACCCACAAACACAAACACCACAACTCCCACCAAACCCCCACCAACCCACCACCAAACAAACCACACACACCACCACACACCACACACCACAAACACCCACCCACCAAACACCCACACCCACCACCACCACACCCACCCCATCAACACACCCACACCCCACAACCACCCACCCAAAACCACCCACCACACACACCCACCAACACCACCACATACACCCCCAACACCACACACACCCACAACCACACACACCCACCACAAACCACCCACCACACAACCACCCCCACAAACACCACACACACAACACACCACCTACACCACCACAAACACACACCACTACACCCACACACCCACCCACCAACAACACCACAACACCCACCACCACCACCCAACCAACCCACAACACACACACACCACCAACCACACCCAACACACCCACAACAACACACCCCCCCCCCACAACCACACACCACCTACACACACAACCCACACCACCCACACCTACACCCCACACCCCACCCCACCCACCACCCACCCACCCACACAACACCCACCCACACACCCACAACACCACCACCTACACTCCACACAAACACCCCACCCACACCACCCACAAACACCCACACACCCCACAACACACCACACACCAACACACACTCCAAACAACACCCACCCAACCACACCACCAACACTCACCACAAACACTCCACCCACACACACACCACCCACAACCACAACACTACAACACCACCCACACCACCCACACCACACTCCCCACCACACACCACCCACCCACCCAAACCCACAACCCCACCACACCCACAACCACCCCACAAACACACCCCCACCACACACCACACCCACCAACCCCACCCACAACCACCCACACACCACACCACACACACACACACAACACACCACCAACACTCCCACACACACCCACACACCCCCACCAACACACACCCAACCCCCCACAACAACACCACCACACCACACACCACCCCACCCACACACCCACAACCACAACCACCAACCACCCCACACCCCCACACCCACACACCCACCAACCACCAACCACACACACCACACCCCCACCCCACCCACACCCCACAAACACACCCCCCACCACACCCCACAACACACACCACAACACACCCACCACACACCCCACACACCACACCCACAACACCCCCACAACACTCCCACAAACACACCCACCTACACCCACACACCACACACACCACCAACACACACCACCACACCCACCACACCCCACCACCCACCCCACACCAACCACCCCACACCCCACCCCCCCACACACCCACCCCACACAACACACCACCCACCCCCACCCACACCCCCAACACCCAACCACACACCCACCACACACCCAACACACACCCACCCAACCACCCCACCCACACACCACCCACACAACACCACCCACCCAACAACCCCCACACCACACCCACCACACACTCCCACCACACACCCCACACCACCAACCACCCACACAAACACCCCCCCCCACACACCCACCCACCACACACACCCACACCCCACACCACCACCCCACCACACCCCCACAAACCACCCACAACCACCCACCCACCACCACACCCCCCACCCACACACCCCACCACCACAACACCCACCAAACACCCACCACACAACCCACACCACACCCCCTACACCCCACACCCACCCACACCACACCCCCAACCACCACACACTAACACACAACACCAAACACAACCCACCCCCCAACCCCCACACACACACCACACACCACACCACAACCACCACCACACACAACCACACACACACCACCCACACCACCCCACACTACCACAACCCACCCCCAACACACCACACACACACACACCCACCAACCACCCCCCAAACCCCACCACCCCACACCCCCACCCACCACCCACCACCACCCACCCCACACCACACACACCCAAACACCACACCCCACCACAAACAACACCACCCCCCACACACACCACACACCACACACCCCACCACACACCACACCCCACACACCCACACACACCCCCCCACCACACCACCACACCACCCAACACCCCCCCCACACCACCCAAAACACACACCACACACACCCCACACCACCACCACCACCAACACCCCACCAACACACCACACCACAACACCACCACCACCCACCCACCCACACCACCACCACACACAACACACACCACCACACCCCACACACACCACCAACCACACCACACACACCACACCACCACCACACACACCACCACACCACACACCACCACCACCCACCACAACACCACCCAACACACACCACCCCACACACACACCACACCACCACACACCACACCCACACCACCACCCACCAAACACAACACACCCAACACACACCCCCCCACACCACACACACACCCACCACACACCCACACCCAACACACACACCACCAACACCCACACCAACACACCACCACACCACCCACAACACCACACAACACCACCAACACCACACCCACACCCACCACACACAACACACACAAACACCCCACCCACCACCCCAACACACACCACCCACCACACCACACCACACACACACCACACACCACCCCACAAAACACACCACCACACCACCACACCCAACACTCCACCCACTACCCCACACCCCACTCCCACCCACACCACACACAAACACACACCACACACACACCACCCACACACCACCCAAACACCCCACCACACCACAAACACAAACACACCACTACACCCCTCCCACCACACACACCCCACCACACACAACCCACCACACACACCCCACCACCACACCACACCACACTACAACCCCACAAACACCCACACACAACAACCCCACCCACCACCACCACACACCCCCACCAACACCACCACACACTACACAACCCACCACCACAACACAACACCCACCACACCACCCACACACCCACCACACCCACACCCCACAAACACACCACCACACACCCCACACACCCACCACACACCCACACAACACCCACCACACACACCCCCACCAACAAACACACCACCCCACACCACCCCACCCCCACCACAACACACCACCCACACCACCACCACCACACCACCCCCACCCAACACACCACACCCACCACCCCCCACCAACACACACCACACACACCACACCCACAACCACACACCCACACACCCACAAACCACCCCACAACACACACCCCCACACCACCCACACCACCCACCACTCCCACACCCACACCCACCCACACACACCACACACCCCCACACACCACCCCCCACACACCCACCAACACCCACCTACACTCACACAAACACCCCACCACACACACCACACACCCACCACCAACAACCTCCACCCACAACACACAACACACCCCACACACACACACACACACCCCACCAACAACCAACCACCACCATAACCACCAACACCCCACCCCCCACACACCACCAACCACCTACAACCCAACACACACACACACCCACCACACCACCACACACACCACACCACCACACCACAACCACCCACCCCACACCCCCACAAACACACCCACAACCCACAACACCCACCACACCCCCACACCACACCACAACACCCCCACACACACCCCCCACACACACACCCCACACCCACCAACACACACCACCACACTCCCACCACCACCCACCAACACCCCACCCACCCACCACACCCCCACACACCACACCACCACCCACAACACACACCACACCACCACCACACACACACACCCACCACACACCACCAACACCACACACCACCACCACCACCACCACCACACACCCACAACCCACACACACCACACACACACACCCACAACACCCACACCACACACCACACTACACACACCACCCCACCACCACACCAACACCACACACACACACCACACCACACCACACCACACCCACCACACACCACCACACACCACACACAAACACCCCCACCACAACACACACCCACACCACACACCCACCACACACCAACACCCACCACACAACACACCCCACAAACACCCACACACACACACCACAAACACACCACACACCACACACAACCACAACACACACCCACAAACACCCACCCACACACCAACAACACACACACACACACACCACAAAACACACCACCACACACCACACAACACACCCACCAACACACCCACACCACACCACACACCCACCAACACCCCCCCACCCACCCACACACACAACCACCACACCCACCACACAAACACACCACACCACACCACCCACACCACCACCACACCACCACCCCACCACACAACCACCCACCAACACACTACACAAACACACCACCACACACCACCACCCACCCACCAACACCCCACCACCCACACCACACACAACACAACACACCAACACACACCACCCACCACACCACCCACACCCCACCACACACCCCCACCACACACACCCACACCCCACCCACACCCCCACACACACACACCCACCACACACACCAACACACCACACCCACAACACCCACCACCCCAACACACCACACACACACACCACCCACCACACCCCACACCCACACCACCCACCACACCACCACACACACCACACCACACCCACCCTACACACCACACCACAACACCACAAACACCCACCACACCCACACCCACAAACACCACCACCCACACCCACCACCACACCCACCACCCACACCCACACACCCACACCCCCACCACACCACCCCACCCACACAACACCCCACACACACCCCACACACCCCCAACACCACCAACACACACCACACCCACACACAACCACACACCCCACCCACACACCTCCTACACACCACCACCCACCCCACCCACCCACAAACACCCCCACCCACACCCCCACCAACACACCCACAACACCACCCCCACAAACACCCACACAACCCCACCCCACAACCAACCACCCACCCCACCAAACCACTCCACCACACTCCCACAACCACCACTACACCCCACACCACAACATATACCACAACCCCCACTCAACTACACACAACACAAACACACCAACTAACCCTCAACTCACACCCCTACCTACACCCCACAAACACTACACCCCCACTCCACCTACACACACCACACACACCCTACCACTACACAACCCCACCCACCCACCCCCCCAACAACAACACCAACCTTGCACCCACACTCTCACCAACCCTCAACCTACATCTCCACTAACCCTCGACCTACACCCCCCATCAGTACCCTACCTACACTCACCCCAACCCTTCACCTACACTCCCACCAAGCCCTCTACCTACACTAACACCAACAATGTATCTGCACTTTAGCTAAACCTCCAACCACACTACCACCAACTATTCACCTACACAACCATCAACCTTGCACCTACACTACCACCAACCCTCCACCTACGTTACTTCCATCACTCCATATCACATCCACCAACCCTCTTCCTATACTGCCAACATCCTTCCACCTACACTACCACCAGCCGTCCACCTACACTTAGCAACCCTTCACCTCCATTACCAACAACCCTTCTCCTACACTACGATCAACCCTCGACTTACACTTCTACCGACCCTTCACCTACACTACCACGAACCCTTCACCTTAAATACTACCAACCTTCACCTCCACTCCCACCAGCCCTCCACCTACACTCCCAGCAATCCTCCACCTACACTCCCATCAACCCTCCACTTACACTCCACCCAACTCTCCACCTACATTCCCAACAACCTTTCTCCTACATTCCCACCAACCAAACTACACATACAACACCACCACCTACACTACAACGTGCCCTTTACCTACACTCCTACTTACCCTACACCTTTACTTCCCCCAAAGCCTCCATTTACATTTCCATCAACCCTTCACCTACACTCCCACCAAGCCTTCACCTACACTCCCACCAACCCTTCACCTACACTGCCATCAGCCCTCTACCTACACTAACACCAACAATGTATCTGCACTATAACTAAACCTCCACATACACTCCCACCAACCCTCCTACTACACTCCCAAAAACCCTTCACCTACACTCCCAATTACCCTCCACTTACACTCATACTTACCCTCCACCTAAACTCCCCCCAACCCTCCACCTACACTCCCCCCAAGCCACCAAACCTCCTTCACTCCCACAAACACTCCACCTACACTCCCATCAACCATCCACCTACACTCCACCCAACTCTCCACCTTCACTCCCACCAACCTTTCTCCTACATTACCACCAACCGAACTACATACACAATACCACCACCTTCACTACCACCAGCCCTCCAACTAAACTCCTATTAGACCTTTACCTACACTCCTACTTACCCTTCACCTGCACTTCCACCAAAGCCTCCACTAACATTTCCATTAACCCTTCACCTATACTTCCAACCAACGCTACACCTACATTCCCTCCAACTCTCCACCTTCACTCCCATCAACCCTTCATCTATATAACCACCAGCCCTCCACCTACACTAATACCAATCTTTCACCTACACTCCCACCAACCTTCAACCTACACTCCCACTAACCCTCGACCTTAATTTCCATCAGCACCCCACCTACACTTACACCAACCCTTCACCTACACTCCCACCAACCCTCCATCAACACTCCCACCAGCCCTCTACCTACACTAACACCAACAATGTATCTGCACTATAACCAACTCTCCACCTACACTCCCACCAACCCTTCACCAACACTCCCAACATCCCTTCACGTAAACTCCCAAAAACCCTTTGCCTACATTTCCATCAGCCCTCGACCTATACTACCACAAACCCTCAATCTACACTACCACCAACCCACCACCTACCCTTCCAACCAACCCTACACCTACATCCCCACCAACCCTCCACCTTCACTCCAATCAACCCTTCACCTATACTACCACCAGCCTAGACTACTAACAATATTTCACCTACACTCTCACCAACCCTCAATCTACTCTACCACCAACCCCCCACCTACACTCCCACCAACTCTCCACCTACACTTTCACCTACTTTTCTCCTACATTCCCACCAACCAAACTACACATACAATACCACAACCTACATTACCACCAGCCGTCCACCTACACTCCTACTTACCCTCCACCTAAAATCACACCAACCGTCCACCTACACTTCCAACCAACCCTACACGTACACTTCCACCACCCCTCCAATTACACTATCAACAACCCTCCACCTACACTCCCAACAACCATCCACCTACAAAATCACCAACTCTCCACCTACACTACCTAAAAACCTTATCCTACATTTCCATCAACCCTCGACATATACTGCCATCAACCCTCAACTTACACTACCACCAACCCTACACCTACACTCCCACCAACCCTCCACCTACCCTTTCAACCAACCCTACACCTATATTAACACCAACCCTCCACCTTCACTCCAATCAACCCTTCACCTATACTACCACTAGCCCTCCACCTAGACTACTAACAATATTTCACGTACACTCCCACCAACCCTCAATCTACTTACCATCAACCCTCCACCTACACTTCCACCTATTTTCTCCTACATTCCCACCAACCAAACTACACATACAATACCACCACCTACATTACCACCAGCCCTCCATCTACATTCCCACCAGCCCTCTACCTACACTAACACCAACCCTCTACCTACACCCCACTTAACCCTCCACATACACTACCACCAATCTTTCACCTACACTAACACCAAGCATTTATTTGCACTTTCACCAACCCTTCAACTAAACTTCCAACCAACCCTCCACCTAAACTCCCACCAAAGCCTCCACCTACACTTACACCAACCCTCCACCTACACTCCCATCAACCCCTCATCTATACTAAAACCAGCCCTCAACCTACACTACCACCAATCTTTCACCTACACTCCCACCGACCCTCAACCTACACTCCCACCAACCATCGACCTACACTCCCATCAGCACTCCACCTACACGACCACCAATCTTTCACCTACACTACCACCAACCCTCCACCTACACTCCCATCAACCCTCCATCAACACTCCCACTTACCCTCAACCTACACTCCCACCTATACTCCCACCAACCCTTCACCTAAATTCCCACAAACCCTCCATCTACATTCCCACCAACCCTTCACCTATACTCCCACCAACCCTTCACCTACACTCCCACCAATACTATACCTATGCTTCCACCATTACTTCACCTACACTACCACCAACCATCCACCTGCACTCCCACTCACCAATCCTACACCTACACTACCACCACCTACTTTACATCCAATCATACACCTTTACTACCTCCATCCCTACACTATCACTTGTTATCGAATATATTTAATGTATGGATTTATTTAAGTTATATAACTTGTTTCGAAATCGATGTAAAATGAATAAGTGTATCTTTCATTTAATCGACAATTGTCTGAAAGTTACATTGATAATCTTCTTAATCTATATTTGGAAAGCCGGTGTTGAATGTTATGATCAGGCTTTTTTACAATTGAAATTGTATCGAGTCAAATATATGAAAGCCTGAAATACTTAAATCGGTACTTTGTCTGAGTTTATTTTTCTACAAATAATGACAAACAAAGGTCATTCTCTGTTGAACTGTCCAGCTTTTAGCCTACTGGCCTACAATTAAAAACCCGATGACTCCCTACATCTAACCTATCAAACGAAAACAATGACAAGAAATCTACAAATACAATCAATAATCAGGTTATGTTACAAAGGTGATTCCAAAAGTAAATATTGTTATACCGATGTAGTAATTCAAAATAAGTGTGTTTTTTAAAGTCTTTATTGATAATTCTCTCGTAATTGATATAAACACATTATCGAGTAGTTCGCATGTATTGGTTTTGAACATTGGATAGAAACCTGTCAAGTTCGGGTACATTGCTGTCGTTAATAACGTTTGTATAGTCCATTTATTGGCCTATATTCGGTCTTGAGAAGGTATCTAACAGGTATACTTTCATCTATTGTCTTTGTCTGGTATGGCTAACTGCCGTTAGCACATACGATTGTTTGCATAAGGAAAGTGTAAATGTTATGTTACCTGATCAAAATGGCTATCATACTTTAGCCTTTTTAAAAGAGCAATGGGCCTAGATTATATTTAAATACAACTTGCTGAAAGATATATTCACGAACAGTTTCAATATCAATATTTCCTTAGATAATAAAATTGAGGGCAGCTCTTTTGTCATGTGTTCTGTTTAAAAACCAATAATTAAAAACCATGAAAAGAAATACTCATGTGAATTAATAAACGGATATCTTGATAATTATGATTATACCTCGTTAGCCAATTAATTCCCTTAGCTAATTAGCTATCCAGGTGATACGATGGATTTAATTATTTACACCTGTTGATATATCTAACAAGTATCAAAGTATGCCTAAGTACTAAAAAGACTGCTCACAGAAAACCCGATTGATGGTCTATTGTTTATTTTCAAGATATATCAAATTAGTTCGTATTGGTATTCCGCGGCTGTATTCTAGGCCGATATTACCCTAATGTATTGTTAGCTTCATGGTATCAGGAAATATTTGATTTATTTTACATTTCAAAACAATCAATGATTTTGAATAAAAGCACACGGAAAGTGAAAAAAAAACGTAATACTGAAGAAAAAGTAAAGGTTTTTTTGTTTAAATAGCAGATAATCTTTCGAAGAAACTAAAAAAGTTTTGGGACTTTGTCAAGATAATCTGACCTATTGTGACAATATATATAAATAAACATAAAGTCTTATCAAGTATACCAATGTTGAATGGCTATTAAAATATTCAATATACCTATATAAAGAAATCCCAGCTCGATATAGAACAGTTCAAGTGACGAAAAATGTCTTATGTTTCTTAAAGGGAAATCTAGTTTCTATTTTGAGATAACAATGCAAATTAGACTATTTGAAGTTTTGTATTCGTCTTTTGTAAAGCGATATTCATGTGTAGATTGGGTTTGATGAATAGAATGAATTCGAGATGTATTCTGGATTGTTTATGTTACATTAATCAACATTACAAATGCACCTACTATAAAACAATTGGTTTAGTAAACAGATTTATAGTAATCCTATTCAGAAACCTCATTTTAGATACCAAATGTATGACATATAGAAATTATATTTGCAAACACCATGTTCGCAACACACAAAAAATCGTTGAAGTCAAAGTCTAGCCTTATGCTTGAATGATCATAAACAAAATATTACTTCTCAATTAATGTGTGGTTTAATGTTGAAGTTGTGAAACATTCTTAACTCTATCATTTACTCATGTATTTTTATTCTAATTTACAAAAATATTATGCATCATTATTTAAACATTCTCTATTTGCTTATGGTGCCTTGACAACTGATAAGGGCACAACAAAAATATATTCGTTACTCGTGTTGTTTTAAAGCAGATGAAGGAACAATTAATTAAATCAACTAAGCAAATAAAATATTGATAATATGACACTAATAAATATGTTTAGTTTACATTATTTGTGCAACCAATATTAACTAATTCGGTTTGTACGTTTTTTAGACCATAAAGAATGATAAGTATATGTCAAATTCTTACTAGTTTATTATAACAGTAATCATGTCATGAAATCTGACATATCCAACTTATATTTCTTTATAATGTTAGTTTGGTGATTCCAAAGGAAGACTAAAGTAGTTTAGATATTGATGGAGCGAGATTGAACTGGCAAGAATATCGCTGATCATAGCATGCAGCTCAGTCAGTTTTAGTGCTCGGAGGTTATGTGTTCGAATCCCGACCCAGCCGATATATTGTCTTCTCTCCTGTTACATTGCCACAGTAACAAAATTCTATAATTTTGCTGTCAAAATTTCGGTAAACATCATCCAGAAAACTTTTTTTTTGTATTTTTTTATTTTTCAGAAGTTTTCAAAATGTAAAAATTACATTAGATATCAGCACACAAATCATTCATAGTCTTCATTCACTCATTCATCATCATCATCATCATCATAGTACATATATTCACTCAATATACAACGTCATTCATTAATTTAAAATTAATTAACAGACAGAGAGACAGAGAGACAGACAGACAGACAGAGAAAGAAAGGTGGGGTGTAACTATGAGACAACAAATATTCAACATTGCAAGAAAAGTAAAAGCAAAATTTGATTAATTGTGGCAATAATATTCAAGGTCGGGAAGATAAATAAGCAAGAGAATTGAAAAAAACAAAAACAAAACAAAAACAAAAACAAAAAAAAAAGAAATCTGGGCAAATAATGTATAACTTTTACAATGCTACCAGTTTTTCCCATTTCTTCCAATTCTTATCAAACCTTTCTTTAGCAGAATCACCTTTACTAGTAGCTATATATTTTTGTACCCTATAGTGGTCCTTGATAGTGTTGATTAAAGTATTTATACTTAAGGAGTTATGCAGACATCTCATCTTGTAAATATAATGTTTGATTATAATGAGAATTTCATTATCTATCCCATTATTTTTCAGATTCTGTGAAAGAAGACCAAATAGATATGATTCTTTATTAAAACTGAAGGGAATGACGAGTGCATCTAAAAGATTTTCAAAAGTATAAAAAAGGTTCTGAACCTCTTGACATTCCCACAGCACATGTATAATAGTCTCAGTTTCAGAATTACAGAGAACACATAATGGAGAAATGACAACATGAGATTTAAAAAGTAGAGAGTTTGTAGTAAGAATATGATGATTCACTCTATACTGAAACCATTGAAGCTTTGTATTTTTAGTGATAGTGAAAGGAAGTTTGAAAATTTTATTCCAAGTAGGATTGTCAAAGTCAAAAGTCTTATTCCATTTTTTCTGTCCAGTTGGAATTACATTATTTTTAATAAGAAAGTTGTAAAAGTGTTTAGATCCTTTGGACTTCATTAGAAATAATTCCAGGTTAATTGGAATGTAAGGATATACAACATTAGCATATGGGAGAGCTGCATTGGCGCAATATTTCTTGACTGCGGATAACACACTTAGATAATGTAGAAAATTACTGTGAATTTGATATTTTTGAGTAAATTCATCAAAGTTAAAAAAAGTACCTGCAGTTTTATCCTTCACTAGATCTTGTATCACTATAACTCCTTTCTGATACCAGTCCTTCATAAAAATATATATTTTTCCTATAGTAATTTCATCATTTTACCAGATAGGGGTTTTCATATAAAATTGATGTTTGTTAACATTCTTCTTGTAACTAGAATGCAGATGCTGATAGGCTTTAAATACATCAAACCAAAAACTATTATTACATTTATTTTGACACATTCCAGAAAACTTTGGACTTTGATACATTGAGTGTATTTAACATATCTCATTGTCAAGCAGCGACTCAAGTCTAAACTCGGTGTTCGATTCAAAAGACAAAGACAGTGGGTGGATAAGTTAAGTCAAACAATGTAAAAAAATAAGCATCGCAATAAACAAAGACAATGAAGTTTTGACGAGGAAATTTCAGACGTCAAACAATGTGTTATACCATAGGGAGTGCGAAGGGATACTTCCTGGGTAGGCTAGAAAAGTAATGTTTTTACAGGTAAAAATCACAAGTTACAAATAGGCGTAAACTAAACAATAAAAGCGTGATATCCTTTCAGAATTGTGGTTTAAGTGTATAGAGTTAACTCTTGATTCTGTATAAGGATAGAATTTTGGGTGGAGAATCTCACAGGAACACAATGAAACTAATTGAGTATACATTATGAAAGTTAATCTAGTATTTCTTTATGTGCTGCTTTCATGAAATGAACATGTGTTACAAATGAGTGCGACGTTCTTCTTTATTTTATATATAGGAACATCAACGAAAAGAATGGCCTTTTAAAATGCAATGTATTGTGATCATTATTAATTCAAGTTCAGGGCTATGATCAGTATTGTAACAATGTTGATTTGAAAATCTATCAAATACACAATATACACATTTGAAATGAAAATAGCTACTATCTATCCATACAGTCAATTCTAGACACTATATATCAATGTGTAAATAATCTAGTGTGCAACAAATGTCCCAAGACAAATGGCACAACATGATTGAAATTAATTGACCACTACAACATTAGAGAAAAATGTTTATACCTCTGCAAAAGAACATCATATTGACGTATTCTGAATATCTAATTTGGTATATTTGAATGAAGTCATGCTGTATTTTCAATAATTCGGAGAATGATATATGATAGGGTTGGCCGTAAGTTTTTAGATTTTTTGTACTCTTTAACCAATATTAATGCTAAGTGGATACACGGAAGTATGGGTGGATTTGTTTGTTAAGAATAAAGTCCTATTAATATCCAGGGTTGTTTACGGAAGACCTATCGTGCATGTAGTGTGCTGTGTGAAGTGCGTGTGTGTTTGTGAGATTGCAGTATGTTGATGTTTTGACTCTTTGTAATAGTTTATATCTCATTGTCAATATATATTTATTTATATATATTTCTCAATAGCAAATGGTCAATGTAGGTACTCCTTTTCTATCCTTTGATATACTTCGATATCGAGGAGGGAGAGAGCGCATAATGAATCGTACATTAACAAAACTCCAATTGAAATATTTTATGGACGTGGGCGATTTTTCTACTTTGTCTATCTAGTCCATCCTACATCGTGAATTAATTTTCCAATACTCGTTAACTTATGCTCGATGTTCTAGGTACTATCCTATTGTTATTTTTAGCTTTTCCTCTCTTATTCTTTAGGAATTTTATATTTCCTCGTACAATATCGCCATATTACAAATCGATCAAATAAAGGAGACATAAATAGTTAGAAGGGTTTACCTACTCAACTGGAATTTTAAGGCTCTCATGATGTTAAGCTAAGAAGATGTTTTCTTTATGGTGTAATTCATATGGTGATTGTAAACCATTGGCCATCGCCAGAAAATATACACAAGAAGATATGTATGTGATGATACGTATGTGATGATACGTTATTGATAGGGAAATTGTTCATATGTAGTGGAGGATGGTGATTGGGTATTTCCTAGATATTAACATGGTTTTATATTTAGTTGGATTAAAATCAACTAGTAACTGGTTGGGCCATGCATGGATCTTATCTATATCTAACTCAAGGTTTACATGTTCTGTAATGATGTATTATATTCAGGGATGTGTCTTTTGCAAATGTTAAGAAACAATATCATTGATATACACTGAATATATAAAAATAAGGTTTGCTTTAGAAAGCTATCAAACTAGTTAACAAAATAAGTTTCAAAATACTGATTGAACATGTAAGCTAGATTATTGATGGAATACAAACCATTAAACAAGATGCTTAACGAAAATGGAAAAAATGGCAGACCAGGCGTTCCAGGAGAGTAAAAACTATAATTGAGAACTGCCAATGGAAATATCAAGCATATGTATATTTTATATACTTTTGGTTTAGTATTTGTATAAGATCTCCCAATTAATGATGACATTTTAAAATAAACAAGTATAAAAATAAACGAATGATTAAATTGATAAACATGTGCTATGAAACAAGTTAAACAAATATAAATCTTGCTATGAGAAACTTTACGAATATGAGAGAACAGTAGTATTCACTGATCAGTGTGGAAGATTTGATTTTAATGGGCATAATCAATTACCAATGATTTACACTTACAGTGATAACTGTCGATTTTATACATATTTGATCGTAACCATTCATTTTACATTTATTCATCATCCATCATACATTGTGACGGTCATTCATCCATAGTTAGGGTCCATCTCCTCTTTCCTCGTTTTATTTACCTTTGATTTATAACCACAACGCTGAAGGTAAGAATTAACAATATGATTTCATACGAAATGTAAGCAACAGCAATTGAAAAATAGGAAATCTAGTATATCAATCCATTGCTTACATATGATGTAGCAGAAATAATTATATAAAATGCTTCAGAATAATGAGCGTTCTGTACTCAACAATGACCGTCACACAAGCTAAGGATTCAGTTAAAAAATAAGGAAAGTAAGTGGCGGAATAGATGGTCCGAAGGAGTAAGCACCCTCAAACAACGACAAAATTCGTACAGAATTAAATCAAACTTTTTTGCTACATAGCTGCCATTTGATGCTATGTGAGGTAAAATGGTATTATGTTAGAATGACTTCCAATATACAAGGTTCATAGCCAATTTAATGAATGAACAATAAAGATAATGTCTTTCTACAAAAAGGAAGTAAATCAAAAGATGAATAAAAATACATCACGAACATGTCATTGATATTAAATGTAGTTAACATCAAAAGCATCTTTATCAGATTTATTTCCATGGTATAAAATTATATCGGCATGCCTTATTAAATTAAGTTTGCGGAACTACAATAACATTTCGTTTGTTTATACATGAACAGTTGGTCGGTTACATGTAACACCGTAATTAAAAGTAATACCCTGTATGCAATGCAAAGTGCTGTATGGGAGTGTTAGAGGAGACTACAGTTTGTGGACACTTTATAGTGTTATATCACTGAGGCATACCTTCAAAGACATCGAGCAGCACACCCCACCAAGTCATGGTATAGTGACGTCAGTCAAAGTGCCGCTCTTTTGATGAATGTTAAGCACTTAAAGTTATGTTAAATTTAAGGTATAAACAATATATATATTCGAATGACTGTCAGTGCAAATGTATAACGAACTCTTTGGAAACATAGAGATGTATCAGCGATGTATGTCGTACGGTCCTTTAATACGTGCAGTTATTAGTAAATATTTTGTATTTCCATAACTATCAGAATATCCTAACACGAGAAAACAGGATGTCATTTCAGTGTCATTTAGAAGTAAGCGGTGAGCGAGGCTGATATTAAAATCGTTTGTGAATTAATTAGAAAAACAATGGCCGCGGGCTAATCCGCGTATAAATGTGTTAAAATTACTAAACAGAAACAATAGGTACCTGGCGGCGTTGATTGTTCTATCAAACCACATCATAAAATCCAATGGACGTATCAACAAACATCCGCAACTATACACACTTCATACGCTGACAGATGAAGTTTAAAGGTTACGATGTTTCAAACAAACGTATATGGCTTTACCTACTTTCATGAAAGAAGATGAATCACACAGGGCTATTTTATTTACGAGATCGTTTTGTCATGCAAAATGTCAAAGAAACTTTAGACGTTGTGTCTCTTCTATGATCAGATCTGGGTTCTGCATACAGATGGTATATATTCAATTATCTTCACAAAAATTTTGAACATATATATCTGATGTCTTACCTTTTTATTAAACATCAAACAGCGCATTGCAAAATTAAAGTGTTTTGATAGCTTTGACAGGTTGCGATAGCCTCTTCATACAATAGGATATATAGCGTTCAGATGCATTGTGTGAACTACTCTTATCTTGATTGGTCCCGTCAAGGAAGGGACCGATAAAAGATATGATTTAACCAAAGATTAATAAGTCATTAATGCTGTTTCAGGTCTCGGCTGATACGTTACACTCGTTTGGCACTGGTGCAAGACAAAGCCAGTAACGGAAGTCAAAGACAATGGTACACAACGTATACTTGATCCTTCAAACCGGAAGCCATAAGAAAGGAAAGATAATCGGTTATGATATTTATTGTTGTGGTCAGAAGAAACGAAACGAAATGATTATATAAACCGTACGTGTTAAAGATGCGTGATGGCGACTCGGCTTGTGAATGATTGCAGGCTTCCCAAAATCATTTATCTTCTGTTAGAAGGGAGCGGAGCCAAAGCTATCAGCAAGTGTCATCAGCAACATCTCGATTATAATCCTGTTTCGTTAAGCCGTTTCTTAAGTACAACGCCACCACAATAGCACATCAACGTGTTGTTCATGTATTTCTCCATCCCTTTTACAGGTAGCCCCAATTTGTTGTCCCTAAAACTTAAGACAGAACAAAGAATTAATCATATGAAAAGAAATCTTCACATCTCCTTTGTCGTAACAAATTGCAAAGTGGCCTTTATTTACTTTAATCAGCAGACATATAACCTTGATCTTATTAGACTTCAAAGTGAATATTAAGATAAATTAACAGCTTTAGTCCGTCTAGAAACTCTGTACTTTAGAAGACCGTAAATGGGTAGAGCATAAGCACCAAAAACAACTGTACCCTGTGAACGGCCTGCCATGACAGGTCACCGTCTGAAATGAATTAGAGTTAAAAGTTGATTTGATAGGATACAAATCTGTTGATATCCGGGTTAGACTATTAAAACCTAGTGACCCTTCTCTCATAAGTCTCAAATTGAACTGTGTAGACATATCCGGTGATTGGTTATTCTTTCAGGTAATGTAATTAGTCAATCGTGAAAGATTAACAGATATATAGCAATATTATTCCGACAGCTACTATTCATTTTATCTATCCATGTTTATGATTGTTATTTTGTAAATATATATTAATTGGGGATGTTTTCTTTAATTTCCAAAAAAGCAATTAGTCTATTAATTCATATTTTCATTCATGACATCAAGATTGAAAAGATTATGATTATCTATAAAATATTGTCAGATCTGTAATATGATTTCAATACATATTATCTACCCTTCCTTGAACTATTCATTTTTTATGAAATAAGCAAATCAGATGTCTGTACTCTTAAGTCCAATAGTCTGTTTGCCTTATCAGGTTTTGTCTTATCGGAGCTGTTGTAATTTTATTTGACTTTTTTAACCACATGATACAATGACAGTTTTGATTTGGTAGTATTTAGTCAAAATAAAATGCTTGAAAATGTTAAGTCATCATGAAGTTTACATTCATTCAGCTGTAATTGCTTACAAACCATAAATAAACCTAAATTGCATTATGTAGAAACATAACTGCAGACCTTTGACGATTAGTGCAGGACAATTACAAGTCGAACCTAACATGGAGTGGCGATGGTCAAGTGTTTATAAAATGTTCGACAGATAGCCACCATTCATTCAACTTTCGGTTTAGAGGTCGAATTTGAAACTTACAATGCAGTTATAAACCGCTGATTGGTGGTTTTTCTCCGATTACTCCGGTCTTTCTTCGCCTCTTAATCCTGGGACGCCCTTAAATGATCCTAACTGTTAACTATACGCAAATCTACCTAAGACAAAGTTATCTGTTTCGATGAACGTTGACTTTATGTCAACATATTTACCGAAAGTAGATCATCCCTCGGAAAACTGTATTGGTGACAATGCACAATAATCTAACACTGTGTTTCAGACTCGCCTTATCAACACTTAATTGTGCTAATCAAAATTAAAGTTAAAAAAAACCCCCAAAAAAACATCAAAATACTTATTTGTATATTCCGAACAATAAACTGTATAAACTATATCGCTATTTTTGTTACTCTTGAACTTATTGACAGTTAGTTACATGGAAAATTAAAACCTGTCACTCAAATTTTCTTCATGCTACTTCATACTACTTGTTTACTGGTACAACTCTTCGCTAACAGTTTAATATTTAGATCGATGCAGACTAACCCCATCGTTTAATAAACCTTGTAGAAGTTTAACAATCGTTTTAATGACAGTACCGTTATAAACTATTGACAAACCAGAGCACGCTAAGTACACAAAAGTAATAGTTGGGTGTGTTGTTTGTTGTCTTTTTTTGTCTTTATACTGAACAGATTAAAGGCACTGTAATGGGTACTAAAGTAGCACCCACGTATGCAACTTTGGTTTTGGGATACTTAGAGGAAACTCTTTATTCTAAAATTGGTCGGAAGTACTTTTAGTGCATTTAGTGAATATCGGAACATTTTATAAACACTTGACCATCGCCACTCCATGTAGACATTAAACAAAAACTTCTAAAGTGACATCACATTTGTCTGATATGTTCATAGTCGATATGAACATTATTATAATAAGATCTACGGAGGCTATTATAAGTACTCCAATTAGAGTCTTATTTCATTACTTGCTTGACGAAGTCACAACGCTAGTACCTAAAAAATAAGTGTAAATTGCAGCAACTATTTATACCGAAGGTGAGAATTAAGGATAGTCAGTTTATTCCAATACTTATGATAATTGGTACTTCGTCAAATGTATGTACTTATAATAAAAGATACTTCGTCAAACACTTTATGTTGTGAAATTCGAGCGCCCATGTTTATACTAACGGTATTTGTTCTCTGATTATTGACCATATCTTGACAATTAACAGATATTAATCACATAAATTAATCAGGAACTTCAAAGGAGATTCCGTCAGATAATTTGATTTACATTCCTTTCTGGCATCAAGGTATGTTTTTGCTAATTGTCAGCTCGCTTTTGCCAAAATATTACAGTAAGATCACAAACTATAAGCGACATCTACCCGTACTTATCGTTCAGTGGAACATGGCGATAAGATAACGTCTTACTTAACTGTGATCATTAACCCAAGACAATGGTTATGCATTGTTGTGATAACTCCAACATACAATTTTACAATACACACCTCCACATATTGTACTTCATGAATCTAATTGTGTTACACGTCGATTTAAATTAATACCTTTTAATTAGGACGACACCTGTCCTTGGACGGATCTGAGGGAAGGTTTTGGGGCAATCGGCCGATCTGTCCAAATGAGTGATTATATCTGATATAACAATTGCGGTTGCTGTAGCGTCGGCCAAATCCGGGTATGATAGAGAGACATGAAATGATGACAGACGGCTATTGTTGTCTTCTTCAATGACAACAATACAGTATTGTTACACAACGGATCAAGTCTGTGTCATCGGCAGCTATATAGTAGATAAAACTTTATCTTATCAACTAGATATATCATGGGAAATTCATTGATATGAATGATATATCAAAAGTTTGCTAAACTTCAACAACGTTACGTCAAACTGTTGAATAAATTAGCTATTTAACATAGAGGTTTAAATGACAGATTACACTCAGTTCTCCTCGTTCTGTTTTTGACGTGTACTTTTTAAACCATGTCAGAATAAAATAAGAAAATAAATCATATAATTTTGAACAATTAGTCGTTTGATTAGTAATGGCTGTATGCATTTGTGGTTATCTGTTTTATCCAGACGATATCACCTAGCCTTCAAGTTGTAAAATATACTATTAATAAAATGTTCTTAAATCCGGTGTTTTATGCTGAACATAAGGTAAACAATGGACCACCTACGTTTATCCCACAAAGGGTCAACTAAATAGCTGTTTTTGTGGTATGTAACATAGAGGTCATTGACTTTGACTTAAACATTCTTTTAAAATCAAAGATTCAATTGAAGTAAGGAAACACTGGTGTGCACATCTTCTTGTTATGTTCCCAACATAGAACATGAACATGTTTGTGAGATTTGATTAGTTTGCTTTCTCTTATCAATAGCCATGTTAGATGGTAGCAGCCATTCCCATGCTGCTTCTCGGTATCGCCTGCTTTCAAGATGACAAGTATTCCTGGCTCTCGTTTTATTGATCGAGGGATTCTGTGACATTTTGCTTTAGATTGTTACCAAAGTGTAGACTTACTAAGAACCATTAACATTTGAGAAGCCTATCCCAGAGGTGTCACAAAGTCTTAGTTTGGTGTTGTGTCAATCGTATTTGGTAGTCATTTATTACGGTTTTATTGAACTAGATTAATACTATCAACTATAACCAAACCTTCATTACATGCCTAATACTATCCTTCTGACGATTGTGTAGGCTTACAAAAGTAAACGTAGGTGTCTAGACACAGACTTGCGTGGGCGTGGGATCGTGACGGAAACAACCGAAACAAGACGGAACGGCACGAGGATTGCCGACATGCTCGGACGCAAAGTCAAGCAGATCATCTGCCGGCTCAATCACGAGCTCGTTTTGTTGATTGTATCTGTAAAGTGCATTTATCAGATAATAAACTAGCACTCCACTGTGAAAGAGTTAGACAATCATGGTTCTTTATATCCCTACTTTTATTCCTTGGTTTCGAAAATTTGATGTACTAGGTTAGATCGAGGGACAAGGCACAGAACACAGGAGAGGCTGTGTATTGATAAAACAGTCTGGATGATAAGAAGATTATGGCTAACCTACTTCAAAAACAGTATGCCATATCTTGGTCTACATCTACAGCAAGTCTTTACGTAGTAAGCCGTGTAGTAGCATGACCATGTTTGGAACTTCAATAAGATAACTGATACCTCCCACCTCCCACTGCTCTCTTGCTTTGCTCCTCCCAAGTAACGCCTTCTTTTTATTGCGTCATATCTTCCCACGGCAGCGGAAGTTAACTTTTGAAAATCCAGATTCTGGAGATTTTAAAGACAATTATCGGTTACTTCATCAGTAGTAAATAATATTTATCGATTTTAAAATAAAGCTAAATTTAAAAAACACCGTATTAACATGGTGTTATATAAAAAAGACATCTCTTTTCAACCAATTCGTCCAGTTTAGATTTCTGAATGGAAAAAAGATGGTGGTTGCAGATGCTTATCTCTTCATTTCCGTCTGTCCATGGTGTAGATTTATCAAATTCATCAAACCTCTCTGGTGTATACTTAAAGATTTTTCTTGTCTAAAGATCTAACAAAGGTTATCTCCTTCTAATCATCATAAAAAGCAAAATCTCTCTACCTCTCATAAAAAGCAAAATCTCTCTACCTCTTTCCCTATGGTAGATTTAAGGCTCCTTTGGGTCCTATTGTAGAATAACGATCCCCCTTTACCGTTAAGCTTCTCGCTATACTTAAATGATATTTAGGCTTTCCCTGTTCAAAATGTAAATGTCCATATCCTGTTGTAGATTTTAGTTTCCCTCTGTCCCAGTATTAGATTTAGGTTTCTCTCTGTCCCTGAAGTAGATTTAAGTTTCTCTCTGTCCCTGAAGTAGATTTAAGTTTCTCTCTGCCCCTGTATTAGATTTAAGTTTCACCCTGTCCCTGAAGTAGATCCTGTATTAGATTTAAGTTTCCCACTGCCCCTGTATTAGATTTAAGTTTCTCTCTGCCCCTGTATGAGATTTAAGTTTCCCTCTGTCCCTCTATTAGATTTAAGTTTATCTCTGCCCCTGAAGTAGATTTCCTTCTGTCCATTTTACATTCGAATATCATGGCATTACCCATATGACGATATTTGTATTACATTACCTGTACTATGTATCAAATATTTCGTTATATTTGATATCCAATATGCCTTTTAAAGACGGTAACGATCAGTTCGTCTCCTTGATTCAGATATTGGGTTTGAGTTGACAAAATTAGGGGATATTGTCTCCTTTGGTTTAGAGCATGATCGGGATTCCTGATGTCTTCCCTCTGCTGGCTATTCAATACAGGAGTTTCGAGATCTCAAACTGACGTGGGTAAAGTACAATGTACTGTCGATTATCATCGTCACCTGAAGGTGGGACTAATCGGCGGTAAATTGTACTTTACCCACGTCGTTGTGGGATCTCAAAACCCCCGTATTTGTATTGCTTTCTATGGTAACTACAAGCTTACCCGAACCTTCCGCAAACAAACACGTTGTCCTCACAAGTTGCTATCTCAACTGTAAAAGAACAAGCTACATTTCATAGAAAACAAAGGAAAGAAATCCAGTTTATGTGTTGACTAAATATTAACCTTACAGTGAAAGCTGGTATGCACGAACGCAATGGCTATTTTGTTTCACTTATTCTAATTGATATTTAGTTTCACATAAGAAAGACAAGCATGGAGTTCGTTAATAAACACATATGATATAACTGTTTACAAGTTGAAAATATACATCTAGTCATAGAAGTAGCACTAGAAATAGCTTACATGTACTAATCATTCAGTATTTCAGTGATTGTGGCCGCCATATTGCTTTGACACCATAACGGATGAATTATCAAGGTATATCGTGAGCTTCCTATTATTCAGTTATTTTTTTTCTTAGATATCTTAGTTGTAGATGTATCTTGATAGTTGATAACAGATAACTGTTTTTTAAACCAAAGATACATCACATGTCCTTTATTTTCAATCAGGCATCTTCGACACTTTCCGTAAACGAAAAAAAAAACCCTTTCTTAAAGTTTTTCCTTATTTACCGCGACTGACGAATGTTCCCGATTTGTCAGTTTTGTCCTAGGTTGTTGGAATGGTTTCTGTGATTCAAGCTCCAGGATTGTAAGCTTACTATATATTGCTTTATGTGTGTTCACAACCTTTACTGTCCCCCGTAAAGTTATGTTATTTCAAAAGGCACACTATCTTTCCGAAAAAGCTTTTCATCATCAAAATTTTAATGTAAACAAGACTGATAATGTCGAAAGGTCCGAAAATATTAGCTTAGCGTTAATACTACACTTTTCATTACCTTCTGGACAATTTCATTACATTTTAATAAATGTTGATTTTCATAACGCTGGTCATCTTATGTTTCCCGCCGTCGTCCTAATTACCGCGCGTTAGTTGAATTCACTACGCTTGACGGGAAAAAAGCAAAATGAATCTTTACTGTTAAGTTAACAGATTACGTAGATATCTTGTTTGGTGATGTTATTTCAACATAGGATATCGATATAATTCCACTGATGTCTTTAGACATAAAATCATTTTAATCATTAAAATAATTTATGAAAAATATGGTTCGTAATCGATATATATACCTTCGCTCTAAGGTGCGTAGAGAAAATTTACAATATATGGACATTGGAAATAATTATTCCAGAAAACATTGCAGTGATCTGTATACATTTAATAAAAACTAGCAAATTTTCTCTCCCGTGAATCGACGTCTACAGAGACCACGTAATTGGACTGTTATCAATTAAATATCGGACAATTTCTTCTCCGACGTATTTCCTCAACCATATACGCCGCCTAACATTTGATTGTTTGTTCAGTTCTTCACCTCGTTCATTTGCACTTCCCAAGTATTGACGTAATTATGTTTCAAGTATCCAGTATGACGTCATAGATACCTGGGTATTAGCTGGTATGGAAGAGAATTTTAGTGTTATCGGTACCCAGACCAAGAAAGTTTAAATTGAAGCGTTTATTTTGTAAAAAAATAAAACAAAAATGTGTTAAAATAATTGTAGAGTTGAAATTAGATGCTGGTGTTTTAAAGATGGAAGACGGGTTTTTTATCTTCTTTATCTAAAACAGTGATTAACCTGGATAATGTCAAAATATGTTCATGTAATGGGTATTTTTATAACCACGGCGCCTCATTACCACGCTTGTCTTTTCATTGCGAGAAACTATGGAAATTTACTATGAAGACAAAAATCTGAGTGTACCCAGATGAGGGAACACTCAGATTTTTGTGTTATATCTCCATAACATAGAACTATATTCAAATTAATCCTTATGACTCAATTTACTGAAGACTATATTCTCAAAATGCCGAATTCATTTTTGTTCTTTATGCCGTTATATCAGCCAATCAGAAGGGACGCTGGAAACTGCGACGCCATTTTTACATTTATGTGATGATAAGTAAATTTTTAAACAAATGAAAATGCTTGTTACAATCAAGATTGAATTATTTCCTGACCTTTGACCCATTCAATGATAATAAGAGTCGCCAGTCTATTTAAACTTGATGTAAACAGCTAGTGTCGTCAACAACAGAAAAAACTCACATTTTGTAATTCACTGAAACATCATAATTAATTTTCGATTTTAAACATCGTTTTGTCATTTTGTTTGTATTCTGTATTTACAACACCCATTTGGACGTCTTAATTAAGATTTGTCAGGGTGCAAGAAGTATAGATCACACTTATAATGCGTTTATTTGAACATTTTTTTTAACTTTCGTGGTTATGACTGCTGAATGCTGTTATTTAAGTACAAAGGTAATCAAATTAATATGTGTTGAGCATACTTGATATTGCAAATGCCTTTGCAATGTATATTTTGTACCTTTTAAACTTGAAAACTACCATATTTGACAGTACGAACCTATCGCCTCTGCCACAATGTTCACCAGGGAATGAAGTGATTAAACAATACTGTCAAATATGTGATATTTGAGAGAACAGTGTGCATTCATTACGTCAACATGATTATATCTTGAGTAACTATCATTGCTTGAGTAAGAACGGAAACATTCTGACACTTTAACCGGTTCCATGCCTGTTGCTAATTTATTCAGTTCACTGCTTGGTTTCATAGATTAAGATTTCAAATTTTGACACATTTTAACCGCAACGTTTTTCGGGCACAACCAAAAGAACACTTAACGATTTAAAGTTAGGTCTTCTTTTGTCATAATGTAAACCTTTGTCAACCATTAAAACCACAAGGTGCGGTGAAGTGATATCTTTATCATCTTATCTCTCAAATGATATCATTATTGATGAATAACGTAGCTTCATTCATAAATTTACAAAATATTTAATTCAAAATGAAAAAATGACCACAGACGAAAATAGGTGATGTACATGTTCTTATGACATTTATTCCATCGAGGTATATTATACAAAGCTATGGTATTTACCCTTTGGTCAATAGAAAGTATAACTCTCTGTTCAATTATTTTATTATACTTCGTCCCATTTGTCTCAATTACTACGACCTATTACCATCTATGGTATTTTATGATTTGGTGATAAATATTAAAGGAAGATTAATGGTCGATCTCATGATTTTATATTTAAAACACTTTTCTTTATTTTATTTTTTACATTAATCTTATCACACACATGGAAATGGCTTTACCAAATTTGTAATACTATGTATATTTGTTGCTGATGAACAAGAGAACGGTTTCATTTTAGAAACGTCTGGTTCTATACAATACGTACCCTCACAAGTATCAGTATATTTTATTAATTATTTGCCAACGTGAAACTGTTATTGTGGTTTACAATATGGCTATGTATTGTTACGTCATTAATGGTTTCTTATGAATAAGTTTTTTTTTATTCTCTGATGATGAAAATAATTGTCGTTCTTCCGGAAAGGGTTAACGATGCAAGAGGCAACTGATAGTCTTATAACATATCGGTAGCGCGAAGGGCTAGTGTTAGATTGTCGGATATCGCGTATAATGCGGTCACCCCAAGAAAATAAAACTGAATGGAAAATATTTTTGACACAGAGTGACAGGTAAGATAATCCCGCGGAAATGTTACGGTCGGGAAATCAAAAGTCAATGGATTTGTTATACTTCTGCGTAATGCACTCTTTAAACTAAGCTCTTGTTTTGATTTTGTCAAATGCATTTTTTGCCCCAAAATGATGAAGCAGTTTGGAACTTTGAATAGTTGAATGATACGGCTGAATGAAGTCTCATAAGGTGGAAAATGGAACTGCAAAAAACCCTCATTCATGAAGTCGATAAGCGCGCGCACCCATCGTTGGCTTGACTGCAGTATAATGTTATCTTTTATATGGCCCCCTGCTAAGAACACGTGTAATCTTTACCAACCGGAAACCACAATACTCCTAAAGGCCTACTACGAGATCAAACGTAGTAAATACATATATTCATTAATAAAATTAATCTGTGTAGACCTTTACAGGCTGTGCGTAACATTTGATTACGGGAATATTAAAACGTACAATAGAAACCAAAAGGATTGAATTAGAATATTTTACAGGAGTCTATGTGTGAGAGAAAACAGTTTATGTTAGTACAAATTATTACATGTACACCTGTATATATATCGGTGTCTAACAGGGCTTAACGGGAGGGTTTGGCGTTTTCTCGCCTCCCGACTGAAATCACCAGGGGTGTGCTAATCTTGCGTGCTAATCTACAGTGTTCAGTGAAGGACTGTCCGTATATTATCATCATTATTACTTGAACAATGGCCACTTTTACCTGTGGTACTTTGTAAACATCACAGGGGACATTTTATAGTCCCTCACTGTACCAGGGCAGTATAATCCATCAAATCAGCATTTGATAACGCTCCCCTAGCTTTCAATACATTTACTATACCTATAATGTAGATGTGGACTGCATTATCGCCAGGTCCTGTTGTCCTGAATCAGGGAGAAGAATAGTTTATACAAAGGCATTGTAATTTATGGACAAATATAGAACTCTCGTCTGTGTGTGCGGGAGAGAAAAACAAAATTATTTTATCATATTTATTCTGATAGTTTCAAACCCGACATAATCTTATCAGGTTACGTAGGTGTTCATCTATTGTTTGTGACCTGACGTGTACGAATAAGCAATATAATGAATTCCGGATAGCAATCTCGGAGCTTTCAAAACATTTCTGCATGTCCATTGCCTACATAATCTGTTACTATATATGACATAATGAATACACAATCCGGTTGTTATTCGATGACTTCGCATATGTAATATTTCTGTACTTGTTACAAAACCAACACAATATCAGTAAGAATGATTTTGAAATGTCATGCTAATATTAAACTATAATATGACGGGATTTCACTTTTATGCAACAAAATATCTATCTTTAATGCCAGTTGTACCTAAAACGCCCTAGAAATGATTACTTCAGTAATGTGATAGATGTTACACAACAATCGTGTTAATTTCATCGGATTGCATTAGCATTCATTACAAATTAACAGCAATGATAATAACAACAAGCAAATTAATGTTAAGGAGATATATTATTGAACTTTTGCATTGGCTTAAACATTTACCTTATCAGCCCGTTCTGATTGGCTGAGACAACGGTGTAATGATTTCATATAAATGAGTGCCAGAATGAATTTGTACTTCTAAAGAAACTTTATTTAATAAATTGAATTTTGAATATATTTTTTTAATGTTATGGTGATAAAACACGAAGATCTGAGTCTACTCTCATCATAAACCACTTCGTTATATATTCATAATATAAAAAATAAGTTAATCCAGTAATGATTTAAAAACCTATATAAATGAGAGCAGCGATTTCGTTTAATGTTGTATTAGTTACCTCCTTCACAACATTGATTAGTTCTGGATAAACCAAATTGTTCTATGAAATAGTCAAATTGTCGACAAAATTATCCTTTTAAAATGGTTGTGTGGTTAACTTTAATCAGTCAATCTATCAAGAGTCAAAAAGTAGAACATAATAAATAAATAGGTAAAAACAAAAACACTTCCACTTCTATTTTCCTGTAAAAACAATTATATAATATCCAATTGTTTTTTTTATCCTGCGTTAATCGTAAAAAAATTACGAAAACACATTTCAAATAAGGAGGATGTTTCGTCATATCCGAATTATTTCAGTAAAATACAAACCATTCATAGATTATATCCACTTAAAAAACATAATAAATGCAATGTTAAAATCAAAGTTTGTTTACATTTGAAAATACGACGGTATTTTGATTGTATATATTGTTTTATAATTGTAGAAAATGACCTAGCTTTCTGTCTTTGAGGTATGTTCACTTTATAACTCCAGATCCGGTTTAGACACAAATGTACGATTATGTTCGAATTTTGAACTTTGAACGTAAACAAACGAGTGTACGTATTGTGATGATTGTGTACCTTATACGAGGACTTCAATAAGTTTTTATAACGAAAATTCATACATCCATATATTTGTTATACTATTGTTTTGTTTTTTCCGCTATTATCGTTTTGTGTTTGTAAACAAACTTGAACTTCAGTTGAATTTATTTCCGTATACATTCAGTTAATAAACAAATACCTAAAAGAAACACTAACGTCAAATATTTACAAAACATATGACGAATTCAACCAATTGCCATGTAGGTGATTGAGCAAACCAAAATTATTTTGAATATGTTTTTATTTATTTTTTGAAATTTGTAATCCGCATTGTTCTTAGATATCAGTTTTAACAAATAGAATCTCCCTGACCTTAATGGAGTTATTTTAAACATATTCAATGCAAATAAGGATTAACTTGAAACGATTTTTATGTTATGGAGATATAACACAAAAATCTGAGTCTACTCTAAATATACACTTAGATTTTTGTGTTATATCTCCATAACATAACAAATCTATTCAAATTTATCCTTATAATTCAATTTACTATAAATAATTTCATCAATATTCAAAAATCGTTTTGGGACTCTTTTATCTATGGCGCCAATTTTTTCCCTTTAGAGGTTGATAAAGTTAATTTTTAAGCCAATGAAAATGCTCGTAACAAGCATAATTGAATTATTCTGAGGTTTACTTTGTTTTAATATATATGTAAGCAATAAACTGTTTCCAGATTGGACATACAGTTGAAGCCAATCCGGAAGGAAGATAAATAGAATGGCGCCCGGGTGCCATGAATATTTATCTTTTTGACGATTACAGTGTGAGTACTAGTTAAATGTGCAAAAATGCAGAGTTGATTACAATTACCGGGTACTGCCCGATGGTCGATGGTTTTCACAGGGAATTCCGATCATTTTTAAACAATTAAATATGGGTCTGATACTGAATATGTATATTCAAATAGCAGTATCAAATAAGATCAAATTTATCAGAATAGAGCAACAAACCAAATAATGCTGGTTTATTCTAACTTTCGATTACTAGTATAAAATACACAAAAAAAACATTAACATATTTTCCATTGGTTCATTTTTGAAAAGTTTTAAGCTGCTGATAATAGAAGTAAAATAGTACGACACTTTTTTATGAAACGTCTACATTACATATTAAATGGTCATTGTGAAAGAGCATAGATTAATATAGAATAAAATCACTGGCTTAATAAGTACAAGGGAGCTCAATGTTGCAAATTTCACTACCTGATATGTATATTGTGGCTGGTATGTATTAAGGCTTCACATCTTCAGGAAGGAAATTTTCATGCTTCCAGGGGAAACAAAGTTTCTTTTGCAGGAATCGATGAGTATAAATCCAGGTTACTGAATGGGCGCCGATATAACAAATCTGTCACCTTAGCATAATGGTGTATTGCTGATAGCCTTCGCCGGCGTTACAGCAATATTAACAAGAACATTCTTATGATTTCATCAATAAACAGGGGCACTAAATATTTTGATATTGAGTTGAAGAGCTTTCAACACATAGGCAATAGGTCAAGATGTCAAGTATCCTAAGTGTATATAAATCAATAACCGGTAGGTTTAGTCGAGTGGTGTTCCGAGCAGGAAGTAGACCCCCCTGTGCTGATTTATCTATTGTATAAGTACACAAAGTTCTGACATTGTTTCAAGTGCTTACTATTGCATGTTCGTGTTAAACACAAAAACAAAAGACCCCCTGAGGTTCAAATAACACTTCATATTATCTTCGTTGTGGATCTTGTAACTTTATGGTATGGCTTCGTCCATGTCATATTGGAATAAAATTTCAAATGTATATTTATTTTAATAAGATGATTTTTTTTCGACAAAGACATATTATACTTTTCGCGTTTTATTTTTAGACGTTAAAACATTACTCTATTAAGGTGGTTCGATACAGTTAGGCCTAAACAGTCCTCTTGTTTAATTTTCTTTAAAATTTGCTCACTGAAAGATTGGTTGATCAACTGTTTATTAAGGCTTTTATACGGAATTTGACCGAGCGGTTTTGGAAATATTGTACTCTTAATAACCCTATTTTACTGTCTGATAAGTAAATTAAAAGAACAATCTCTTTTTCAGCTTCTACATTACATAGTTTATTTGATGCTATTGTTAAACATGTCGATGACTAGTGCGATGTGTCCATAGTTTTCTCCCTTTTCCTTACACAAGTCATCAGAGTGTCACAAATACATTTATCATTGTTTATGATACAATATCGGTACATAATGTACATGGAGGTAAAATATCGTAAATAAAATCCGAGAGATCATCCACCAGTTTCCTACCATCTGCTTGTGGGTAAACTGTGATATTGAATATGTTAAATATGAAACGATCATAACATCGACCCATATCTTTGTTAACAACTTGTACTAAGTACAAATATAAGCTAAAAGTTGAAAAAGGAAGTAAAATTACCTGCAAGAAAAGTGTAGGTGGTTTAGCTGCAGATTTCATAATAATGGCATTTTTGATTAAATCTTTCCTTACTTACTCATAATTTACAGTGACAATGAGATGATAAAAAATATAACCTGGTATAGCATTGTTCAATGGTTATAAGATAATTATATATAGAAAATGTATATTCATACATCTATAAATATACATTCTTGAAAAAATATTTAAAGAATTCCAATTAAGGCACTTAAAGGTATTTTGCAGGTAACGCGGTTTCTCGAGCTGTGTGATAAATCATATATACTGAGAAATGTGCGAGGTTTTTTCGGTACTGACTCATATTTTCCGTGTCACCTTTGGGTCAACGTTGTATTACTTAATTGTTATCAGGTGAGTTTAATTCAAGTTATTCTGACATCAAGTTTAATTGACAAGACGTTAAATTTTGTAGCTAACATATGTTTTGCATGTTTCCTCTTTTAACTTTCTCGTTTAATGTATTTGTATGATAAATGTATACGCACATGAATATGGATTTTAACTCACCTGCTTGAGATGTCAATATAATGTGCTTTACATGTCAGCAATTTCAAACTCTGAAATGTGTCATTTTTCTTATGTGTTTGCCAGTTGCATGGTAATCATGTTCGTTATATGTATGCCGATATAGTTTCGTTTAGATCGTATATTTTGAATAATGCCTTCCTTCCTGCTTAATAATTAAGCTTCTAGAGATTTTAACGGTGACCAGTAGCTACTTTAAAGTAAATGCACGGAGTATTGACATTCTTATGGTAGAATATATTTGTGTACATGTGTACATTTAATAGACCACTGTTATAGTTTTTATTATGGATAATCAAATTTGAAATTCACAACATTTGTTTAGGTTCGTTTTATTTCAATTATGAGCCAGGCTCATTGAAACCGGAGTTCCCAAGGGAAAACCAGCGATCTACGGTCAGCACCTTGCAAATGCCCCATGCTGGATTCGAGCTTGAAACCAAGTTATGGAGTGTAAATGAAAAGTTAACGGGAAAGCTACTCTATCTATAGCTGTGCTACCACTGTCTCTTTCATACATCAACTTACTCCGAAACATAATTCATATGTAAGAAAATATTTAAAGACACTAAGCCGTTCTTATGATACGATAATATGTCAGGGAGTCTCTGAAATTATCAGGAAAGTTAATAGGTAAGTCCATTAACGTGACATCAGTTAGCTATTTGTCAAGTGTTGACAATAGCAGATAATGTGATCCCTTATCGACTGTATTGCTGGGATTGATAGTATGACAGTAGTAAAGTATGGCGGTAACCTCCATTGACACCGGTGCTATTTAAGGGTTCTTATCAATGTTATAATTTGTAAAAGGCCTTACAACGTTGCCAGAGATAAATTTGGCAGCAGTCTGCATCTTCCAATCACATTTAAGTTTTCATTAAAACAACATTAATGGTCTATAAAAAAAACCTCCAAAAGCAAATAATAAAAAGATCGATTTACTGTTACATACATTATTTAAATTTACAATAACTGTATAATGTAATTTGTTTTTATGTTTTATTTAGCAATATGTTATACTGTGACCAATAATCTAGAAAACATAGACAATGTACAGATATGCGATACAGATACATGTATCTACATACACATATGTTGTTTCTAAGTACAATGTATGTAAGGTATATTATTTTATTTAATGTGTAGAAAAGAAATCTCCAGCATGAATGCGAGTCTTTAAATGAGAAAATGTACAGCTATTATTCTACTATTGACGCGTTGAAAAGGATGCATTTACCTGTAACAGGTATGGCTTTAATTCGGTATACACACAGTAAATAAAAAGCTGAAACCCTACACCAAAAATGTGTTACATAACCCCCTAACGCTTCATGACATTTTAACAAAGTCAATACCTATTTTGATTCTTATCAAAGAAAATATGAAACCGACTAAAATTATGAGCCAGTTACCAATACCACCTATAGATAATCGACGTGTGAGTTTCTACATAGCTTCGTCCCAGCACAGTCACAGGAGGTCTCTGTGTAGTCCATTCTATCGCCCTGTACAGTTAGTAAACAGCTATATTTCATTCATTGCTCAATTACTCTGGACACCTGTGCTAGGAGGTAACAATGGAAAGTGAATAAAATGTATCGTGTTTCCAAATACTTTGCTAATTTCTAACCATCACATTTTCAATGTTCAATGTTCACAATGAAATGAAAGGTAATCCAACTAAATTGGGATCAGTAAATCTTTGACAAAATGCACATTAATAATCCCAGGTGCAAGTTAAGCTGATACCTTTCTTTTATCCTCATGGGATGCGGTGAGGCCAGTTATAACAGACTAACAGGAAAAGAACAAAAGTAACAAGATGTTATCTTAGGCTCTGCTATGAACCGCACACAGATAAAATCTGAATGATCCTGTGTTTCTTTCCGCTCACCTACCTGCTTTAAACCCAATGATTTACTCTTTCTACCAATTTTGTAAATTTGATTTACAATCCTCTAAAAAGCATTCATATCTACAGATCATTATCATCTTTATACCTAACACACAAAAGTCCTATAAAAGCATTAGCGACGGATGTTTACCTATTTGGAACATCTAACTGCATGATATCAAGACAATATGTATCTTTCAATATCTTTAAATGTCATCTTTAGGTTTATATATCATTTACTCAGATGCCATTGTAAGGAAACTCAGATTATTTGCAAATAGTGTTATTCATTTTTTGCATTAAGATTAAAACTAAAATTCACAAAATACTCAAATTGCAGCAATAAAATATGAGATCATAGTAATCGGTATAAAAAAACAAAAGAAACTTTTATTTTGCTGTTCGATTGGCAAGGTAACATTTCCATCTCGCATATATTAAGGATATTTGCTACTGCTTTTTATTTCAAACATTATGTTCAACTTTTGCATTATGTATTTAATCTTGATAAATATTGTAATCCGTTTTACGAAAAGCATAAGTGTGACTTTTCAAATAATATAGTTCGTTTAATTAATGACTTCTTTTATTATAAGCAAGATCAAAAGTAATCCCGTTAAGACTTAATATCTAGGTCCCTCTTCCTGATGTCCAAGCAATGCGTCATATGCTAATGTCTATACAATGGTCTGGGACTGAGATTGAAATTCGAAACTAAAAGTATAATCTAATTTGTCCTTCATTTGCGTTACATATATTTTCGTATATCTCCTTGGTGAGGAAAATGCATCCATCAAAACCTTCTCTTTCATAACTACTTAATATGCCGTATATTATCTAATATACATATCGCACAAATGGATACAATTTGACGGTGACAGACACCTAACTTTGACAGATTAAATAAATAATTATAATAATAAAACACAAGAAATATTATAACATTGGCACATTAATTCATTATATACATCAATTGACTGAAACATCCTGTTGTGGTGATACCAGTTTAACAATCGTACATTTAGTAATCAAGAAGCATTGAGAGAGTTTCTTTTTCAGGTGGTAACCGTTGTCATATAGCCGTCAATAAACTATCTACTTAATGTTAATTAGCTAAATACGCTGTCTTAAGGCGATATCGGAGAGTTAACTTTTGTTGATATAAAGCTTTCATTTTTGTCAAAAGTGATAGATGGGGAGAGTGTGCCCTTGACATTCAAATGTGGGTCAACTCTCTCACACAGCTCTGAACAACGATGAAGAGTAATATCCGTTACATATGCCACGGCTATATCCGCAGTAACTTTGCATACATCTTAAAGGGACTTGTAGGCAGTGTTATGAGAAGCAAGTTGCTTAAGATAATATAATAGGCTTTTAATACGTTTCTTTAAATCTAGATCATCAAAAAATAAATGTAGTAACATCTTAAATTCTCTCATTAAAATTAAAATTCAAAATATTACTTGTAACTGAAAGCATTTTGTGGCTTGGACCAACGGATACTAAACGACAGTCGGCATCGTCTTTAACTCGAGGCCTACTTATAATAGGACAATAAAGAGTAAATGATGTCTGTGTTTTGTTGGGGGAACTCCGGCTTCATTTAACAAATAACTATATGCCATGTTGTTGATTTCCATCCTCTTTAAAGGTTTCACACAAAACCAGTCCTAATATATTTGTAGTAAGGTTTGTTGAAAGTCGAAATATGTTTTTGTTGTATGCAACGCCTTGTATTATATAGTGATAATTTTTACGGCAGTCAGGTAAATGTGCAGTTCGTTTTAAATCCATTTGAGCAATTTTATATGGTTTATAATTTAGAAAGTTTATTAACACTACCAGTTCAACATAAATCAAATTCTCAAAGTTTATTTTTTTTTACAAAACTATTATATATGAACTGTCGTGTATGCTTTCTAAATTAAAAATAATATCACGGTAATTTTATTTCAGTTGCTCTTTTTAATATTAACTGATTTTATTGCATTGTGCGACATATATATCAAAATCAGTTAATTTCAGTTGATGAATATTACTTAAAATAGCCTTTACAGTTAAAGATCATTGTTATGCATCTTTGGGTTTGCTGCAAGGATAATCACTGAGTCAATTCAATAATTCAATTAAGTTGATGTGCAAAGGTAAACACTATACTATGTAAATGACGTACGTATTGAATTGATGAATGGATATTAAAACAAACCGGCAATATTTATGAATGAACTTGTCTGGAGGACAAGAAACGTCTTATTGGTATTCCCAGCCAGAAGTTCTAATTTATTCAGAAGTCTCTGGAGCGTCAACGACAGTTATAACAACTTATCATTTATAAGTAATTAATATGAAATTTAAAACGACATTGTCTATAATGAATACAGTTTTATTGAGATGGTATACAGACCGTCACTTGTTGACAGCTCCAAGGCACCTACGGCTGAACAAGCTGAAGGCTTGGAGCACCTGGGCCAAATCTGGTGTCATGTGGATATCATTAATGGCATACGACTGCGGATATTTAAATCACTCTTCAATTTATATGTTACCTAATTAAACGTATAAATCCTTCAAACTTAAGTTTTTGTACTTGATATTTTGATTAATTAACAAACTAGCATTCGCGATGCATAAACTATCTGCGGCAACAAGGAACTGAACACTCGCGTGTAGCGTTATGGTCAATATCAAGGCAAGTATTACCAAATTCATAAAATGCATTAGTGTGTGCATCAAAATGTAGCAATCAAGGAATAATTAAAAATACATCCATACTAGAAATTTTATCTAAACCATGCACCTCCAAAGTACTGTGAATTATGAGGGAAATATGACAGAATTTTAACGCTTGAACCGTTTTATCGTTGCGAAATACATACAATATTTCAAGCCACGATTATGTAAGGTATGCTAATTAATTAATATAAACGCAAAAATAAATGCTACACAGGTTTCTACAAAACCACCGAAAATTGAGCTGAATTTTTTTTCGCATATTATTAATTGTTCTGTGTATATTTAACGAATATTAATAGCCGAGTATTAATGAACTGCAACAAAAGGCGCGGTACAACATTTGACAGTAGAACCGCGAAAAGTAAGGAATACGAAAACTCGAAAATAGACCATCACAAATTATTATATACTGTAAAACAACTTTATTTCGTGGCTACTAAATTTCGCGATTTCCGTTTAAAAACAAGTTCGCGACGTTTAACATTGGCGGATCTATAAAATTGTCGGGGAATTTCTGTCAGTATCGATAATGTGGATTTTGCTTTGCAGAGAGTAACTTTCGCGAATTTACTTGGATCGTGAAATTTGCGAAAATAAATCGCACACGAAATGAAGTTTGTAAACAGTATACGTTGTACGTAGTCCATTAAAATCAAATAGAACAACATTTCCATGTCTGGGGTGAAGATCTTAAAAGTTAACTTACATCCTCGTATTTATTGTTGGATCAATGCGATTACTATACACACAATAATGTTCCAACTCATTTTTGTCAGATATTTAGTATAATTGGAAGACTGAACCCGACTTAAATAAGTGTTTTACTCATTTTAATGGCGAGCAGTACGTATTCGCTATCATTTTGACGCTTTGAACAGTCAGAGTGCAAATAGGTAATGTTCTATTAATTAATATTCATACAAGCTACATGCTCTCTATCGCCCTACTATACACTTGGTATCCTAGCGACATCTCTTTTTGATCCAAAAAACGTGTTAACCTTTGCCTACTAATATCAAATGTCATATTCTTGTCTTGATGCAATAGCGCCTAACAAATCCGGCACCGTTTCCCGCGCACAACATTCTGCCAGTATGTATATACTTCTATTGAATTTAGACTTCTTGTCTGTTTTAAGTTCAATAAATAATGTTCTTTATTTTTTATTGAATATTTAAATTCTACTTATTTAAGGCTGTTTTTAGCAGTTGACGAATGTGATGAGTTTATATCTAATACAACCATATGTTTAAGCTTCTACCGCTTTCGGCAGTGAGTGAACAGTTTTCTACAGTTATTAGTCATATATGATGTAAACTATGTCAAAACTAATCATGGTAATTGATTGACAAGGACATACATATTGAATTAATTAGGGTTTCTATTAATCTCGTATACTTTAATTAACACAAATCTTTCCTAAATTCTTGATGATTAATATGCGCGAAATATGGCAGGTCTCCATTTCTTTTCTACGGGAGAGTGGTACAAATGTAGCGGCAACATATCATATAATTAAAGGAGTTATATATACCTTGAATCATATTTTAATTCCGGATGTTTACTCCGTCAGCTTACAAACACTCAACTGATAAAGAGATAGCAGAATTACTTGTTAATAGCAATACAGAAATACTAATTAAAGTAATAGCCATGTTAATTAAATATACACATGTTTAGCAAGGCGGAACAAAGTATATAAATACAAATTATGTCCGTAATTTTTATTGAAGTGAAATTTAGCATTATATGAAGGAAGCTTGTTATAAGGGAACTCTATGGGCTTCAAACGCAATAACGACGTAATTCCTATCAAGAAAACACGTGAATCTAGCTATGGTCTATTTAGTCCGATATTATCGAACTTATGTTCATAGCTATCGGAATAGATCTATATTTGGTCTACATTCACAATGGCAGATGGTTGATGTTTTCTATCGATTTAACAGGAAACGCATCAAGATGTGAAGTGATAAAAGAAAAAAATGCAGTTACCTTATGTATGACTAATCTGTGTAGATTTTGACTTTCAAGACGAGATACCTTTGAAGAATGAAAAGAAATCAACCGGACATATCATAACGGCCATTCTTATGAAGCAGGTCCGCGTATTGTTTCTTTTCTAAAGTTTCTAGGTGGTCTTCACGCCCGTCCTATTTAACTGTATTTACTTATGGGGAGTCACATTAAACATTGCATGACAAATGATGAAAGGCGCAGTTATTAACATTATCTGATACATTATATTATTATTTAGCTTACAAATCAAGTCACGTGACCCGTCATTTTGTGTGTTACCTACAGCAGGTATTTTGATACCTATATATGCATGAGATATACGATACAGTTACGATAGGAAGATCAACAAAGAAAATTACCTTTATTTTTGTTCGGATTAGTCACACGATTGATGTGATCACAATGACCTTGGACCTACTTTGTATATGAATGCGTAATATAATCATAATTCATTTTCTTGGCTTACATGCTTTAATTCATAATAGTTAACCCGTGTGGGCTTTATGTACAAGATTTTGATTGCATAAACAACTCGTGGAATTACAAAATATGTACAATTTCAAGTTTCATGATTTAAAAGAATTTTCATAACTTTAATATAGGTTATTGTGATGATTATGAAAAGCACCCAAATAACATCAGTCCAGTTAAATAACTATCAATGTGCGTTCTTTTATCAGTTTTGTATTTGGTTTCAGTTTATATTGTTTGAAAACAGCCGGAATATGTGGAGTCATGTGTCGTTATTGAAATAACAAAAAGCGAAAGAAATACTCTTGTGTTAAAGCTCAACACAATCTTATGCATTTACTAGAAGACTATCCCGGTAAGTTACAGCATTTTTCCAAGTTCTTGACCACAGCTCGTTATATGACACGAACAGGACTCATAAGGTATACAATCAAGCCTAATGTGAGATACCGGATTGTAAACTATCTGTTCTCTTGCGTCACCTTTTTCCTCATTTGTATTTTAGTAACTGTAACGTGATGTACTCTTTATCATAGGAAGGACTCAATATCTATCGGATATACGTAAACATGAAGGTATTCAATGACTTCTTCCTATTTGCTAGGATATCCTGTTAATCAGGTATTGTTACCTGACCTATTTAAATGGCGGTAGACACCTATTCCCTACTTACCTGTGCAGTTGTTTGCGCTGTCATACGATCGCTCTGATATCGTATGACTTGGTGGACACGTTTTCATCACCCGAGTAAACAACTACAAAGATAGGAGTAAAAGATAATGTATATTATCATATTTTAATGCAAAATATAATAACAGTTTAGCTTAACGAAGTTTGCCTTCCTTATTTAAGTATATATGACGTCATGGAAATGCAATTCATTGTAATTTTTACCCACAAATGTTCCGGTCCGGGTTTTGAATTTCTGATCTTAACATGACATGTTTTGTATATAGAACTAATTTGGCACACGTGTTTGTTTAAATTAGATTACGTGCAAATCTATTTTTATTTATCTATTTTAAGTTGTTTTCATCCTTCTGCCAAGCGAAGAGATTCGCAATGACATTTTGTGTCCATTTTTTGTAAATTTTGTAATTTTAAAAATTTGTCCTGTTGAACTGTGAGTGCTAAGCTCAAGTCTTTATATACGGTACAAAATGGAATATGATATTTTTACACGGGATAAAATGGATTAGCATACTTTAATTGAACAACGATCAGCTAAATTCGATTAATAATAAAGATGTTTTGATATTAGTTTAATTTTACATGGTACAATACTTATACAAAAGAAATATGTGAAATATATGACAAATACAAAAACATACAAAGTAAGAACAATACAAAGAACAAAATGGGTTTATTTTGTGTTAAACACTATCAACAGACATGATCATTCCAGGGCGTGTAAGTTTAAGAAGGAGATGGAGGATATTAGGGTTACCCAGAGAAAAAACACCGACCAATAGTCAATACCTGACATCAAATAATAACAATAATATATTAAATTGTACAATAACATAAAAGGGACGTTACTTTTGACTTTGACTTAAAAAATGTATTTCAAATATATTATTATAAAGGCCTCCCTGATTCTCTCAAAGCTGATCTAATCTGTTTTTAAAGACTTCACATTTGGTGCTAAAACAACATTTTCGGGAAACTTTACATTTTATCTTTTCATTTCTTAAGGCAAAAAAATTCTTTCGAATGTCCAATGTGTATTGTGCTTTGAGGTGTCATACAGAAGTTCAATGAATTTTGCTTCGGCATAAGATAATCTTAAAATGTCAGTGCTTCCCCACACACATGTGATCATTTAAGGTGGTAGCAAAATTACTTCATTAAAATGTCATGTACATCTGCATGATTAGATGCTGGTTATGTTGTCTGAACTTTTAGCTTTTTCTGTCAGACCTGGCTGCAATAAAGCACGTGTAAATCTGATCACAATCCCAGTGACACATCAACTTCGCATTGAATCTATTGAAATTATTATGTTATCCAATCCGGATTAAACATTAAATTAAATGTAACAAATATTGCCTTATTTTACTTTATAATACAGAAAATATACCCTAGTTTCCACTTCGATTAGAATCGTTCTCCTGCGTGTAAGAAATAATGATCAGGAGCAAAATGTTTTACCGCCCAAGAACTATTGCTAGTTTAAAGAAAGTGAATTAACGGGGTTTATGTATTGTCGTGTTTCGTGCTTCCATTTACATTACCAGTTCATATGAAGGCGTGCCTGATTGCGATCCCTTGCGTTAATGGAGGGGTCAAAAGGTTGCCTAAGCATTGCTTTATACACGACGGTACAGTCTGGTGACTTTAAATGCAGGTCAGCAGAATCGTGGTCTCAGAGTTGTGTTAATAATCAATGTATTCAAACAACAGAGGCAAAGGAATGCAACGGATACATTTTATGGCACTTTCACATGTTTCCATTTGTTCCAAATGCGGCAATTATATTGACGACTTTTGAATTATCTCCCCTTGGTAAAGTGTCGGAAGATATTATATATGGACTCTTATTTTCCATTATTTGCTAATATATGCTACATAAATTTACTAATGCGTATTTCGACATTAAAACAAATGTTATTCTCTGTGGGAAAAACTTTAAACTTAGCAATAAGGAATTGAGTTGATAAGTTCGACTGTCATCAGTATAATGTAGCAGGTCAAGTAATGTTTGTGTCTTTGGAAGAATGATTCAGTGCGATTGCGCTATAAAAAGACGTTAGGTTACCTTACACATAAATCATAACACAAGGTTAGAGCTCGAAATCAATTAAAAAAGAACAGATACAAAAAAAAACCCCATTAATGTGTACATAATTTCTTTTCGAATAATTTATAAATCGTTGTGTTTTTTCTTTTCTTTTTTTTTCTTTAATCGGACATGCGGTCAGTGGTCAGATAACTCTGCCGTTACTAATAGAATTCATAATACCTTTGTTTTCATTCCTATTTGCTTATCACAGATTGAGTATATCGAAGTTTTACATATTATGTTATGTAATATCATTGCGTTAAAACTCTCATGCCTTCTTTTTATATATTTTTGTGTATGCATTAATTAATTTATTTTTCTTTGATACATAGAAGCAGAAAATCCACAGCTATCTTTCAATTTGTGATAATTCAAAAATATATCAAACATGTTTCTGCTTTCAGTATGTGGGAGATTTGCTTACATGTAGCGTTTAAATTATCGCTTATTTTGCCTCCAAGTGATCGCGGGGAATGTCTTGAGCGCGATTAAGAAGTGCAAATCTTGACATCCAACTACATATGTAATAGCCGGAGAAAATCGGAGATTTTCACGGAGAAAGTATTTTCCCGATTTTGGGTCATCACGTGATCGCAAAATTCTGATTCGAGAAATATTAAGAATTTGGTGAATTATATATACTCTTCTAACCAAATCACGAAATTTGAATTCGCTGGAATTTATTTTTTCTAGATTTTGTTTGAATCGCGTAAATTATGACATTGTGAAAATTGGAAACTTAATTTCCATGTTTACAACATTCAATCCGACCTCGTTTGGACATCGATGCTACAAAAGTTTAATTTGTGTCATCATATCACAGTATTTGCTTAAAATTTGCCGAAATATTGTATAAAAGATTGTCACAAAGTTTCACATAAAATTAATTTTCAGTTTTGTTTCATGCTAACAATATCCTATTTGTCTTCGGTTTATGGTCTTTTAATTCCCCTCTTAGTAAATTGTTCAAAGGGTATCACGCCAATTAACCTGTTCATTAACTTCGCATACTATGTTACATGACAAGTTCCCAGTTTTATTCGCATGCGGTTAATTGATACACAGAAGAATGGCTACATAAAATGGAATCTTTTCACAATTTTGTCAGTCGCGAACCTATCATTATGTGAAACTTACACCCTTTTCCATCCCCGGTAATTCGCTCTTTCCTGTCTAAGGCTGATGTTACGACTTAAATATATAGCTTTCACTCCACAGGTATCAAATTTCTAAGTGTGACATACAACAGTTGGGGTTTAGGTTCTTTGTTGATCATTGAAATAAAACCGCCATATTTGTTAAGATTTTTCCCTATGAACAGATAATGAGAATTCAGTGTTTGAAAGGTTAATTGCTGGGAAAAACAACGATAACCATCTACATAGTAGCTGATCCTTATATCCAATAAATCAACCTAGTGATCACGAATTGTGATGGATCTGACAGCACCAGTCTTGGTCGTAACAAACAACTCCTGAGCAAATAGCCTCTATACCACTCGGGCATAATGCGAGTAAACCGAGATTAAATCTTCTGTATTGTTATAAAACCCTATATTTCTAAAATTTAAATACCATTTTTCTTTAAATTACAATTCATTTGGATGAAAACATACAGTGGAAAATACCTTGTTTAAATGACTTTTGCACATGGAATATTCTCTAATTACTGTTTAAATGTTTTGAAAAGGAAATCAAAGTCCCAGATAGTAGTAGTTGATTACAAAGTGTTAGAATGACCCGCCCACCTCTTAGGCACCTGTGTTAAGGTGAAAATGACCACAGGTAAAACCGTTTCCCATGACACCTGTCCTACAAGTCTTAGTCATAATTAATTATCTTACCTGTAAAAAAACAAATACCCGAGCGTGAATGAATTTTAACTTTTAACAGAAAATTGTGAGTAATCTGGAATTGCCAACGCAAACATTTTCAGAACGAAGATGTTCGGCGCAAATACAAAGCCATATATCCAACATTGTCATGTGCCCATAGAACCATTCAAATATGTATCCTCATCTTAGAAAAATAAGATTAACATTGTTTGCATACCTATTCATTCTACATGCTTGATCTTAAGGTTCAAAACACCAGGGTTATCTTCTTTGTTCCAATTTAAGAAATGCATTCACGACAACACATGTTTGTTTGCAAACATAGTTTTTCACTTTCTCGCATAACAAAATATAATAAACGATTTTTTTTCCAAAGACAATATTAAAACGAATAACTAAATAAATATATTCAAGTTGTAATAGTAACGCAAATGTAACGCGAAAAAAAGTAAAACTAGACTTAAATAAATGCTGAAAGTCTATTTATGTCCCATCTAACTTTGGATAGAATGATATATCACTCAGTGTATGTAATTAAAAACTAAGTCGCACATTGCATGTTTGAATGTACAATCAGATATGAAGCAACACTAGTTGTGTATCTGATAGAAACGTCCTTGTAAATAACGATAGTCGGACATTGGTACATCTCTCGCAAGCTATTTTCACAGGAGGCCAATCTATTTACAAGCAGAACCATTTAGCAATACAAACAATGCACAACACAAGATAACTACTATATATAGGTTTGCTTACTATATAATTAGCTAATAATTGGTACGTGGAAATAACGTATAACGTTTTTGCATGTTGAGTTAAAATTAAAAAATCTAGACTTGGGATATAATACACTTATTATTAACAAGGATGACAGGGAAATCTGTCAAACTACAAAATTATATCAGTGTTAGTTTGCATGCATAAGCTTTCATCTGTTTTTATGTTTTCTAAAACGCCAACAAAAATAAGAACAAGATAATCATACATCTTGCATGAAGATGCAATTTTTAACTATTCCGAAAATTTTATGTCTAAAATACATTTTTGAAATTCATTTGTAAGTATGAGTTATTATTTATGTAAACTGGACTGATTTAGAATAACATTCGATAATTATTTTTAAATGTGTTATCAATGCATATACTTGTAAGAACATTATTAAATGTGCAAAGTATGGTCATGTCATGTTATTTGGTTGAAAGTTGAAAATGACTCAACTTACAACCAACAGTATGGATGTACTTTAGAAAATTCTTTGCTATGACCAAAAAGTTAACGTTAGTCATTTGAATCATGACACAACTGTTTCCCCACACGGGGAGGGAACTGAATCACAAAATAATATGTGTGGTATTCTAGATTTCACATTTACATACATATATGGTCAACGGATCGAATCCTTAACTCTCTTCAAGAGTCCATGGTGACTGAACTTTGGGTATTTAATGCTCTTTGACCATGGTGCTTTATATCAAGATTATAAGGATAATGAAAAGGCACACAAGTTGATGGCTGGTAACACGCACTCTGTTCTGTCTGAAGCTACAGGTACCCGGTTATGAGTGACTGGAAATAAAAACAAAGCTCACGTAAAAAGCTATCAACTTTTCACCGTCGGTTTTACACTTGAAACGTGAGAACCCATAACGGTGCCTCAGCGAAAACTATCGTCTTTAAGTGGAGAAATTAAACGTATTAATCATTTCATAAGGGTAGATTAATGACTGAGAGCGAAATGGATCAACCGATGCGTGCGTGGAGATAGACGTTCTGGCTACATTAGATTCCAGAAAGACAATATCCCTCCGCCGTCTCCAGTATATCACAGTCTCCGTGGTCCCTGCATCGATATATTGTGTGAAGTTGATTCATGATATTATATTACGAACATCAACATGCACGACTTCCTTTCTTGAAATCATTAAAACTTTCGGATACCCCGATTTGATCTCGAGTATGACTTCCGCTATCCATAGGCACTCCCTCTTCATCGTGTTACATGGCTGTAACCACCACGAAGCCAGTTATTCTAATAAACAGATTCATCAGAACGTATTTACACTGGAATCAGTGTCAGAATTAAGGTTTACCAAAAAAAGTTCTCACCATAGACACTAATTTACAAAAACCTCAACTCGAAATTGAATAATATTAACAATTGCGGCTAAATATAGGCTTATTTATTTAAAAAGAAATTAAAAAAAAAATAAAATATATGATCTATTCATCGTCATGAGTTTCACATTGATAGCAAATAAACAAAAACCTACATTTACAAAGAATAAAGTGGGTATTTTAAGGATAGATGAAGCTATTTAACTTATATGTGTATATTATAATTAAATTAAGATCCATCTGAAACTTGACAGAAAATATAAGTAAAAAATGCTAAAATTATTGAAGACAAATATACTTGAAATTAAAGAAATATGAATAGAAAATGAACGAAATTGAACGAGACTTCAGTTGCGTTAAAGATGCTCCACTGCCGACAGAGCATAACTAATATTTATCGTTTGGACAATAAATAATTAAGTTTAATCGTGTATAAGCATGGTTATTAAACACAAAGAATAAATATAAAAAAATTGTTATGATTTTGTTGGCTGCGCAATTGGTACCTCATTCCACACATATTCAGTATAGCACATAGTGTCATGGTTTTTTTTTCTGTGTGCAATTTATTACTTTAAGTGCTTTGTTTTTGAAGTATAATAAAAAAGGTTTTTTCAATGATGGTAATAATGTAAAGAAAGTAACTTTTGTTACTGAAGAAAAATATTAATTCCTCTACTCCTGTTTTTAATAGATAAAAATCGCCATTTGCATCGTGATGTTCTAATGTCAATCATTTCAAACGGTTTAAAGTTTATTACTGAAATGTGCATGATGAATATGTACAGTATAGAGAAAAAAAATAAGTTATTGATACGTCACGGGGTTTCCATTTATCGCCACACAAAGGCTTGGTAGCATGTAGTACTAATTAAGTGGCTTTAGGAAGATACAGCTTATAATTACATAATCAGGATAAATGATTCATACGGGATGGAGGTTAAAACTAACCGTAAGGAACATAATAGGCTGTTTGTCTATTAACAAGGGAAACACGAAGTGCGTATATCTAATTAAACCATGGCGCAATGGTTATGTTTTTTTTTCTTTTTCGCATTGACGTGGACGTTTTTCCGATTTTCCATTATAAATAATCTAAACTACAAAAATCATGGTTTTCCAAAAGGAAAAAAGGCTCTGTATACACTATGGGAGATCTGTAGAGCTCTGTAATTCATGATATTGCAGTATATAAGTATTTAAATTGCATTAGTATATTTGTAATATTGGTATATTAAACGTAATATGTTTTAATAAATTGACAAAACTATATACAACTAAATGATATTTTCGTAAATAAACCGGACAAAAATATATATGCAAAAAAAATATACAGATTACCAATCATGTTTTTTTAAGATGTGAAGATATGATACCATTAAATGATGTTGATGAAATAAAATGTATCATTCACAAAATTATTAAAGTGTGCTTAAATATTTATACTTTAGTAATCATATCAGAAATACATATTTATCAATTAATTTAAAAAAATATTTATGAATTATGTAAGAATTTAGTCATTACTTTCTTCCATAAGGAAAACATTTAAAGAAAAGATATGAATAATGTAATAAAGCGAAACACATCAAACTAAAGTAATGTTACAGTTAGAAACATAATTGGTATATTTTAATATTGATTTACGTTGAATTGTTTTTAATGAGTATCTTAAGGGATAAAAAACTACTGTCTGTTATTACCTTGTAATGTTTACCTGTACATCAAGACAAAGATACTAGGATTGGTTTTAGTGCTCAAATATGAACGGAAAAGATTCAATACCTCCCCTCCTCTATACTTAGCCTGTGTTAATTATTACGATGTTAACCATCGAAATCATCACTTACCATATTCATTCATTTGAACACACAGTCAATGTCAATTCAGAAACTTAAGTTTTTAATCTTTCATTGAAAGCGAATATATGGGCTAAATATTTTATTAACTAACTTATTTTGTAATTCTGATTTCAGATTACACGTATACATCATGAGTTTGCTACAAAGTGCAAAAAGTGATAATTAAATACAAAACATGTTAAAGACCTTCACGGCAAAAACTATCATATCTAACCGCAAGTATACTATTACGCTAATTGTAGCTATCTTAAAGATCCCATTCCAGTTTGTGTCTATCATAGGTCTCAGACATAAAACGAACTGACGGAAACGGAATTAAACAAGTTACGTAAAACAACATATATATTTATATAAATATTGTAGTCGTGAAAATTATTTACAAAATGGTGATGATAAAAAATCAAATAATGAATATATTTCCCTAAAATATACAGAAATCAAAACGTTCAAAGCTTTCAAAATGTGAAAAAGGTTGTAATTAATTTGTTAGATGAAGCAAAAAAAAAGTATAGTGGTATCAATACGGTCCATCATTTTAGTATACATTACATTGTGTAAGTTAATACATATATTTTTGACAATCTGTCTCTGAGGTTCTCTGGGACCCAGTGTAATCAATATAGATACAGTAGAACCTTGGAGCGAGAAGACCACAGACTAACGTGATGAAATGTATTCCACGGTTAATCTCTTATAATATTATCTAACAATTAAAATCAAAGTTACAATCGGGAAACCTAAGGTCATTCTGTTACTGAAAGTGAAAATAAAATGCTCTTTGTAAGTTAAAAACGATTGTTGAAGTGAGAGGAAATATATTTTTTCAACAAAGCTAAAATACGGTTTTGACACGACATATGTTCTGAGGACTAATCCTGGTTAGTCACACAATACCGTGAAAATAACATTTACAGCTCGAGAGATTTACAACAAGATAAGTTACAAGAGAAAGAGAGCTATCGACTGTTAAATACGTATCCGATCCAAGTCATTTCGGCAAAAGTTGCGGTATGTTTCTATTCAACTCACATAAAGCTGATGCCACTCGTTTAAGAACTTTCAGTAAATATTATCTTTACATTCCCATACTAACTGCGTCATACATGAGGAAAAAATGTCACTACGATATGTGGAAGTTTGTTCAGAACACGCATTATCATACAAGTCTGTGGACAAACATTTATGTTGAAGGAATAAGTGTGTATCAGTAGTGATTTGTCTATAGTACTTGTTCGTTATAGTGCTATATTGATAACACGATCACAGGTAAATGGATGTATTATCAGATTTAACCACTATCAAAATATTGTGCTTACGAAGTGAATGTGAAAATTAAAGTACATTGTACAATTTGTTTCGGTTTACTTTCAGTTGTTTTAGTATCTGAAACAACTGACGATTAGACACAACATTATTCCAGTAATCTAAAGTAAACCTAGCGAATACAATACTGATCGTCAAATGTTAGAAATATCGTGATTTGAAGCAAATTAATAACAAATGAGAAACATTCATTATTTTCATTTGTGATAGGGTACGAATACATAACATAAATTAATATTAGTTGTAGTGCGGGATATTTAAGTAAACGATTTCGTTTGTTTGAATCGACTTTGATTGAATTCCAATTCCATCGATAGTATTATACAATTATTCTGAACTAATTTGTTATTTTTATATTCATGTTAGTTTCATAGGTTAACGAATTTTTAATCTGTTATGGATAAACACAGAATAATACAATAAATAATAAATATGTACTTCTCTATCCTATTGCCTGATTCATCGATCAGCCATTCTTAATGCAGGCAGATTAATTCAATATTTTGAATAAAAGAAATTTCTTCTACTCAACCTAACTCGCTGTTGGCACTGTGTTTGACCGTGAAATACATTACTTTCTCAAAAGCAGAAATTTAACTCTTTCAATGCAGGCCGATTTTGCTTTACATCGCATATCGATATCTCCCAGATCTTAAATAGAAAACAGGTCTTTTCAAATTGATAATTATATGCATTAATTTTACGCCTAGCTGGTCTGAGCGACCATGGATAATACTGTTGATGGGTGTTTTTGTTCAGGTCGTGTTCTTGACAGATTAAACATATTAGAAGAGAAGATTGGCATTATCAGAAATTCTCCCTATTGGCCAAATCTTCAAAGAGCATTAAAATGTAGGACTCACTCTGAACGGTAAACAATTTATATATATAAACCAATTAAAATCTAGATTGAAATTTAGATAAAAAGCACAAATCCTTCATCAAGAGGCAACACTCTTATGTTGACTTATCAAACTTCTATGTACAAACTGTCATTTATAATAATGCGTTCATTGGTAGAGATCGGGTACAATTTTTGTGCTAATATTAGTTTGTCGCAAAATGATATGTTATCTCGATAACACGATACAAAATATCAAGATCAAAATACAACATCAATAAGTAAGATTATTAGATAAAGTGCTTGTCTCGTTTTTTGTAAAATATAATTGTATCCAATTCCTATGCATATTACATTATGTAAGAGAAATACATCGTCTATTAAAAATGTGATAAAAGAAAGTGTTGTCTAGCATTTAAATGTGTTGATAGATAAGAATCTACCAATCATTTGGAAATGCCTTCTCAAACAAAGCGATTTTGCAGGTAAATATTCGTTACTATAAAACGGATAGGTGTTTTACATGTAGAAATAACAAGTTGGGGAACAAATTCCACAGAAACACATCAATGTGTTACAAGTATTCATAATTCTACAGAACGGGTTACCAAGCACCGTGGCCCATATTCTTATTCACAGGAAGTGATTGGAGATTAAAATATAATTTTACACTTTATATTATTGCGTTTATTCTGTTTTATTCAATGTGTGGCATGTGGATTAGTTTTTCGATAAATCAGAATGCATTCAAAAACAACTAAGCTCATATATCAGAATATAAATACAGAATAAACATACAATCATACTAATATTGTTATGATAATGATGAAGAATGGCGCTGCAAATTTCTATCAACTGCATTTAATACTGGATTTACTAGCTCTTGACCTAACATTTCAAGTTACGTTCATATTTTTATTCAATACAAGTCTTATAATGAATGCAAGCCCACACACACACACCTATCTATCGTACATTTTTATCTTTGTATTCTTTTTATTTATATTTCCTTGAAACATTTTAGAAAATTATAAAGATATATTTATATTATTGATCTATCATTAGAACATTTGTAGATTACTTCATCCTGAAATAAACACTGGTCTTATACATTTTGAAATACATTGTATTATGATTTTAATGGTGTTATTTCAAAAGATAGATATAAAAAGCATACATAAAAAGTAATAGCTTTAAACAGAAAAAATATTAAGTGAATATATATGTATATATCATCACTTGACTGTTTACATTTATTTCTGTGTGATTTTGTTATCTATTTACGAATAAAGCAAAATTTTAATGTAAAAAACACACACACACGTTCACAGTCTTGTAAATACCAATGATATACTGAGCATGTGTTAATTTGTTTCATCTATTTCGTTCATGCCCATTCATACATTTTCTTTCGCATAAAAGAAATCATTAATGAATGATAATAAGTGTTTTTTTAAAAACATAATAAATTATCGTTTATAATTTTAGTGTTTATGTCGAGCAATACTGCATAGTGGCACTGATACTCACTTGGTGAACATACATATTGTTTTCATGGAATAAAATCAATGTACAATTATCGCATTTATTCTTTTTTGGCAACCAAATAAAATTGATATGCACACTTTTAGCCTTTATTTATGTGACCATTTTTTTTTTAAATTTTATCATAATATATCTTATTATTAGCACTTCATGTATTTACCACGTAATTTGGTGTTTTATTAATTAAATATTAATAACAAATTCGACTATCAATAATATATTACTATATTTTGATACTAAAATTCTACTACCAATATTTGTACCCAATATTTTTAGTTCGTCTTCATACTACATAGCATGTATAGTGTTTGTCATTATTGAACTAGCCCTAGCTCCTTTGTAAAACTAGCATTCCATTTTTGAAGCGCATTGACCATGTGGTAATTAACCCATTGTGACGGGGACTGTGATGACTGGATCGATCATCGGTGACCTGCCCAATTGATAAAGGATCTGGCTAGTGTTCGGAGGTCCTGGTTTCGAACCTCAGTGTTGTTGCTACATTTTCTCCTGTACGCTTCCACTGGACTTCCAGCATTGATATTATTTGGTCTATTGATTTATGTTTCTGCCATTCTACCTCTTGATTGAACTGTTCAAAATACATTAGATGCAGTTAAAAGCTTTCGACAGTCAATGGTCGTTCTTTTAACATCAAGATTTTCAATTTCCTAGGGGGACCAGTACAGTTTACAGGACTCCTAAGATAAACCAACCACGTTTCACTGCGTCTAATATTATATTGGAAAAATTATTTTACTTAAGCCACAAAGACACGGGTGTTATGGCTAATTACCGCTGTCTCGAGATCAAAACAAATTCACGAAAGGCTGCGGCCATTAACAGCAAAGGGTCTATACTGACGGTGATACCGAGACTACGATAAGGCTAACTATGAGGCCGCACCCTAAATATTATCAGAACACAATATTATCGAATGTTAGACCTGATTAAAAAACTCTTATAATGAAACAAAATATATTGCAAGTATACATTGTCTACACTATAATGTTTATAGTTCTTCTGAAGCGGTCTAAAATATCATTTAAACACTTAAAATTGTCACCATTGGGGCTGTTGGCTCTATTGAGTCAAATATTAATCAGAATGCTTTCGTTACCTAATCTCTTGTTTAAATTACATTGTAATCTAAAATCCCTCTAGCGTCTGTGAGGTCTGCATAAGGTTTTCGGGTTCATTAAACATGTTGCGATAACGCGTGTATCGATTTTCATTAAAAATCGAAAAGTACAACATACCGTAATAAAGGAGTTGGTCGATTTTTTTGTTATTTTCAATTAAAACTAAATTTTAAACTTAATGGGATTCAGGTTCACTATGCCACATAAAGCTCTTTGCTATTAAAAGTATAAATGCATCGTAATGAGCAAATTGTACGCGAATTAAAATGATACATGTAAGTATTACATCAAATCAAGGCGACCCGATATGATTTTTCTCTCATTCTTACAGGGTAACCAATCATAATCACATACGAGCCATATTCTACATCCAGTAAGAAAGTCAATGGTAATAGACATATTTATTGCACTAGTCCCCTGACAAGGTACCCTAATAGTGACGTCATAATGGTTTCATGAGGTTTATGCATTGTGATGTCACTAAAATGGTGTCCTCATGTGCCGAGAAAGACCTTTTACCGAATAAGTTCAATTAAATAGATGTGACATGAGATAAAAATACTCTTTTGATAAGCTGGGTAAGCAGGATAGGACCCCTTGAGTCACTAAAATAAATTAACGCTCGGCAGAATCTCTGATTTTACAGTAGTGATCTCTGGGATTGGATTAGGTTAGTTTGGTTGGTTAAATTTCACTTAAGGATGACCATGTGTCCGGTTAAAGTTAGAGGAGGACAGCCCGAGTAGCTGGTCTACAGTCAGTACAAGACAACTGGCCTAAATTGTATTGAAGCTTTCTACGCAGAGGTGCCATTCGGCAGGAACATACCAGTTTCCCATACCCTATATTCTCAGTTTCCATTTCGCATATCGTTTTAAACATTTTTGTTGTTGGTTAGTTAGACATACCCTCCTATCACAGCTAAGGTCTTTCAAGGCGAGCCTGTTTTTAATTGTTATCTCTGTGAATATCATACCAATGCGGTAGGGTGTTGTATGATGTGTCTCATGGTAATAGAGTTTCCCTTGCTTTTTTATAGTGCTATCTTACTGAATATGCCGTTAAATACACCGAACAACACGTTCTGAATGGTCACATAGTACTGACAGCTGATCTCAGGCAAACCAGTCGTCCCTTTCTGGTGAGGGCGAAGAAGAAGCAGAAAGTTGTATTACTTTTTTAGACTATAATATGTCGATAAGATCCCCTATTTAGTCGCATTTTAAGATCATGTAATAGGACATCAGACATAACGCCCTACCTGTATCCTAGATATCTCAACATACCTCCACTAAAATATTTTGTTTTTAGCCGTTCACACTCACTATCTACTTAATGTTATAATATGTTAACACTGGAGTGATCACGAACTATCACGTCACTTTCATACAAATAGTGTAAATCATCAAATTCCTTTACATTCCACCAGAGATTCTTCAAGATTTGATGAATCAAAGTTTTACTGTTGAATGAATAGACAATTTAAATAATATTGTAATACAGCTTGTCATCAGTACACTTTATATTCGCTAATATTGATATTATTGGTAGATAAAAGCAATTTCATAGTATCCAATAAAATCTAACAATAAAGCAAAAACATCCGTTTGGTGTTTGATACATATATAATCTTAAATAAGTGTTCATTTCAGTATGTGATTTTATGTAACAAATCTAAGAATATTTTAATGTTTTCGAGACTTTGCGAGCAAGTATTTAAAAAAAAACAACCTTGAGACGAGTTTCATTAAATGTCATATGAAGTGAACACAAATTTAAAATATTTTATCACATAACTACAAACAACTACCAACATTTAGAAGAATCTCAACGTCAATATGTATCGCAAAAATTCAGCGGATGCCTCAATTTAGTCCCTATGTCCTTATGAACTGGATTTATATCATGACGTCACAACGAAAAGCTCTCTATCTTATATTACACTGGTGATTTAGCAGATCACATATCTACTAAGTTTGGAGTCTACAAAAATAGAATATTTTTTTTATATAATATGGTTTTAATATAAACGTATTCTTCCGGGTTGAAAATTAGAAGATACAACGAGTATAACAATTAAAAGATTATGTATTTATCTTACGTAATTAGGATGTATGTAACATTTGTCACAGACAAGAGGTATTTCAATAAGATATTATGATGATCTCTCTTTCTGTGCCCCTCCCCCCCCCCCTCTCTCTCTCCGTCCCCTCCCCCCCCTCTCTCTCTCCGTCCACTCCCCCTCCCCCCCTCTCTCTCTCTCTCCCTCCTCCTCCCCCTCCTCCCTCCTCTCTCTCTCTCTCTCTCTCTCTCTCTCTCTTCGTCCCCCTCCCCTCTTTCTCTTCTTTTCAGATTTTGGGTCTCAATGTTCTCTCGAATAGTTACTGCCTATTACTCATCAATTTTTTTCTACCAGAGCTTATAAAAATAAAAACCACATGCTATATATTAAACCGTATATGTTAGTCAGATTTAAAGTATTCTAATTATACACTTTATTAACAACATATTTTGAATTCTTTCAATTGTATTTGATAGTATTATTTCTTATATAAATATCAACTACTTTTAAAAGAACATAAAGTATGATTTTTAATGACATTTTAGTCAGTAGCTTTACAAAAACATCGAGTGTTGTATAAGTTTGACAGGATTCCATTCCTATATATTTTTATACATGCAGATGTGAAAATACCCCGAGTACGATAAAATAAAGTGTTCTATTCATCATATGATTTCACAAAGGATACATTAAATAGCTAAACCGCTGGAAATATCGGTGTAACATACAGCTGTTCTATCTGTCTAGTAGATAAGTCATGCAAATCACTTGTGAATACTATACAATTTAATAGGATGATAAGAGATTGTTAGTACATATGCTTCATATGTAGAATTTGTCAGTGTAGGAATGAAAGGCAAATAAGAAACCTGAAATTAAAAATATCTTTATCTCAAATAATTTCTATAGATTGTATTCATTACGTTACCTTTTTTAAAATGACGGAACCATAAAGATGCTCCACCGCCTACAGACAGTACATGATACTCATCATTTGAACAACAATTGGTGTTTAATCGTGTATATATATATGTGTGTGTGTAATTAACACAAAAAAAAAGAACATAAAAATATTTTATTTTGCTTTTGGTGCATGCGCAATCAGAACTTCATTCTATATAGAACATAGTGCCACGGAATTTTTTCGAGATGCAATTAATTATTTCTTATATTTTTATCTTGAAGTAAAATTAGAAGCTCAAACTTTCCAATGGTGGTAATGGTGTAAAGTTATTAACTTGTGTAACTGAAGAAAAATACCAAATCGTCTGATCCTGTTTTTGATAGTGAACAAATATCATTTGTCAGCGATGGAACATCTTTAAATGTAAAAAAGTATGAAAATGAAAATGTCAATTTTGATCCTGTTTAATGTTTCAATAGCAGTCTCTTAAGTTTCCCAAAGTACAATCATAATGGCATACGCTTAGAAGAATTAGGATAAGATCTCAATACTATATGCAGGTCTTAATCATCGAGTCAAGGCATACCGGCGGGTTATACAGATAGTGTAATCAGCTGGGTCGATCATTTAAAACATCTGGGGCATATTTTTTAAAATGAATCTGGGACATAGATTTTTTTTTTAAATAATCTAGGCCATCGATTTAAAAAAATCTTGCACATAGATGTTTTTAAAATGTCGATTCAACATCAGAAACCAATCCGTTTCTGTCATAAATACCATTGCAGCCATCGCCTACTTCAAGTTTAAAAGTATTCGCTTCAACCATTTTAAATGACGTTACTGTCTACAACATCATTTTTGTTAAAACAAAACTTATGAGGGCTTTTAGAACTTTCTGTTTCAAAGTCTTTGAAATGGACTCTTATAGAGTTCGGCGTATAAAAAACAATTGAGTCCATTTTCCTTCAAATCAGATCTCCAGAGTGTTTGTCATTATTGATATAACAAACAAACTGATTTAAAGAGTAATTAGGAGATAGTTATATCATCAATCAAATTTGTATCTGTTAAAAAAACTTATGATTTTAAATTAGAGGCGTGAGATGATGTTTCAGTCAATGTAAATTCACCTTTTAACTTAACAGAATTTTGAGTAGTATTAATAAAATATAAAATCATTTTACGTTAATGAAAAGGTTGTTTCACTACCGATGAAATTTGTTATTTAATCTCTATATTAGTAAATACGAATAAAATTTTGTTGAAATTGAAATACATGAATGTGTGATCGAACGTGTAATGCCTATATTGTTAGAATACTGGATCTGAACACATGATAACTCGTTTGTATGCTTCTTTAAAAATATAATTTAAATTTGGTCGTGAAAGATTTTAATTTTTCAAACGTTCACACCAACACAGAAATTAAACTGTAAACAAGGATAAATTTGAATATGGACATTAATGTGTGCATTAATAATGAATAATTAATGTGCTTTCCTTTTAAGTTGTTTTGCTTTCAAAATATTATTTCATTGATAAATTGGTGCATGTGATAAATGTCAAAATTATGGAAGAAGGGGCATAACTCTGGAATAAGTCATAAGCGATATCTTGCTGTTTGTATTTATTTTTGGATGATAAAAAGCTCTGTTGCTGATTGAAAATATTGACCGGGGATTTTCGAACGATACTGCTCATTGATAAATGCTGTTGACATTTCCCCCTCAAAATCATTTCGAGAATGTCACTTAACGCGTTGTATATCTTAATATGTTGACATACGAGTCTTGAAGGATCTGTAAATATTTGCTTAATGTCCCTACCCGTGACTGAAGTTCTGATTATTGCATAAATTTGTATACATCAGCGATACGGCCAGAGCTAAATTCCTAATAGACAATTCATAAGTTTCATGCAAACATTTTGGATCGTGAAATGACGTCATATAAAATGTCGCTTGTCTCGTCCAATGAAATTCAACGTTATCTAATAGAAATATTATCGGATGTGCCTTTTATGTGATATTTTGCAGATTGGGGAGCTTTTAAGCGGAAGGTTAAGCCTAATTTATGAGCCAGACATTGCCGATCGATATGGTGTTGTTTCTGACGTGACGTAATTTAGGCACAAATGTTGAAGGCATTTCCTCATGCCCACCTGTCTAGATTAACACCTGGGATCATCGAATTCCTCCGTCGCCAAGAAGAGTGACCAAGTAAAATCAATTTCTCTAAGTGGAATTATGACACGAGTTTAAAGATTGCATAACAGTTCCACGTGATCGGCACATGCTTGTCTGTATTATTAAAAGCTCTTTAAATATCACACTTCCTGTGTCTAATAAGCACATGTCTGTTAATTCATATTTGTATAACAGGCCATTTTCTTTTTAAAATGTTTCTTGAGATTTGTTACCCCATTAACAAAAAAAGGGAGAAAATAAAATAAAAACAGATATAAAAAAATACCTACGTAATAACTATCAAAAGTGCCATATCTTTTGTGTAAACATTTAAACATTAACATTCACAAAGCAAGTGGTTGCATCTGATATTGCTGTTTATGTTTGCTTTTGTTTTGTTGGTTTTTTTTTAATCAGAACACCCGATAGTTTTACCTGCTATACAGCCGGGCATTTACACGGTCAACGATTTAGCTTCTATTATGACTATCAAATGTTCCTGATCATAGCAGCGCCTGCGAAAAAGCAAAAAACATCATTCCCGCGAAAGAAGTGACTGTACAGTATGATCCTATCATTGGACTTGAAAGATATATGATATCACCTGTAAGTACGTATTTGTTAAATGTCATTGAGCTTGCCAGGGCTTTCGATTGAAGGAAAACCAGGAAACCTAGCGAAAAAACTCCACCCGACCGGTAGTACCTCGCCATCGCCATGCCATAGTGGTTGACTGGTGAAATACATACTAGCCAAATTGGCATCTAAATGGTTTAGATTTTATTGTGTCTAACGTCCCATCAACAGTCAGCATCATTGAAAGACGATTTAAGAATCCGGAGTACATGGAGAAAAACCACCAACTTACCATCAATCCATAGCAACTGCCTCACGTGGGTTTCGAACTTGGCGCTTAGGAGATCATTCTTCGCAATAGAAAAGGGTTGTAGAATGATGCTATGATATCTAATCCTAAGAGAACTTCTGTGCTAGCTATAAAGTCGCAAGCAGGTATGTTTAAATAGGTGTAACATACGTATTTTTTGGACGTGAAACTTTATAAAAAGGACGATCGCATATAACGACGAAACAGCTTATTCTTCTCCCATAATACTTTCCCTGTTGATTCAGATTTATCCTCTCCTTGCAATACACTATTTATCATATTTTCATTCTCAATTCTAAACTGATGTTGATAACAATATCTGGGTTGCTAGGATTTTTGTGATCTTCACCATTACATTTATAGAATATGATGACGTTACCGTAGCGACTTTTCCGGCTTCTATGACAAGCCAATTTAGCAAATTTTAGAAGGAGTAAGGTATACCCTGTATTTTATCGAATTATGTAAGATATCTTATATAATTTTATAAGATATATCATGTATACAATGAAGATATCTTATATATATATGAGACATCTCATATAGTATGTAAGATATCTCATATAGCATATAATATATCTTATATAGCAACGATATTTCAATTATATAAGATATCTTATATAGATAAATGAAATGAGATATCTTATATACGATATAAGATATCTTGAAATGATTTCATTTTAATATTTATATAAGATATTTCATATATTATGTAAGATATCTCCTTTATTATATAAGATATTTTATATACTATATAACATATCTTATATATTTTATGAGATATCTCATATACTACAAGATAAAATGTGTATTGTAGGATCGGCATTGCTGTTTGAATAAAATCTTGTTTGGTTGCCATAGGCTTCCAATTATCGTCATATCTACGCCTCACCTGACTCACACCTTTCAGTTGTGCAACTAAATATATGTACGTGTCAATCCAGTATCTTTAATGAGATTTCATTTATCTTTATTCAAAAATAATAGGTATATGTAAGTAATTACGAAAAAAATGGGGATTGGTTTGTCTTTGTGTCGTTATGGTTCTTTTCACCATACATAAGACACATCAAACGCTAGGCATCTTCAGCCTATCATGATGCAATTCATGAAGTGAATCATATTTCAATTCTAGGAAGGTAGAAACTACATGATGCAATAATGAAAAAAAAAATACGTTGAAGATATGACTCAATACAATATCCTCTATTGAACACGAATTTCACGGTAGAGATTTTAAGTCAAAATGACAGTTATTACGCAAACTGGACGTAGGTCGTTGGTTTTATCAGAATACTCATGTTTTCTGCCATCACTGAACTCTAAGTGATGATTGCAAAAAAATAATTTACATGTCTAAATGCATTGTAGCTCATTTGTCGCTCTTATTAATGTATTATTTATCGAAGAAAAATATATACTTTGCTTAAAACGCATGCTATAATCGATATTGTATTTATATGTAGGCACGTGTTACAAGGCACGTACTCATGCTGGAAATGTCATCCTATCAAAGCAGACATACGCATGTCAAGACTAAACTATATCACTACATTTTTTAGCTAAAAAAATGTCATTTTAAGTCATAAAAATATGTTATTTCAAAAACTTAAACTCTGACCAGACATATTAAGGCTATACCATAACATCCATGTCTTTCGGCTTTAATTCTTTAAACACCTCGACACATGGTCCATTTTCTGTGATGACGTAGATTGGACGGCGCATTGTTTATTGAAGGATTTTGAGTTAGGTCATTTCGGCCCTCTGTAAACATGAATCTGGTGAAATTACGCGGAAATTGGATTTTTGCATTCCTGATGAACAGACCCGCCCATGTTTGCGAACAGACTCAAATTTAACATGACTTAATGGAATTTATTAGAACCTTCTTTCGAATTTCATCATAGCTTCGTCTTTAGGTTTCCTGGTGAAAGGGAGATAACTAGAAATTGCGAAATTGCAATGTTTTATAAAAATTATTTTATCCTGAAAGTTAAAGAAATACTTGCAACACAAACATGTTTAAATAACCGTTAAAGATGCTCCACCGCCGACAGAGCATAACTGATATTCATTATTTGAACAATAATCGGTGTTTAATTGTGTATATATATGTCTAATTAACACAAAAATTAATATAAAATCATTCGTTTTGCCTTTGGTGCATGCGCAATCAGTATTTCATTCCATATATGATATAGTGCCACGGAATTTTTTCGGGATGCAATTAATTATTTTTCATATTTTTAACTTGAAGTAAAATTGGAAGCTCAAACTTTCTAATGTTGGTAACAGTGTAAAATAAGTAACTTTTGTGACTGAAAAAAAATACTAAATCGTCTTCTCCTGTTTTTGATAGTGAAAAAATACCGTTTGTCGGCGGTGGAGCATCTTTAAGGTATCAATTCAGCAGTAATATTTGGATGAATGATGTTATTTTGTCATCTTTACACAATAGACAAATCTTGTATGGACATATTTATATTTAAAACATTTACTGCTTATAAATAGTGATGTCACTATTTTCTAATTCCATCGGATTTCGCGCCATTCTCGGATTTTTTCTTCGAAGTACACGAAGGAAAATAATCTGCCAATCAGAATGTCGGATTTAGTATGAAAACAAAGAAAACAAATAAAAATCAATCATAAATGTATGATGTTAAGATTACTTCATATCCCAGTCAATCTAGAGCTTTACCTCTGAAACCAACAGTAATAAAAAAAAAATCATGAAGATTTATTATCTGCATGGATACAGGAAAATATAGTAAGGTGTCAAAATTGAGGGGTGTGATTTTAAACCACGATTAAATCAGGAAAATAATAATAAATGCTTAATGAACCAAACACGTAAAATTAATCAACTGTATTGCAAGATGATAATTACATGTATACAACAACTATTTCCGAAAACGTTCAGGTGGTACTATCATATGGAAATATGAAGCCTTTGGATGATTAAAGATGCTCCACCGCCGACAGAGCATAGATGATACTCATCTTTTGAACAGTAATTGGTGTTTAATCATGTATATATATATATATATGTCTAATTAACACAAAAATAATATGAAGCAATTTATTTTACCTTTGATGCATGCATGCGCAATCTGTACTTCATTCCATATAGGATATAGTGCTACAGAATTTTTTCGGGATGCAATTAATTATTTTTCATATCTTTAACTTAGAGTAAAATTAAAAGCTTAAACTTTTCAATGGTGGTAATGGTGTAAAGTAAGTAACTTTTGTAACTGAAGAAAAATACAAAATTGTCTGCTCCTGTTTTTGATAGTGAAAAATTACCATTTGTCAGCGGTGGAGCATCTTTAAAATGCTGGTAATTTACCAACCATATTAATCTTTGTTGATTTTATAGGCAGAATGAATTTCTTTCAGAATCCATGATGTAAATGTTAATTCATGGAGATAAACATTCGCGAATTTACTTGTATCGTGAAATTCGCAAAAGTAAATAGCACACAAAAGAGTTGGTTTACACTTTTGTGATATTTAAATCAGTATATTTAATACTGATTGTGTGAACATTTGTTAAATATAACTGAAAATGACTCTTTACGTAAAAAGATTAATAGAATTTTACATGGGTCTGTCAAGTTGACAGGGATATCTCAACACGAGTAAAAGATTTTGGCTGGTCAACACGGGCTTGCCGAGGGTTGACGGCCAATATCTTTCACGAGGGTTGAGCTATCCCTGTCCACTTAACAGACCCATGTAAGATTCTTTTTCTCCCATACTTAGTAGAAAAAACACGAAATTCCTATTTGTTTCCAACTGTTTCGTTGCGCCATTATGCAGGAACGTCGTTATGCGTCAAAATTGTTGACGTCATCTACAATGCACGCCGCAGTTACGCCGCATTTATTGATGACATTACGTAATTGTCCAGCGCGTATGAGCTGTCCTACGCCCCCCTGTGTAAGACAGAGATATCTTTTTCCTAGCAACCACGGGATATCCCTGTGAAGTATGGGAGAAATTGTTTTCACCCTTTAGAATAAGCATGAGGTTGTCATGCAGGTTATAAAGTCAAAATTGATTGGGTTATGGGTTTAGGCATTGTATTATCTAAAATATCATCTTTGCAAATCTTTACAAATGTTATCGTATGCTTAGAGTTTATCTTTAGTAAAGCGATCGACTAGTAATGATTGAAAGCAGGTTTATGAAACAATCAGTTGATATATAGTTTAGAAAAATTGCTAAAATTTACTCAATAAAAAAAATATAATACATTTTTGTAGAACATTACATATTTATATCGTTTTGTCAAATTGAGGACTGATGGAAATTAAAATTATATTATGGTATTTTAAAAATAACAATCTCATCAAATTCCACGAAGAACAAAATTGTGTAATATGTTATCCATTTTATCTTAGTTACAGTGTACAATAGATATTAATAGATATCTAGATTACAAATGTGTGTAGTTCGGATAACTTCAATTCTGAACACATAATCACGGACATGTAAAACTTCTTGGTTAAACATATATTTAACTTCTTAAAGGCCCATTACCTTTCCGGAGCAAAATATAAAGGTTTCTTAAAAAACATTAATAACATCAGAAAGTGCATACCGATGACCTAAAATAAGGTTACGACACCAAACATATGCAAGATTTCCTGCGTAATATATGAAGACAGTGGAGAGTCAATTAGCTGTCTGGCGCAGTGATAGTCAACTACCGCGGTATTTAGGACGACGGCGGGAAACATAATACGACCCGCGTTATGAAAATAAACATTTTACTTATTTTAATCAAATCGTTCAGAAGGTGATGATTAATGTAGTATTAACGGTAAGTTAATAATTTTTAGGACTCTACAAAATTATCGTTCTTGTTTTACATTCCCATTTTAAAAATTAAAAGCCGTTTCGGAAAGGTAGTGGGCCTTTAATGAACGCATTTTATTGTAATATGGAATTATTAAATCTGTAAAAAGGAAACGCAAATATGCACGTTGAGTATTTAGCATTATATATAGTTCATTATATAAAGCTTTTCGATTGCCATCGTCGGAAACTCACAGTTGATTTTGTTTGTTCAGCGATAAGAGGTTTACACGTGCGCGCGTGGGCTACCTCATCGACGGTTACCCACGTAACCAGCCCACACTGGGTTGCGTTCTAATGACGTAATGGAGCTTGGACCCTGTGGCTTCCGAGGTTTCCGGGGATTGTGAATAACAGATGGGTAAGATAGTATCTGTTTTAAAAAGATGTCTTGTAAAATAATACTTGTCATCTTTCATTCTCAACTGAATGACACAATTCAATAAAGAAATATATCCATTAGCATTATTCGGTTGAATTCTTGTATGTTGTATATCTAGTATATACATGTAATATGCAAAGCCGGAATAGTGCAATAGGATTTAACCTGCTTGTGACTAGTAAATGAATGGATAAAAAGATTGAATAAAAGACGTTCTTACCGAACAAGAAGATGAGAAGACTTTTATTTATATTTTAGTAGACCTTTATAAAAGATCGTTTACACACATTTAAACATTTAGATATTTTTTTAGTAGACCTTTATAAAAGATCGTTTACACACATTTAAAGGCCCATAACCTTTCCGGAGCAAAATATAAAGGTTTCTTAAAGAACATTAATAACATCAGAAAATGCATACCGATGACCTAAAATAAGGTTACGACACCAAACATATGCAAGATTTCCTGCGTAATATATGAAGACAGTGGAGAGTCAATTAGCTGTCTGGCGCAGTGATAGTCAACTACCGCGCGGTATTTAGGACGACGGTGGGAAACATAATACGACCCGCGTTATGAAAATAAACATTTTATTTATTTTAATCAAATCGTTCAGAAGGTGATGATAAATGTAGTATTAACGGTAAGTTCATAATTTTTAAGACTCTACAAAATTATCGATTTTGTTTTACATTCCCATTTTAAAAAATAAAAGCCGTTTCGGAAAGGTAGTGGGCCTTTAAACATTTAGATATTTTTTTAGTAGACATTTATAAAAGATCGTTTACACACATTTAAACATTTAGATATTTTTTTAGTAGACCTTTATAAAAGATCGTTTACACACATTTAAACATTTAGATATTTTTTAGTAGACCTTTATAAAAGATCGTTTACACACACGTTTAGATATTGACTCGAATAGTAAAGAGTGTGTGGAGTACGGAATGCTGCAGATGAGATTCCTTATGACATTGGATGAACAAAGTATGGATATAGAAAGTAGATATATAGACATGTAATGGTCAGCCAAATGAACGTTCTTTTTCTGAAATTTGGTTTTATTTGCTTAGATGAACAAACGACCCATTGACAAAATCAAGAAGACTATCAAATTACTTCTTTTTCGTTAGGCTGATACGTAAGTATAAAGGAAGTCTTCTTTCAAAATCTCTGAAATATCGCGGCAGTACTAGCATGTACAGTGATAACAAATATCGTTTTTTCTTTTTTAATATTGATATACTGACGATGATGTTTCTCTAGAATCAGTCAAAAGAGGCACACCCACACCAAGGGGCCAATATAAATGGAATTTCGAAAGATACAGCAGTTCTGTTTCATTGCCGACCATTTAGTTGCAATAGACTACTAAGGATACCCAAAGCTTTATGGACATCTTATAAAATCTAAACACATTTGTCTAGCTGAACTCGTATTGGTCAACTGTGATACATTTTGTCTTAAAATATTACTTGAACTTAAATGATAAACTTAATTGAAATTCTTGACTTCGTGTCTTCATAATCTAAGTTCAAGTCTTTAACTAAAGTTTCAAATTGCCATTAAAAGGTGAAGATTCCAAATAGACATCTGTATATGGTAATTCTGTGACAAACATCCTTATCTAGACCGCCAGTGTTTATACCTATTATTTTATCTGATACGATGATTGTGGTCTGATTGAATCACGACGAAAACATGTTTTCATAGTTATATTTTGCAAAACTCAGTAATGCTGAATTTACTACAAGTATTGCTTGCATGTGTACTTGTTTTTATTTCTCCATATTAATGAATATCAAAGTAGATTTTCTCTCCGGGTTATTGCTTCAAGGATTCGTTTAATTATCAATTTCACCTGTTTGGGCCGATATCTTAATTTCTTCCTGCATTCTCTTCCAAACAATGTTGACGGAAAAGCTCTATTGCAGTTTTATTTCAAACTCTTTCGGTGCGAATTCTTTTGATAGTGTAAATCTACAAAGAACGCGAAAAAAATAAAGAAAAACTAATGGGTACATGAATAAGATTGTTACACTGTTAACATATGTCGGGTTAAGTCGTAGTGCATGGGTGTTTTCGTGATCATCTTGGCTTATAATGTCCAGAAATAACAAAATATTGTCGTGTTTTTCAAAAGAACGTGTTCGAGATACTGGGTACACAAAATGTTGGTAAGTTCTCCTTCGGTGAGTGGTCAACCTATCCTACGATGTCCAGAAATAACAAAAGATCGTCTTGTTCAACTCGCCGCAAACTCGTTCGTTCATAACATGAAGTGCTTAATCAGTGAAGATATCCCAAACAACATCCAACGTGTTTCTCGTTCATCTGCTTATAAAACCCTATTTTAGCGATGTAATTGGTGCTAATGTGCATATTTTGAAGCCCAGCATGTTTTTAAACAGTCCAAACGGTTGGATTGGAGACTTTCCTATCATAAAAATTAACAGTAGGACAAGACTGAAAAGATGGCGGAGACAACAAATCAATTCGTCGTGAACTAGTATTTCCTTGTACGTTTTAGCTTTTTTTATTACATTTTTAGAGTGAAATGGTTTCATGGTGAAAAGGTATGTGGTATTTTTCACTCGAAAGAAAATATCACTTTTGATATTTTCATTCAATATTGTCCAATCAGAACACACCCAGAAGGTTAAGGTTGCTTAACATATCGTTCTAGCTAATATTTTTGTCATAAAAAAATTGTTAATCAAAATTGATTTCCATTTCAAATATTCCCAATCAATATGCCCACGCAGTCGTTTGCCATTGCTTTTTCGTATCTCTCGAAACCCTCAAAACTCCCACATATTTGTTTCCAATTAATAAGTAGACGATTTTAGTGTTTGTGTTATGCATAAATCTTTTACTTTTGTAAATCAGCTTATTTTTGCGGCTACATAATATCGAGTTGATATGTTTTACTTGTTTTCCTCGTTGACTGATATTGTTTACTGTTGTGTGGGTGTTTTCGTGATCATCTTGTCCAGAAATAACAAAATTTTGTGGTGTTTTTCAAACGCACATGTTCGAGGAAAGATAGAGATACTGGATACATATTACATTGGGTAAGTTCTCTCAAAGTGCGTGATCAACTAATCCATCGCCGTGTTCAACTCGCCGCGATCTCGCTCGTTCATAACATGAAGTGCTTATAATTATGCTTCATTTATAATTGCTAGGAATATCTGAGTGACGTTCATCTTTAAACATACCTGACAAAACCTTTTACTGTATATTGTAATATTTAATATGACTGTAAGACAAGGCCTTAAAGGGCACTGCCAGATATTTCAGTAAGAATTAATTTATTATGCAATGTTAAAAAGTTCAATTTATGGAAATAACGGAGCAGAATGTTTAGTTTATTTTTTATTTATATATTCACAATCTCTTTATCCCAAAATTTCCATTTGAGAAGGAAAACCAGCATAAGAGAAGAAAGAAACTTTTATTCCCGTAACAGATATGCCGTTTTTGGTCAGGTGATTATATTGGACGGTAGTCTTTCACTTGAACGCTTGAATCGGTTGATTATATAATGAGCTGACCGCAAACTGAAGCTGTCAGTGTGTAGGATTGAATTGGACTTTTTCTTTTTATTCATGTATGCTTTACCTTAGAAGTGCTTCGCACTTCGTGCCCTTCGCGCCCTTATTACACTTTTTCTAACAAACAGAGAGACAAAGAACATACATTTTTGTATCAGACTTGGTCAAATGAAAACTACTAACAATATATCACAAATAGTATACATACTGTAACATTTTTTATGAATATAAAGTTTTGTAATGTATCTTTTACTGTAATTAATCCTTATATTGGTACTTATTTACTCCACATGAAAAATCCAAGAGTATTGTTAAAATACATCATGTTGTGTTACATTTGATGCAGATGCAATTTGACTAGGGTCATTTGGAGGCCATATTTAGGCCTACTGTACCTAAATACCAAGTTCATGATCGCATCCATAGCAAATCTATAGTAGTGGAGCGGCTAAGGTCAGTTTTTGGCAAAATCGTTCAAAGTTTGAAGAAAGCATGAAACTTTGCATATGGCTTCTTTGGGACATATGTTTTCAGGAAAAATATGGACCCCAAAAAATCATGGCTCCTAGCGGCCGCCATATTGGTTTTCAAAATTGCCGCCAAAAACCACCTTCTGTGACCCATAACTTATGTTCTATACCAGCTAAACCCAAACTTTAAACGTCTACACCCATATTATTGATACTTAGGAACATTCTGGTAGTGTTAAACTTCATGAAGAAGGACCGCCATTTTGTATTTCAAGATGGCCGCCACTTTGCGAGCTCTATCTTTATATATAATGCATTTGAATTTATAAGCTGACTTTAAGCAAATATAGTGAGAGTACTTATATTTGTGTAGTGTTTAATAAATAAATAATTTGATTCTTATTTTAATTTCAATATGACCAACATTTTGAAATCCAATATGGCCGTTTAAATTAAAGTTGTTTCCAGATTTCACTCTGAAAGTGATCGAGCAAAATATCAAGTTAACACTCTGAAAATGTTTATTTATATGAAACGCCTTAAATTGCAACTCTTCAGGCGTCATCAGAGGATCATCTGCCATGGGCTGTATTGAATTCTCAACCGGAACATCCTCAAAGTCGTTAGTCAACAGCGATTGACCAAATCACTGCCCATTTGCAGATAACACCTAACTCATATCTTGACACTTCTACTGCGATCAGTAGGGCGCATTCTCTTCTGTTTTTGACAGTAAATCCAGTTGATTTCTTGTCACTACCCATTACTTTCAATGTTGGCAATAAGTTGAACGTGCAGGAAACAGGAACACCCATTCCTACATTCTAGGGCATTGGTATCTCTACCAAACCTTAATACTTCGTCTTCCTCTTTTCAAATCATTCCTTATAACGTAACTCCTATGGAACTGTCAAGTCTTCCATAACCACTTGAGAACACATTTCACCTTATGGTGTCTGAGAACACAATTCACCTTATTTCTCATGTGTATGTATAAATTTCTTCTTTAGATCATACAGACGTCTGTCATCCCTATCTGCAATTAGCAAAGTTGATGAAAGTGGTGTTTTCTTTTAGTGGTTAGGGCTTCTTTGTTTTTTTCTCTTTTCATGATGTCTGTCAATTTACTTAGCGCCTTCTCATGGCAACCGCTATACTTTTTTAAGGAGCTTGGGTTGTAGAACGCCAAAGAGTTCTTGGTGGCACAATCAGCAGCCTGCACTATCGGTCCCGATTTTTGTCATATATCGACGTCAACCAGAACTAAATTCGGCAAGGTTCCAGATGACCAATATCTGACTCGTTTTAGGTGGATATAGTTTGCATATACTGCACTTCGCATAGCGCTTCATATCTGTTCTTAATTCAACACCATGCATCGTCTGTCTTGCCTTCGCCACCTTCGTTTCCAGTAATGAGATTGGGAGTTCTAGCTCGGAGGTTCAGCTAACATTTGTAAAGTTTTGACTTAAAAGTACATATGACTATCTTCGCAAGGACATGTTTGTTGTTAATTCTAGTGCCACTGCTGTCAAACTGACAGACGTACCACAAGGGGTTATGTCACACGAGGTAGGCATCCAAGCTTTGGTGGCAAAACCTTGCTATGAACTTACTCGGAGCTCTTCCTTAAGTGGAGTCTCCTGACTCATTCGGGATTACATCGAACCGATTTCCCTGACATTTTATCTGATTATTAACAATAGAGGGAATATCTCCCTGAATCCACATCAAATTGCCTGAGATGCAGTTGACGGCCGGGCATGAACGTGGTTATGTAATATAAGTGCGACCATCTCATTCATGAAGCCTCCTTTGGAAGACAAATAATATCCTTGCATTTAGTACTTCAGTCTGCAGGTCTGATATTTCTCCATCACACAAAGAATCTCTCGGATGGCTTCTAAAGTGATTTCGGTTAAATGTTTTCTGATAATTCCCTTGTTGTGGTCAGAGAAAGTGATGTGATATCATCCATATGCATTAAATAGTTGCAGTCATGATAAACCTTTTGAAGCCTTGATTGCCTTCTTGCTTTAGCCAAAATACATCCGTTAACCGGCATGAATATTTCCATTCTTCTGGCAAATCATATCTTAGATTCCACTTTCAAAAAGGAGATAACCCTCAATTGGTTTGGGGAAACACCAATCAGATAGCATATATTTCTTCCGAATGACTTTAATGAGTCTCTACGGTATTTTCTCTAAGGTTTTGGCACATCTTGCATTTGTAGACAGTGTAAAATGTACCAATAGGTTATTGTGATGATGTAGTGAAGATCTCCTTCCGGAAAGGCTATTTCCAATTACATGATATAGACGATTTCACAGATCAATTTGGGATTTTTTCTCTAATTAAATATGAACTTACATTTTGTCTCAAAAAGTCTCTGCCCAAGCTTCTTTTCAGAGTTAAAGCACTGAGTTCTTGTATGACTGTTCTTTCAAGAATAGCAAATATGTGTAAAATTTGATTCTAGAGCTATAATTATCTTAAGATAATAATGCTAAGTGTAATATTTGCAGACGTTAATAACATTTGGGACTTAAGTTTTAAAGTGATGTTTCATAAATCATCCGCCGTTTTGGTTAACATATGTATCTCTAATTTAATGCTGTCGGTCATCTTGAATTTCAGATTGGCGGCCATTTTGAAAACTAAATAAGGATCGAATTATTTTGTATCAAAAGCTACAAAATATAAATACTCACTGTATTTGTAGGTGTTAGCCAATCATAATATTATCATTATATATAGATATAGACACATGTAGTAAATTTGGCGGCCATCTTGGAATGCAAAATGGCGGTCTTTCTACATGAATTTTAGCACTACCAGAATGATCCTAAGTATCAATAATAATAAGAACAAATAATATGGGTAAGCAGCGGATTCGGCTCGGCCCCAGGGTCAGTGACTGGAAGCTGCTCAGAAAGGGAGTCCCTCAGGGGTCCATAGTCGGCCCACTGATTTTTAATATTTTTCTTAATGACATTTTTAGCTTTTTAACAAACTGTGTATTATATAACTATGCTGATGACAACACTTTATCCTACACCAGCAACTGTCCAGTCCAACTTAAAAGTACCCTGGAAAATGAAAGCAAATTTTTGATTGACTGGTTCTCCAGAAATCGAATGAAAGCAAACCCTAGTAAATTCCAGGCAATATGTTTCAGAAAGAAGTCGTATGATATGTATTTTTATGTATCATTTTGTATTGGAGACCAGAACATTGAATGCAACGACTTTGTAAGCTTAATAGGTGTTGCCATTTTTGAAGTTCGACAACCACATTTCCAGAATATTTTAAATTTTTAATAATTTTTAATATTTTAAGAATAGGAGGAAACCTTACTAAAATTGGCAAATGACTATTTCTAATTCTTTTATTGCTTCAAATTTTGATTATTGCCCCTTATCATGGCATTTTTGTAGCCTCAGCAACACAAGAAAGATGGAAAAGATACAAGTAAGAGCACTGCGTTTTATTGAAAATGATTTTAATTCACCTGTGATAAATAATTTACGCAGAGACAAACTTACATTTTTATATATGATCAGAATAAAGTATATAGCTTCAGCGGTTTTTAAAATTGTAAATGGCTTAGCACCAGATTTGTAAGTGACCTAATTATTAAAAATGACTCTATGTATAATTTCAGAAAAGAGAACACAATCAGAACACCAAGAGTTAATTCAACCTCATATGGAAAAAAATCATTTCGTTTTGAGGCTGCCCAGGTGTGGAACAGTCTGCCGAATGAACCCCGGAAGGTTGGTAACTACCAGACGTTTCACAGAATGTTGCACACCTGGGACAGCCAGCTGTGTTCTTGCACTATCTATGAGAAAACATAATTTCCTACTCTTAGTGCTTTTTCATATATCACATATAAGCATTCTCTGTCTGAAATCCTTTTATGGTGCTCACTATTAAGATGGATTTTATTATTTATTGTCCTGTCTCTGCTTGTTTGTCTTATTTTACATTCTGCTTTTCATGTTTTCTTCTTCTTATCCACATTATATGAATTACAAACGTGCTCCATTTGATTAAGGTTATGCTATATAAGCATGTCTTCTGTCAATTTTTAACCTTTACCATATTGGTATTGTATGTATATAGTAGCCTTGTCTAGCGGTTTTTTTAGTTTGGTTTGTAGTATGTAGCATGGAGCATTTCATACAGCATCATTTTAGCTTTGCTTTTTAACATGTCCCATAGAATGTATCTACTATATTATTGTGTGTAAACTGCATGCTGTGATAAATTTAAACTATTCCTAACTTGACATTATTATTACTATCCTATCTTTTACATTAATACGATCTCCTTTGTTATTAAATGTTTATACCTTTGTTGGCGTTAGAATAGCTCTGCAGAGCTAATGTTATTTCATTGTATGTATACGACACTAAATAAAACTTCTTGTATCTTGTATTTAATTCAATCAAACATACAGTGTATACGTACTTTCATTTCAGTAATACGTTACCATAACTTTAGTATGCATATCTTCCACAATTTCCCATTCATTTGTATATAAATATGAACAAAATTAAGCCCCATAAACCTCCCGTAGGAGGCCCCTCTTACCTGCCTGTCGAACCTATGCACGACCGGCTTTACATCATTCTTTTTCATGGCGCTGAGCTGTCTGGACGTGCGTCATTTCCACACCTTACAGGGCGATGTTTTCTATTTTACCTGCTAGTTTCAGCAGTTATTACCGTTTATTTGTGTAGCGTTCGGCCCTGTTTTTGCCAGTTTTCACTTCCCGTGTTCCAACACGTGGCGGCGTGTTTACGTTCTAGTATGTAATTTTTTTATTGTTACACTGTATTGTTTGTTTACCGGTTAGTTCTGTGTTAAACGTCTGCCGTTTGTTAAATTTTGTTGGCGGTCTTCTTTTGAAGCAAGTGAATAAATCGCTTATTTATTTCTGCTTTCGTTTTGTCGTTTTTGTTGACGATATTTGCGTACTTAGTCGTAATATTACATGTATCAGTGTACCATGTCTCACGTCGGTAAACATCGCGGTACTATTGATGGATGTGATCATTTTTATATTGATGCCGACCCCCATCTTTCATGTCCGCAGTGCCGTTCCTGCTCTGATACTTCACCCTGTGATGTTTGTTTACTCGGTGATACTTCAGACAGGCCGGCGCGACTCCTCGGAGCCCCTCCTCTGCTAGGAAGACCAAGTCTTCTGACAGAAGTAGGGGGAGACGTAAAGCTATTTCCGGCAGGTCTATGGACTCGTCGGTGATAGTTATGTTTCTGACCCTTCCCTCCCCGCCTCGGCGGTGTCGTTAGGTAGTCAGGGGCGGTCCCTTCATTCCAGTATAAGTCTGGTTCTTTGGATGAGACAGCCTGGCACAGAGTTGACACGCTCTGACGTCGAATTATCTGGGACCTCTCGTAAGCCTTTTTAGAGCTTGCCGTTAGGTAGAGTTGTGTCCCCGTCTGCAGTCACCAATTCTCTTGATAGCTCCGGTATTCCGGCAGCTCTAGTCCTGGGGAGGGTCCTTGACCGACTCCTTGTACGGGTTACAGTTGGCTCCCATGGTCAGTGATGCTGGCAGTCGGTCGGGAACTCAGTCGTCCTTCCCTTCCACACATTCCTTGCCAGGCTCAAGTCAGTCTGTGAATGGCCCTGGTTTATCAGTGTCTTGGAACCCAGCTTTGTTTTCGGGCTTTGGGTCGGTCGATCAGTCGATTGATTCTCATCCGACGCATTTTCCTAGTCCTGGGGTTAATTCTCCATGGTCTTAGGGTTCCCTTGGAAAATCAAACCAGCCTGTGAATGGTTTGGGGACTCAGAATCCCGGCAGTTACGGTCCCAATCCGTCCATGTCCGGGTCTGCTTCCGCAGGGAGTGGCCGATTACCTTCGTTCTATGAACAAGGTATCCAGCCCCAGTCTCAGGCAGGTCAATTTGACCAAGTCTGGGGTCACTCCAACCCCATAGGACCTTCTAAGTGCCCCCAAGTGTTGGTTTTCGGCCATATGGTTTCCCTCCATGGGACCGTTTGGGTTTGGTCCCTCGCACTCAGCAGCATTTCGATGGGTTGTCGGCTCCCTCTCCCCAACAACCTTTCCGTTCTGGGGTCTCTCTTCCCGGCACTAGGAAGCGACACCGGACTCCTAGTGCTACCGCTTTGGCGATCAATGCTGTTTCACGGTCCAAGGGGTTTGCTGACTCTAGGTACCGAGCATTTTCGTCTCGACCTAGAGTCAAGGTGGCTAAGCGTTCTGCTATTAAACGCCCTCACCCGGAGTTTAATCCTCCTTGTCTGGAACTAGCTCCTTTAGCAGTCCCCTCTGTAGAATCACACCATTCTGGTTTGGATTCCACAGAACCTATGGACCACCACCAAGGTTCGTGTGGCAGAGAGGAATTCTTCTGCTCCTGGTTTCCTGGGTTGCAACTCGGGGTGTCGGATTTATCAAAGGTTAAACCCTCTGGTTATGCCATCCATGACGGAAAGTTAGCCCTGCATACAGCCAAGCTGGAGTCGAGGGATTTGTCTTTCTTGTTCGGGAAATTGGTGGGCCAGGTGGTGTTCCAGGCCAATAAGCATCATAAGATTGAGGGGATGTTGCGCCTCTCTCTCCATATTCTGCCGTACGTGGATTTTTCACTGTATCCTTGTGTAGCATGGGTTCCCAAAATAATAAAGGACGCTGTCTTTTGGTACAAATATTTATTAATTGGTACGAAGACCTGCAAAGCAGATAAAGTATAAAAGTATAAGTTCTCTCACACGTCATTCACACGGTGATATAAATGGGCAGAAATGGACATATTATATTTACATGATGAATACGTTTAATGAACACTTTCATACAGATACTTACCAGGGCTTCTTGGCTCTTTGTGACAATGGTGAATTGAATGCTGGGGTTGAGCTCGACAGGGACGTCCGTTCCTGTCGAGAGGTGAAGTGAGAGTGCGGTGGGGAGAGGCCGGTGATTAGAGTGTGGACAAGTGGTCCGTGCGGCACGTGCACTTTACATACATTTAAATGACGAATGGCGCGATGATTTAAAATAATGTAAACAACACCTGGCTACATACTCCCCCGCTTTGTTAAATGACACCTGGCATTTCTCAATAGGACATTTTTAAAGATAATTTAACGATGAAAATATCACGGAGACTACCGCTCTAGAACTGGTAGTGCCCTAGAAATAGGAACTATTATAGGTATGGTTTACTATAAAGGAACCCTATTTAGGAGCAATAGCACAGGAGAGACAGGAACCATCTTTGCAGAAGGGACCTTTAAATGGGACATGCTAATAATAGAACATTTATACTGGCTTAAAGAATAAAGCAGTCTAAGTTCTGGATGGCATGTGTAACGTTAACAAAAAGAAACTCACTATAATTCTTTCTGGTTTTACAACCGAAATAACACACCCACCATCGTACTACAACACACCACTGCTGACGGTTTGGGGGCCCCATACCTGACAACAGGTGGTGGTTGCTTGTATCTGGAAGGATACTAATACATAAAAAACATGGTATCAATAAAATGAGGTTGATCACAAGATAAAATATAAAATGACATTAAAAAATACATTCCCACTCTGGAACTTAATCTCCAACGGTTGGGGGACCCCCTACCAGTCGGTATCAACTTTCCAAGGGAGGCTACTCATAGTATTGGATAAAATTGGATATTGTGTAAGTTCTAATCACACAAAGATTTCCCCTGACTCTTTACTCACAGCTGCTAAAGAGGAAACCGTATAGCCCCAACGCTCTTGAGGTTTAGATGGCCGAGTTGACCTCCTTGGAACAGGTTGAGAAACCACGCTCTCATCAACCTCAATCTCGTCCACAACACTGATGGTATCATTAATAGGGTGTTCCGTAGACGGAGTGGCTGAGTGGAGACTCTCCGGAGGGTCGATATGGAGTTCCTGTGGTGACACAGGTTCGTTAGGTCCTGTCGTACCTAAATCGATAGTGGATCGACTAGGTCGGGGAATTGGAGTAAGGCCTACCTCACTGGGCTTACGGTTTCTCGACTGTCTTGTACGTTTTCTTACAACAGGACAGAGCTCAGTATCTGACTCTGAATCAGATTCAGATGTGGAAGTTGGGTCTGGACTATGTCGTCGTTCAGGGATTGACTGTTTTGGTCGGTTAACCTTACGGTTAGCTCCCTTAGGAGAAACGTCCACTGGAATTGAGTGGAAAGGAAGTAGCATGTTTCTGTGAAGGGTTCGTTTCGATCCCTTACCACATTCGGGTGCAACCTTATAGACCGGAATATCACTATTTGGAATAGAAGTCACCAAATAGGGTTCCTGTTCCCACCTATCAGCCAATTTATTCTTTCCCTTGAGACCAGTTTTGCGAACCAGAACACGGTCACCAACCTCCAACTTCGACTCTCGAACTGACCGGTCATATCGGTCTTTGTTCTGAGCAGCTCTTTTAGATGCGGTACGACGGGCAGTCTCGTACGCAAATTCCATTTGGCCCCGTAGTTTACCAACATAGGACGACGGGTCCACAGATTCCTGTTGCTCGGCTGGGTTGAAGCCAAGAAACGCGTCTACTGACAATCGAGGATGCCAACCAAACATTAAGTAATGTGGTGGATAGCCGGTGGCATCGCTCTTTGTTGCATTATAGGCTTGAACCAGGGGCGCTATATAAGAGGTCCAGTCTGGTTTTTCATGCTCCTCGAGGGTTGCAAGCATCCCTAGGAGTGTTCTGTTGAACCTTTCGGCTGAGCCGTTTGCCTGAGGATGATAAGGAGTGGTTCTGGTCTTCTGAACCCCTGCGATTTTACACAGCTCCTTTATCACCTTACTCTCAAAGTTACGCCCTTGATCACTATGAAGCTGCTCAGGGAAGCTGTATTGGCAATAAACTTTTCGTACAAAGCCTTAGCTGTTGTGTGTGCTGTCTGGTTACGACATGGCACTGCCTGCGCATACCTAGTGAAGTGATCGGTTATAACCAGGATGTTTTCATAACCACTTGCGGATTTCTCAAGACTGAGGAAATCGATACAGAGTATCTTAAGTGGTCTAGAGGATTCTATTGGCACCAACTCAGCAACTGGTTTAACTGGAGTCTTACGTCTTATACAGCGGCCACAAGTGTCAACTTTAGTGTTTACATCCTTCTCCATACCAGGCCAGTAAAAGCGTTGACGTGCCAACCAAAGAGTTTTTCTCCCTTCCCCGGTGTCCAACATCATCATGGACACCCTTAAGTGCTAGGGAATGATAATGCTTCGGAAGGACGAGCTGATTTACTTTCTGACCATCGAGAGAAGCGGTTCTATAGAGAACACCATCTCGCAAACACAATTTGTTCCAAGCTCTTAAAAGTTTTTGCACATATGGGGACTCATTCTGTAATGGTTTCCCCCTGGGATGAAAACCGGTTCTCACCAGATCGGAAACCCTAGCAATGTCCTGATCCACCTGTTGTTCCTGTTTCCAGTCTACTGTGCTAATAGTATCAGATTCCACCGCAAACTCACTGGCCACATGAGCTACGGCAACATCCGATACACTGTCCGCTAATGGAGGCAAGTTAGACACCATAGACTGGCATATGGCATGAACAGAATCGGTTTGGACCTGTGACATTCTAGAGAGCCCATCGGCATCTAGGTTTTTTTCCCCAGCTCGGTATCTCAGAGTGAAATCATAGTTGGCTAGCGCTGCTACCCACCTCTGACCGGTAGCATCCAGCTTGGCCTTACCCAGCACATAAGTTAAGGGGTTATTGTCTGTGACAACTTCAAACTTATTACCATAGAGATAATCATAACCGCCCATTTCAATGCTAGAAATTCTAATTTATGTGCCGGATAATTCCGTTCACTGGGTCTCAGGCCCCGACTCGCATACGCAATTACTTTCTCCTTTCCCTCTTGTACCTGGTACAAAACTGCACCCAAGCCTAAAGAACTGGCATCTGTATGTACAAGAAAATCTTTTGAGAAGTCAGCATATGCCAGAACAGGGGGTTGCGTCAGTTTTTGTTCAACCAAATCAAAGGCCTCCTGCTGGAATGTACCCAAACCCATTTGGCTATAGCCTTAGGCTTAGACTTTCGAGACTTAGCCGTTTTGGTTTTTTTTCTTCAAGTCATGGCCTTGAAGCAGACTATTAAGAGGCTGGACTACCTTAGCATAATCCTTTAAAAATCGCCGATAATAGCCGCTAAATCCTAAAAACTGACGTAAATCCTTTACGTTCTTTGGCTCGGGCCAATCCTTAACAGCAGACACCTTTTCAGGGTCTGTTGCTATACCGTGCTCTGAGACGACATGACCGAGATATGTCACTGAAGACTTAAAAAGCTCACACTTGGATGGTTTAAGTTTCAAGCCGTGCTGTACGAGTCTTGCGAATACGGACTCTAACCTTACGAGGTGTTCGTCAAAAGTTTTGGAGAATATCAAAATATCGTCAAGAAAGATGAGACATTCGCGCAGATGCATATCACCCATGCACTTTTCCATTAAACGCTGGAATGTAGCTGGTGCATTCGTGAGACCAAAACCCATCCGCTTGGTTTCCCAGAAACCCAAATTGCCCACGGAAAATGCGGTTTTCTCTCTATCAGCTTCGTCCACCTCGACCTGCCAATAACCCGAACGAAGGTCTAGCTTCGAAAAATATCGCGACCCGCATAAAGTATCCACGGTGTCGTCGAATCGAGGTAACATATATGCATCTCTGCGCGTACGAGAGTTCAACATACCGTAATCAATACAAAAACGTAGACTACCGTCTTTCTTGCGAACAAGTACCACATTACTAGAGAATGGACTTTTACTCTCCGTAATAACATCAGCTTCCAGCATATCACGTATATGCTGTCGCACTTCCTCATACATGCCGGGAGGTATTTTCCGGTAAGGCTGCTTAAAAGGCCTTTCCTCGATGAGGTCGATCTTGTGCTTAACAATGTTTGTACAGCCGATATCAAAAGCACTGGTGGGAAATGCATGCTTCCAATTACCTAAAACCTGACGAACCCTCAGCAGCTGCGCCTCAGAAAGGTTTTTGGTGTGTCAACATGAAGACCCAGTTCCTCAGGTAAGGACACTGGAGAGTCAACCTGTGAATCTGAAGCCAGATTATCAACAATTTTAACCTCATTAGCAAGACAGAGGGTTGCCCTCGGGTTAATAACTATTGGCTTTGCTGTAATATTACAGATCTTCACAGGTAACTTGACACTAGACACATTCTGTCTAACCCTAACAACTCTGGGGCAGACTGTATACTTAAGGTTAGTATCATAAAAGTTTTCTGTAACGAGATTTGAAGTACCCGTGTCAATACCCCGGACCATACCGTTAACAACCATGGACTCATAAGGAGCCAGCTTGACAGACTTCCTGTTAAAAGATTTCACAGTGTAAGAACAGGTAATACTATCGATTGCCGTTTGCCATGATGTAGGTATACTTGAATAAGTTTCATCAACGTTTAGATCTCTAACTAAACGAATAACATTTGTTCCTAACAACACAGGACAAGTCTTGTTATAATCAGTGTCAGGCACGATCAAAGCTAGAATGCTGAATGATTTGTCATTTATGAAAGGTATACACAAATCTAACTCAATATATCCTAAGTAATTTAACTTAGAACCATTGGCCACTGTTATATCTACAGCAAGTGTATTCAAATCCTGTAACTCAGGTTTATTGGACAACTTCTTATAAAATCCATATGACATAGTGGAAACCATAGAACCACTGTCTATCAAACATTTGACTTTGTGTCCCTCAATGACCACATGACCTTCGTTGGATACCCCTACCAAACGATTCAAAATATCAGTGTGACCTTGACCTTGACCTTCATTGACGGTCTCTACGCGGCCACTAGCAGAGACCGCTAGTTGTTTGGGTGCTCCTTGGACTTACCCTTATCCTGACCTGATTTAGGATTGTTCCGGTTACCCCGGTAACCACGACCTCTATTTGACCTCTGTCCTTGACCCTTATTATGACCTTGGCCTGATTTGCCATGCTCCGTATTACCAAGTTTGGAGAGAATCTGATCAAATTTTTGATCGATTCTAGCCGAGAGTCTGTCCTCAACATCTTTGAGTTTATTCTGAAAGTCCTTGCTAATCTCTGAAGGATTAGTAGTTACCTGTTGCTGTTCAAGTTCACAAGTAACAGAGTGACTCTGGCTCTTAACCTTTTTCTTGTTATCAGTGGAATGTACAGTATCCTGTTTAGAAATATTGATTTCTTTTTCCACCATGCGGATTTCTCGCAATAGTTGGTCATAACTCGTTATCGAGTCATATTTATGCCTAGTCTGACTCCGTAACTGATCCGAGTATAATGACGTCCAAAATTTGTGACGCAAGAGATCATTTTTTGCCGACCTGTGTAAGGAACCATTATCTATCGCTGTCTGTAATAGTGATTCCAATCGACACCCAAAATTGACAACACACTCATCAGGTCTTTGTTTTGAATTAAAAAATTCCTGCATGACCATACCATGAGTTGATGTATCGCCAAATAAAGAATCTAATTTGGACAAAATCTGTGGTACAGTAGACCCCTCCCCTAACGTCATAATCATACGTCGCGCAGTACCACGCAACGACCGACGGATCGCCTGAATCAACAAGCTGGGAGAGACATCTGGGTCTCTGTCCAAACTCCTGATCTCAAATCTCCACTCCATATAGGATATGTCCCCTTTCATGGGAGGGTCATCCCCAGAAAATGGTGGAATCTTGGGTACAGTATGGGACCTATTACCCGAAAATGATGAAGTGCCATCATTACTTGTGCTATTTAAAAATGAAATAGAACTAGATCTCCCTCTATCCAAGGGGGGAATAACTGATGGTTTAATACCAGTTCCATCCACAGTACCCTTAGTGGATATAACATATTTCCCTTTGGACAAGAGATGTCTAATCATGTCATCATCAGACATTGTAGGTGATTCGGGATCAATTTTGACCCCAGGTTTAACCTGTTTATCCCCTGGGCCGCCAGAAGCTACTCCAGCTCCCTTCCCATCATCCATACCTACTGTATCATGATCCATCTTTATTGGACTGGGCATAACTGCATATATATATACAGGTTATGTCAACATACAAGCTTACAATAAGTAATAAATGCAAAATAAACAATCATACACAATCATGAAAATTTTTAGTGACAAAACGCTTCATCCATACCCGAGCCAAAACTCTGCCGGGATGAACACCGTCTTTAAATAACTCAAAATTAACCACAGGTTTCCTGCCTTTTCTCTGGTATTTCATAAGGTCTGCTCTAAAATTTAGAGATTTTACACCTAATCGTTGGTCTACCTCCTGAATGTAATTGTTTACTGTAATAAAGTAATTCTGCCATCCAGAATCCTATCCTGATCTATAAACAAATCAAGGCACTGGTGACCCTTATAAGTATTCCAGGATACAATTGAATATGGAGGAATATCTAAAAATATTAGTTTGATTGTTGAAAAGTTCTTAACAAATGATACAATCCTATCAATTTGAAAATGAATAAATTCCTCACACTCATTGTCGCTGTTTTGAGCGAGATCTATAAATTTGCCCTTCTTGCTGGTTAAGTCACACGTACCTATCCAGATGTATAATGTGATATCCCCATACTTTCTTTGTTTACCAGCAAGATTTGACTTTAGCCAATTATAAGTTTGATTGAAATTTGCTCCAGGCCAACAATTTATTTCTAGTTCGAACCCTAAACATTTGATTAAATCCAAATTCCTACATAAAGAAAAACCTTTACTACTAGTTACAAGTATAGGTCTACTAGATAACCTTTGTGGGGATTCAATTGGTTTATCCAAATACTTCTCCAACTTACTCAAACTCGATCATTAGAATTATCTGATGTCCAAAATGACAAAAGTGGATACAAAATATATATCGCCTCTGTTGATAACACTAGTTATAGATATCAATGACAACTATCAACAGTAAACAACAATTACAACATTAATATACAAGAATTACCAAGAGTAGGCAGCCAGGTGCAAATCAATGAATAAATATGACAATATGATGAAACACAGTTGAAAACAGGATCAATGCAGATATACATACATGCTTACCTTACTCCATGATGTGCATTTGGGAATCAGGGTATAGTGCAAGGGAGGTAATTATATATATAACTTATCATGACGATGAGTCAATGATGATGATGATGATGATGATGGTGATGCTCGGTGACAGTGATCAAATCCTTCCAGCCCTGGCAAGAAAACTAGAACAATGAATACATGAAATATCACTCACAAACCCACACAAGCATGCATCCTGACAGTTATGGTCATAATAATCATACAAAGTACATGATAAGCTGAGAAACACGAGGACAATTTAAGTTAACTAGCAAAATAGAATGTGAAATTGAAATTAGGCTTCTGAAGTCAATTTTGAAATCAACAACAGTTACAAAAAAATAATGTGCAAATATGTCAAAATTTATAATTAATTCTAATTACTATATCAATTTAAAGTTATATATGATTTACGAATAATTATTGATACATAATAGCATAATAGAAATCAAATTATTAATCACAATAAAGTAATAAAGTATTTGAATGTCTATAACTTCACACGTTAGCAATGCCAACAACAGTCACTCGCGAATCACCAATTATCAAATGCACATATGCGCAAGCACACGTGACGGTATCTAAGTCATCCTGTCACAAGTACAGTCTGTCTTCATCCAAAATTGGTACGATACACGTTATACAACCAAAAACTAACGAACAGCCGTATATCTTGGCGTCGAAACAGGACGATACGAAAACACACACTGACACAAAGGTCACTTCCGGGTCACCGATCCTCCCAAACGGATCGCGGATCCACCGCTATGGCGGGCACCTAATTCCTAGAGATTCCTCCTCTAGACTCTTTTATATTCGGACGTTTGATAGATGTCTCTCCTCGGAGACATCTATCAAACGTCCGAATATAAAAGAATCTAGAGGAGGAATCTCAATAGGGATTAGCGGGCACCTGCTCCGGTTTGTCGGCGCAGCCCTGGTCTTCCACAAAATACCAAACCACGTTGGGCGCCAATTTGTAGCATGGGTTCCCAAAATAATAAGGGACGCTGTCTTTTGGTACAAATATTTATTAATTGGTACGAAGACCTGCAAAGCAGATAAAGTATAAAAGTATAAGTTCTCTCACACGTCATTCACACGGTGATATAAATGGACAGAAATGGACATATTATATTTACATGATGAATACGTTTAATGAACACTTTCATACAGATACTTACCAGGGCTTCTTGGCTCTTTGTGACAATGGTGAATTGAATGCTGGGGTTGAGCTCGACAGGGACGTCCGTTCCTGTCGAGAGGTGAAGTGAGAGTGCGGTGGGGAGAGGCCGGTGATTAGAGTGTGGACAAGTGGTCCGTGCGGCACGTGCACTTTACATACATTTAAATGACGAATGGCGCGATGATTTAAAATGATGTAAACAACACCTGGCTACACTTGTACAGATTGTCCGACCTGCCTGAGGGTCATCTTTCTAACAGGGAGAGACAGGATATGCAGGACAGACTGACGTCTGCCCTTAATTCAGCGTTACGATCTGTAGCAGTGCTGCAATGATTGCTCACCGCTGCTCTGTCATTCGGGACAACCTTCCTTTCCCGCCTCTTGAGAGCCCCTTTCACTGGTCCAACTCTGTTCAGTGGTGTTTACCAGTTGTTCAGAAGGACCTTAAAACGGACTCTGTGACGTCTGGTATTATTTTGCAAAAGTCCAGCTCTGTTGGTCCTAGTTCTTCACAGGGTTCTGGGCCTGCTGCGAAGAAAGCTAGACCTAATCCAAAGCAGCGGGGTGCAGGGGAAAGGCCTAAACCCGTCTTCAAGGCCAAGGGGAAGAAGGGGAAGGGTGGCAAGAGGCCTTCTTCAAAAGGTAAGTCAAGTTCCTGACTCGCTTCTTCCCGCTATACCATGCCCACTTGTTCCTCCAGACCTGAATGTTCCAGGGTATTTTAATCCGTCTTTCAGTGTTTGAGAGGATCTAGACGTGCCATTACTGGATCTTTCTGCAGGCGACCGTCTTGCTTCCTTTCTTCCTCAGTGGAAGGAGATCACTCAGGATAGCTGGGCTCTATCAGTTGGTATCGGAGGGATTAGGCATTCCTCTGACTCAGGTTCCTCCCTGTCTGTCAAGCTAATTTCGAGAACATAATGTAAGTCGTATACGCCTTATTTGACATTACGTGTCCATACATCGATCAGTTTCATGCATTTTAGACATTATAACATAAAAGACAATACACATCGTTAAGCGTTTATTAAAACGTAATGGTTACAAGATTGCCTTATTTACATACCCAAGTTTACGGAAGTCCCTTAAATAACTATATAAACAGTGAAAAACAGTTAATGCAAACCTGGAGTGTCAGAAGTGTAAATGTTTCTTTAAATGGCTTTTAATCCAATGTGGTAATGCCGTGTAGGCTAAGTATGACGTCCAATATTTTAAATAACTTATTTGCATGGTTTTACTGACGCCATACACACACGTTAAAATTTACACAACAACCAGCATTGGTTTTTTTGTATACCTACCTATTTTCGAGGCTAGCATGGTTTAAAAGATGATCATATTTGAATCATTGTCGAGGTCTTTTTACTTAAAGTTATTGGTAAAAGCTGTTGTCAGCAATGTTACCTATGGTCGTCGTAGATATACTGTCCTGTATTTATTTCTCGTGAGTTTTGTTCTACTGTATATCTACGATGGCAATTTGTAAAAAAACATAACTTGGATTGAATTCAAAACGAAGTGTTGTGTTTTTTTCTAACATATAAATGCCATTCTTCTTTAACTGCCATAATTCACAGAATGATATACATTTTGTACCTTCAATTTTCTCTGTAGTTAAAGGAATCAGCGCACATGGTTGTGCATTAGAAAATGTATTAAAGACATAACATAACACCTTTTTTTTCAGTTTGAGGCTGATTTCAATCATTTTGTTGTTTCCTGATTTTGTTCCAAAAAAATACCTAGTTTTTTGTTTGATTTGTTGCTTTTTTACCTAAACAGATTAGGAATTTGAACGTTTTGAGAATAGAAAAGCAATTAAGTTGAGTGCTTATTTCATTTGAAATTTTATGAGACAAGTCTTACATATTTTTTACGAGCCTTACATACATGTACTTTTTATCACATAACAAACACCAGTGGATTGATTCTCACAAAAGTCTGCAAACAAACTTTTTTCATAACCCGCTGAAATAAAAAAAAAATAGTGACATCAATGCATATGATTATTTTAAGGGCATTTAATAAAATAAGAAATTTTTAAATGAACACTGAATTATATTGATATTTGCAGAAACATAAAATAACTGGTTACGTAACCGGTAGTTTCTGATCCATGAGTGTATTTCAAGAAATTACTTTTTCCATATTTGTACAAAAAAAAACACCGTAAAAATATACAGGAATGTACTTTTGTATCATCGCCAGTTTTATTATTTATACAAAATTAATAACGATGCTTGTAATATAATTAATAAATTTATATACTAGACATACACGTGTACAATCCACTAAGTTGAAGGAAGCGGAATAACTCTGACAGATCTAATTCATGAATCCGGAAAAATGAATTTGGGTAATTTTCCAACTCGAATATTAGAGTTTCATGTTTCGTTTCCGGACACTCAATTTCAGCAGCAGGTCCACTGACAAAAGTAAGTTTGGAAAGCAAAATCTTGTAAGTTCAGGGGCTATTTTGGTTGAAACAATTTATGAATCGTTTTCAGACAATCTTAATATTTTGCAATCTTTAAATGCACTAGATTTACCTTTCTGAAAGATTTAGAGTTAAATCGGCCCAGAGTAAATCGGTCTACTTGGCCAAGTTAGACCGCTCATTGTTGTTGTAACAGAGTAAGCTTACCTCATATACAGAGTTAATTACTCTTACCAACATTCCTATTTATGCTAATCCATGGTGTAAATTTATTTTAATTAGAATATTGATAAATTATTCAATTTTAACATTTTTTCAATGCTTATACATGTATGTAAGATATCAATATTTAATGATGTGATAAAATAATATATATACATTTTTAATAATATATTTTAAACAGTTTATGGATAGTCTGTATCTTAATAATTCATTTATTGAATCGCTCTTTTTATTGAAATTATGTGATCTATAAACATGATATGTATTTGTTTTATGCATTGTATTTGATGTAATAGAGTACATCAAGGCCGAAATAAGCTTTGAAGTAACGTTTCACATCTTGGCGTATTTTACATCGCGCATAGATATGAAATATTACTTTAAATCTAATTTCAAATTAGATGGAAGATACCTTAAATTCTTTTCGAAATTGTACATGATTTGAATATTGCCAATCAATCAAGTATAAAGTAATTTTAATGTAAATTGAAGTTTTTTTTATGCATAAATGTTTTAATTGTTAGTCTTCATCGCAATGCCTAATCCCATTACCGCAACATCATTTTTCATAACCGAAACAAAAATTCATTTAAGCATTGAATGATGTTACTATTTTTTAACTTGATAGGAGTATGAAAGAAATTTTGTTTGCAAACTGTGTGAATCCACGTAGGGGATTCTCACAAAAGCTTGCAAACAAAATTTATTTCATAACCCTATGAAGTTGAAAAATAGTTACATCAATGCTTATGATTAATTTTTCAGACTACTTGATAACATAAAGTACGTTTAAACGTACGATTCTTTTGATTTTCCAATGGATTGTTTTTTTTAGCTCACCTGGTCCGAAGGACCGAGTTGAGCTTATATATTTATAATTATGGGATACCGCAGCGTCCGGCGTCAACAATCGACTTCTTCTCCATAACCGGTGGTCTGATTTCAACAAAATTTGACTGGTAGCATCCTTATGGGTTACTAAATGAAAATTGTACAAATGATGGGGCTGACCCCCCAGGGGCCTGAGGGGCAGGGCCAAAAGGGGTCAATTTGGCTATTTCCATATAAACGACTTCTTCTCTGAAACCAAGCATGGGATAGCACCCATATTGCAATGGTAGCATCCTTATAGGGTGGGGATTCAAAATTATAAAAAATGATGGGGCTGACCTGCCGGGGGCCTGAGAGGCTGGGTCAAATGGGGTCAATTTGGCTATTTCCATATATAAACGACTTCTTCTCTGAGACTAAGCATGAGATAGCACTCATAATGCAATGGTAGTATCGTTATAGGATGGGGATTCAAAATTGTACAAATGATGGGGCTGACTCCCGGGGGGCCTGAGGGGCAGGGCCAAAAGGGGTCAATTTGGCTATTTCCATATAAACGACTTCTTCTCTGAAACCAAGCATGGGATAGCACCCATATTGCAATGGTAGCATCCTTATAGGGTGGGGATTCAAAATTATAAAAAATGATGGGGCTGACCTGCCGGGGGCCTGAGAGGCTGGGTCAAATGGGGTCAATTTGGCTATTTCCATATAAACGACTTCTTCTCTGAAACTAAGCATGAGATAGCACTCATAATGCAATGGTAGTATCGTTATAGGATGGGGATTCAAAATTGTACAAATGATGGGGCTGACTCCCGGGGGGCCTGAGGGGTGGGGTTGAAAGGGGTCAATTTGGCTATTTCCATATAAACGACTTCTTCTCTGAAACCAAGCATGGGATAGCACCCATAATGCAATGGTAGCATCCTTATAGGGTGGGGATTCAAAATTGTACAAATGATGGGGCTGACCCTCGGGGGGCCTGAGGGGTGGGGTCGAAAGGGGTCAATTTGGCTATTTCCATATAAACGACTTCTTCTCTGAAACCAAGCATGGGATAGCACCCATAATGCATTGGAAGCATCCTGATAGGGTGGGGATTTAAAATTGTACAAATGATAGGGCTGACCCCTAGGGGTCCTGAGGGGCGGGGTCAAAAGGGGTCAATTTCCATATAAATGACTTTTTCTCTGCAACTTAACACAGGATTACGCTCGTAATGCAATGGTTACATCCTTATAGGGTTTGGATTCAAAATTTTGCAAATGATGGGGCTAACCCCCCAGGAGACTGAAGGGTGGGGTCAAAAGGGGTCAATTTAGCTATTTCCATATAAACTACTTCTTCTCTGCAACTAAGCATGGAAGAGCACTCATAATGCAATGGTAGCATCCATTTAGGGTTGGGATTTGCAATTGTACAAATGATAGGGCTGACCCCCGGAGCCTTAGACGGCAATAGATGTGGGATCAAAAAGGTCAATTAGGCTACTATTTTCATATAAATTACTTTGTCTCTGAACCTATGTTTTGGATAGCATATTTGTATGGTATCAATAGCATCAATGTATTGTTGTGATTCAAAATTAAACATTGGGAGTCAGTTTTGCTTATTTTTCTAATTGTCAGAGTCTTGTGATAATTACTAAAAAAAAACCAAGTGAGCAATACAGGCCCTGTGGGCCTCTTGTCTTAATCAATACGCAACGTCGACGTCTAATGTGACGTCATGATTACATCAGATTTTCGTGCCATTCTCGGAAATTTTCTTCATAGTATATGAAGAAAAAGAATTTGTCAATCAGAGAGTTGCATTTATTATGAAAACAAATTGTGGAAAGACAATTACTGTATACTTTAATGCAAACTCTTTACAAAGCATATATTAAACCTTGTGAAATCGGACAAACTTTTGCATTTAGTTGACATTTCAATATTTTTTCTCTTCATCCCAGTTTCTTGCAGTGAAAAACAGAAGGAGACTTTATTCAACCTTATATAACCAGGGATTTAATTCCTACAGAATTTGTACCAAAGTTTCTGATCTTGTGAAAAACTTAACAAAATTGTTAACAACAAGGTTGTTATTCGTTTGATTGAGGACAAAACTGATAAAAAGTTTTTGAGTAGGCACTGATTTTATCGAGTCGGTCGGGTCACCGGAAACACAAATATTTTTTTTTTTTTGTATGCAATATGGCCTTACTGTTAGGATGTTGCTGGGAAACGTAACAGGATCAATCTAGGTTTTGGAGGGAAACTACCCTTTTTCAAAATACGTGAAAAGTTGGGCGAAATATAGGGGAATTTGAGTCTTCTTATTTTGGTCCAAATTATATTCATTTTGACGAAATATTTTATGGTATATGATTCATAAGAAATGTAGAACAATACATTAATGCCATATTTTGCTTCTTGGTTATGTAAAAGAATTAGCCTGAGTGAATTGTCCCTTTAAGCTTGATAATGAAAAATTTGAGTTTATCATAAAATATACAGTAGCTGTATGATACATTTGAAGAAATTTGCAAACAAAAGTATAAAAAAATTGATGAAAAATAAGTCACAGGGGAAATTGTGTTACAAAAACGGTCATTTTTATCTTCAAATGAGGAATTTTCAAATATTATATAGACTCTTAAAAATAACTGGAATTTACTAAATGTCTTCTGATTTTATTCTGGATGTAATTAAGCACCCTTACTAATTGGGTTGAATATATATAATTAACAAGGGTAATTTGTACATGTTCATATAATTTTTAGGGGTATAATACTAGACAGGTTTTCAATGAGTATTTTACCCATGTACGCATCTTAAATGGAGCACTGTCTGAGACTCTGCAAAATTGTCAGTTTTGTTTTACGCTAATTACTGTGCATTTTTAAGACATTTGCAAAGATATTGGGCCTTTAAATGTCATACTCTTAATTTCTTAAACAGATATAGCTAAATTAGGATGTTAGGTTAGTTATTGTTACCCAGTTTGAGATCCTATTTGCTAAGGGTACATGTACGTACCACCAATTCTTAAAACAGTTCAAATGCACCAAAGGAACCGGGACAGTCAAACACTAGTGGGAGTACCTATATACTATATCAATTGAGCCACCTGTTTGCTACCGATCGAAAAAAATTGTACCCTTCGGGTTCACAAAATGTTGTAATTCCTCTGGGGACATATATGACTCATGAGGTATTACTAAAAAAATTTAACCCTCGCAATTTAAAAAATAGTATAATGCAGATCTAGAGGCTACTGCAGGGTAACACCACTAATAGATAATAAAAGTTTTGTTTTTACTTTCAGATATTGGTATAAAGATATGCAGTACATCTTGATTTTTCGATATACAGACTGACATGGAATGAAATACAAGAAATGCTAAAAAGAGATCAAAATGTTGAAATCCAAGAAACTGTTTTTAATGGGTATAGCAGTAGTTGGCATATTGGTACCGCTGATGTTTTTGAGTCAAACAACAGGGAACGTCGGGTCTCACAGGAGAGGTAAGTCAAACAACAGGTAACGTCAGGTCTCACAGGAGAGGTAAATCAAACAATAGAAAGTCAGGTTTTACAGGAGAGGTAAGTCAAACTACAGGTAACGTCAGGTCTCAACGGAGAGGTTAGTCAAACAACAGGTAAACTCAGGTCTCACAGGAGAGGGAAGTCAATTTGCAATCAACACGGAATGTCTGGTCTCACAGGAGAGGTAAGGCAAACAACAGGGAACGTCAGGTCTCACAGGAGAGATTAGGCAAACAACAGGTAAGGTCAGGTCTCACAGGAGAGGTAAGTCAAACAACAGGTAACGTCAGGTCTCACAGGAGAGGTAAGTCAAACAACAGGTAACGTCAGGACTCACAGGAGAGGTAAGTCAAACAACAGGTAACGTCAGGTCTCGCAGGAGAGGTAAGTCAAACAACAGGTAATGTCAGGTCTCACAGGAGAGGTAAGTCAAACAACAGGTAACGTCAGGTCTCACAGGAGAGGTAAGTCAAACAACAGGTAACGTCAGGTCTCACAGGAGAGGTAAGTCAAACAACAGGTAACGTCAGGTCTCACAGGAGAGGTAAGTCAAACAACAGGTAATGTTCAGGTCTCACAGGAGAGGTAAGGCAAACAACAGGTAACGTCAGGTCTCACAGGAGAGGTAAATCAAACAACAGGTAATGTCAGGTCTCACAGGAGAGGTAAGTCAATTAACAGGCAACATCAGATCTCACAGGAGAGGTAAGTCAAACAACAGGTAACGTCAGGTCTCACAGGAGAGGTAAGTCAAACAACAGGTAACGTCAGGTCTCACAGGAGAGGTAAGGCAAACAACAGGTAAAGTCAGGTCTCACAGGAGAGGTAAGTCAAAAAACAGGGAATGTCTAGTCTCACAGGAGAGGTAAGGCAAACAACAGGGAACGTCAGGTCTCACAGGAGAGGTAAGTCAATTAACAGGTAACGTCAGGTCTCACAGGAGAGGTTAGGCAAACAACAGGGAATGTCAGGTCTCACAGGAGAGATAAGGCAAACAACAGGTAATGTCAGGTCTCACAGGAGAGGTAAGTCAAACAACAGGTAACGTCAGGTCTCACAGGAGAGGTAAGGCAAACAACAGGTAACGTCAGGTCTCACAGGAGAGGTAAGGCAAACAACAGGGAATGTCAGGTCGCACAGGAAAGTTAAGTCAAACATCAGGAAACGTCAGGTCTCACACGAGAGGTAAGTCAAACAATAGGTGATGTCAGGTCTCACAGGAGAGGTAAATCAAACAACAGAGAACGTCAGGTCTCACAGGAGAGGTAAATCAAACAACAGAGAACGTCAGGTCTCACAGGAGAGATAAGTCAAACAACAGGTAACATCAGATCTCACAGGAGAGGTAAGTCAAACAACAGGGAACGTCAGGTCTCACAGGAGAGGTAAGTCAAACATCAGGAAACGTCAGGTCTCACAGGAGAGGTAAATCAAACATCAGGAAACGTCAGGTCTCACAGGAGAGTTAAGTCAAACAACAGGTAACGTCAGGTCTCACAGGAGAGGTAAGTCAAACAACAGGTAACGTCAGGTCTCACAGGAGAGGTAAGTCAAACAACAGGAAACGTCAGGTCTCACAGGAGAGGTAAGTCAAACATCAGGAAACGTCAGGTCTCACATGAGAGGTAAATCAAACAACAGGGAATGTCTGGTCTCACAGGAGAGGTAAATCAAACAACAGGGAACGTCAGGTCTCACAGGAGAGGTAAATCAAACAACAGGTAATGTCAGGTCTCACAGGAGAGGTAAATCAAACAACAGGGAACGTCAGGTCTCACAGGAGAGGTAAGTCAAACAACAGGGAACGTCAGGTCTCACAGGAGAGGTAAATCAAACAACAGGGAACGTCAGGTCTCACAGGAGAGGTAAATCAAACAACAGGTAATGTCAGGTCTCACAGGAGAGGTAAATCAAACAACAGGGAATGTCAGGTCTCACAGGAGAGGTAAGTCAAACAACAGGGAACGTCAGGTCTCACACGAGAGGTAAATCAAACATCAGGAAACGTCAGGTCTCACAGGAGAGGTAAGTCAAACAACAGGGAACATCAGGTCTCACTGGAGAGGTAAGTCAAACAATAGGGAACGTCAGGACTCTCACAGGAGATTCAAGTGCAACATAGATATTACAAATGTAATGCTTAAAAATGGTTCTGGACCCAAAAATCAGCATGCGAATAACCTGAAAACCTCACAATCTGGATTGAAATATCAGTAACAGATTATGTTATTGAATAATTGAATAAGTAAACAAAATATCTGCATCTCGACGGTATGAGCATAGGGCATTGTAAAAGGATAATTGAGATACCACTGTATTGTTCATGTACCTAGAGATAATTTATAATTTTGGTAATGTACTACAGATATATGAAAAAGGTGTAAAAGCATGTGACACATGTAAATATTTGCACCGTAAAATGCATTGGTGCTTATACCGGGTCAGTAACATTTGAGATCTTAATTTTATGTTTCTGTTAAGTTTGTAGAGGTTGTAATAAGTGTCATCAAAGAAGATATATGTAGGTCACTTAATTTGTCCTTGAATGGGGCAAAAGCGCTCGAGCTCATGTAACTTGTCAGTCGTTTCTGTTTATATTTCTTATACGTATATTCATTGTATGTAAATATATGGAAAAAAACCAAATATAAAACAAATCTACTTTCTTGAGCACTTTCGCAGCTAAAGCCTATTCAGGGGATGATTTTTATTCAAAACAATAAACAACGATAAACAACATCTTGTGAAGAGCTGTGGTAGCTGTGGAAGCGCTCTGGAAAGCAGATTTTTTTTTTCATATTTTATTCCATTACAAGGACATACTACATTTATTTTTATTCATTGTATATAACTAAATGTCACCTACGTCAGAATAGGTTAATATGTCTATCCAGGATTATTTTATGAGCAAAAATTAAGTTTCCCCATGAAAAATATGACGTTATGCTCACATGACAATTTATACCTACCCGCTGTGATTGAGTTATTGAGATGTCCGGACATATTACCACAAACCCTCCACCTCTGGGTTGTGAGTTTGAATTCCATGTGGGGCAGTTGCCAGGTACATGTACATGTACTGCCTGCTGGTTGGGGTTTTTTCTCTGCATACTCCGGCTTTTATTTTTTCCACCATGATCCGTTAAACCTAGCATGCACCTAAATGACCCTGGCTGTTATTATGACGTTAAATTAATCCAACCAACTAAACCTATACCTTCAGGACAGACAACTCTGTGACATGCTTAAGTAAATTACCTACTTTATGTAGCTGAATATCTTGCTTATACTGATAATTACATCTGATGATAGCAGTAATGTTTCCATTTCAGGACCAAAAACGAAAGTTGTAGCTAGATTCCGTGACAATGTTTCAGAAGGTAACAAGACATCTGTTGCAAGTCCACAGGTAAATGTTACAGGCTAACAATACTAAGCTATTTTGTGTTATATTTACTAGTTGTATGTATAAACGTATATAGAGTTTGTGGAATAAGTGATAATAAGACATATGATATGGCAGTAATTAGGGCTAACACTGAAAAAAGATACTACACATGTGTTTTTTTTTATTACTGAGTTTTTGTTTTGGTGTGAAATTACTTACAGCTTCATAACACACACTTTAAAATTGACTGACGACTACATTGGCTAAATAGCCACAGCAATACACAAAACTCAAAATATGTAACCACAAAAAGTTGTTCAAGTGCACTATAAGTACTTGACCCTTGGAACAGTGACCAAGTTGATGATTACATAGCCAAATGTTAATAGCTAATACATGCAGATCACAAACCCAACAGTAACACAGAACAGCCATGCCATTAATGTCCACACACAAACCCAACAGTAACACTGAACAGCCATGTCATTAATGTCCACACACAAACCCAACAGTAACACTGAACAGCCATGCCATTAATGTCCACACACAAACCCAACAGTAACACTGAACAGCCATGCCATTAATGTCCACACACAAACCCAACAGTAACACTGAACAGCCATGCCATTAATGTCCACACACAAACCCAACAGTAACACTGAACAGCCATGCCATTAATGTCCACACACACTAAACCCAACAGTAACACTGAACAGCCATGCCATTAATGTCCACACACAAACCCAACAGTAACACTGAACAGCCATGCCATTAATGTCCACACACAAACCCAACAGTAACACTGAACAGCCATGCCATTAATGTCCACACACAAACCCAACAGTAACACTGAACAGCCATGCCATTAATGTCCACACACACAAACCCAACAGTAACACTGAACAGCCATGCCATTAATGTCCACACACAAACCCAACAGTAACACTGAACAGCCATGCCATTAATGTCCACACACAAACCCAACAGTAACACTGAACAGCCATGCCATTAATGTCCACACACACAAACCCAACAGTAACACTGAACAGCCATGCCATTAATGTCCACACACAAACCCAACAGTAACACTGAACAGCCATGCCATTAATGTCCACACACAAACCCAACAGTAACACTGAACAGCCATGCCATTAATGTCCACACACAAACCCAACAGTAACACTGAACAGCCATGCCATTAATGTCCACACACAAACCCAACAGTAACACTGAACAGCCATGCCATTAATGTCCACACACAAACCCAACAGTAACACTGAACAGCCATGCCATTAATGTCCACACACACAAACCCAACAGTAACACTGAACAGCCATGCCATTAATGTCCACACACAAACCCAACAGTAACACTGAACAGCCATGCCATTAATGTCCACACACAAACCCAACAGTAACACTGAACAGCCATGCCATTAATGTCCACACACAAACCCAACAGTAACACTGAACAGCCATGCCATTAATGTCCACACACAAACCCAACAGTAACACTGAACAGCCATGCCATTAATGTCCACACACACAACCCAACAGTAACACGTAACAGCCATGCCATTAATGTCCACACACACAAACCCACAGTAACACTGAACAGCCATGCCATTAATGTCCACACACACAAACCCAACAGTAACACTGAACAGCCATGCCATTAATGTCCACACACAAACCCAACAGTAACACTGAACAGCCATGCCATTAATGTCCACACACAAACCCAACAGTAACACTGAACAGCCATGCCATTAATGTCCACACACAAACCCAACAGTAACACTGAACAGCCATGCCATTAATGTCCACACACAAACCCAACAGTAACACTGAACAGCCATGCCATTAATGTCCACACACAAACCCAACAGTAACACTGAACAGCCATGCCATTAATGTCCACACACAAACCCAACAGTAACACTGAACAGCCATGCCATCAATGTCCACACACAAACCCAACAGTAACACTGAACAGCCATGCCATTAATGTCCACACACAAACCCAACAGTAACACTGAACAGCCATGCCATTAATGTCCACACACAAACCCAACAGTAACACTGAACAGCCATGCCATTAATGTCCACACACAAACCCAACAGTAACACTGAACAGCCATGCCATTAATGTCCACACACAAACCCAACAGTAACACTGAACAGCCATGCCATTAATGTCCACAAACCCAACAGTAACACCCAACATTAATGTCCACACACAAACCAACATAACACTGAACAGCCATGCCATTAATGTCCACACACAAACCCAACAGTAACACTGAACAGCCATGCCATTAATGTCCACACACAAACCCAACAGTAACACTGAACAGCCATGCCATTAATGTCCACACACAAACCCAACAGTAACACTGAACAGCCATGCCATTAATGTCCACACACAAACCCAACAGTAACACTGAACAGCCATGCCATTAATGTCCACACACAAACCCAACAGTAACACTGAACAGCCATGCCATTAATGTCCACACACAAACCCAACAGTAACACTGAACAGCCATGCCATTAATGTCCACACACAAACCCAACAGTAACACTGAACAGCCATGCCATTAATGTCCACACACAAACCCAACAGTAACACTGAACAGCCATGCCATTAATGTCCACACACAAACCCAACAGTAACACTGAACAGCCATGCCATTAATGTCCACACACAAACCCAACAGTAACACTGAACAGCCATGCCATTAATGTCCACACACAAACCCAACAGTGTAACACTGAACAGCCATGCCATTAATGTCCACACACAAACCCAACAGTAACACTGAACAGCCATGCCATTAATGTCCACACACAAACCCAACAGTAACACACTGAACAGCCATGCCATGCATTAATGTCCACACACAAACCCAACAGTAACACTGAACAGCCATGTCATTAATGTCCACACACAAACCCAACAGTAACACTGAACAGCCATGCCATTAATGTCCACACACAAACCCAACAGTAACACTGTACAGCCATGCCATTAATGTCCACACACAAACCCAACAGTAACACTGAACAGCCATGCCATTAATGTCCACACACAAACCCAACAGTAACACTGAACAGCCATGCCATTAATGTCCACACACAAACCCAACAGTAACACTGAACAGCCATGCCATTAATGTCCACACACAAACCCAACAGTAACACTGAACAGCCATGCCATTAATGTCCACACACAAACCCAACAGTAACACTGAACAGCCATGCCATTAATGTCCACACACAAACCCACAGATAACAGTAACACTGAACAGCCATGCCATTAATGTCCACACACAAACCCAACAGTAACACTGAACAGCCATGCCATTAATGTCCACACACAAACCCAACAGTAACACTGAACAGCCATGCCATTAATGTCCACACACAAACCCAACAGTAACACTGAACAGCCATGCCATTAATGTCACACACACAAACCCAACAGTAACACTGAACAGCCATGCCATTAATGTCCACACACAAACCCAACAGTAACACTGAACAGCCATGCCATTAATGTCCACACACAAACCCAACAGTAACACTGAACAGCCATGCCATTAATGTCCACACACAAACCCAACAGTAACACTGAACAGCCATGCCATTAATGTCCCACACACAAACCCAACAGTAACACTGAACAGCCATGCCATTAATGTCCACACACAAACCCAACAGTAACACTGAACAGCCATGCCATTAATGTCCACACACAAACCCAACAGTAACACTGAACAGCCATGCCATTAATGTCCACACACAAACCCAACAGTAACACTGAACAGCCATGCCATTAATGTCCACACACACAAACCCAACAGTAACACTGAACAGCCATGCCATTAATGTCCCACACACAAACCCAACAGTAACACTGAACAGCCATGCCATTAATGTCCACACACAAACCCAACAGTAACACTGAACAGCCATGCCATTAATGTCCACACACAAACCCAACAGTAACACTGAACAGCCATGCCATTAATGTCCACACACAAACCCAACAGTAACACTGAACAGCCATGCCATTAATGTCCACACACAAACCCAACAGTAACACTGAACAGCCATGCCATTAATGTCCACACACAAACCCAACAGTAACACTGAACAGCCATGCCATTAATGTCCACACACAAACCCAACAGTTAACACTGAACAACTATGCCATTAATGTCCACACACAAACCCAACAGTAACACAGAACAGCCATGCCATTAATGTCCACACACAAACCCAACAGTAACACAGAACAGCCATGCCATTAATGTCCACACACAAACCCAACAGTAACACTGTACAGCCATGCCATTAATGTCCCACACACAAACCCAACAGTAACACTGAACAGCCATGCCATTAATGTCCACACACAAACCCAACAGTAACACTGAACAGCCATGCCATTAATGTCCACACACAAACCCAACAGTAACACTGAACAGCCATGCCATTAATGTCCACACACAAACCCAACAGTAACACTGAACAGCCATGCCATTAATGTCCACACACAAACCCAACAGTAACACGAACAGCCATGCCATTAATGTCCACACACAAACCCAACAGTAACACTGAACAGCCATGCCATTAATGTCCACACACAAACCCAACAGTAACACTGAACAGCCATGCCATTAATGTCCACACACAAACCCAACAGTAACACTGAACAGCCATGCCATTAATGTCCACACACAAACCCAACAGTAACACTGAACAGCCATGCCATTAATGTCCACACACAAACCCAACAGTAACACTGAACAGCCATGCCATTAATGTCCACACACAAACCCAACAGTAACACTGAACAGCCATGCCATTAATGTCCACACACAAACCAACATAACACTGAACAGCCATGCCATTAATGTCCACACACAAACCCAACAGTAACACTGAACAGCCATGCATTAATGTCCACACACAAACCCAACAGTAACACTGAACAGCCATGCCATTAATGTCCACACACAAACCCAACAGTAACACTGAACAGCCATGCCATTAATGTCCACACACAAACCCAACAGTAACACTGAACAGCCATGCCATTAATGTCCACACACAAACCCAACAGTAACACTGAACAGCCATGCCATTAATGTCCACACACAAACCCAACAGTAACACTGAACAGCCATGCCATTAATGTCCACACACAAACCCAACAGTAACACTGAACAGCCATGCCATTAATGTCCACACACAAACCCAACAGTAACACTGACAGCCATGCCATTAATGTCCACACACAAACCCAACAGTAACACTGAACAGCCATGCCATTAATGTCCACACACAAACCCAACAGTAACACTGAACAGCCATGCCATTAATGTCCACACACAAACCCAACAGTAACACTGAACAGCCATGCCATTAATGTCCACACACAAACCCAACAGTAACACTGAACAGCCATGCCATTAATGTCCACACACAAACCCAACAGTAACACTGAACAGCCATGCCATTAATGTCCACACACAAACCCAACAGTAACACTGAACAGCCATGCCATTAATGTCCACACACAAACCCAACAGTAACACTGTACAGCCATGCCATTAATGTCCACACACAAACCCAACAGTAACACTGAACAGCCATGCCATTAATGTCCACACACAAACCCAACAGTAACACTGAACAGCCATGCCATTAATGTCCACACACAAACCCAACAGTAACACTGAACAGCCATGCCATTAATGTCCACACACAAACCCAACAGTAACACTGAACAGCCATGCCATTAATGTCCACACACAAACCCAACAGTAACACTGAACAGCCATGCCATTAATGTCCACACACAAACCCAACAGTAACACTGAACAGCCATGCCATTAATGTCCACACACAAACCCAACAGTAACACTGAACAGCCATGCCATTAATGTCCACACACACAAACCCAACAGTAACACTGAACAGCCATGCCATTAATGTCCACACACAAACCCAACAGTAACACTGAACAGCCATGCCATTAATGTCCACACACAAACCCAACAGTAACACTGAACAGCCATGCCATTAATGTCCACACACAAACCCAACAGTAACACTGAACAGCCATGCCATTAATGTCCACACACAAACCCAACAGTAACACTGAACAGCCATGCCATTAATGTCCACACACAAACCCAACAGTAACACTGAACAGCCATGTCATTAATGTCCACACACAAACCCAACAGTAACACTGAACAGCCATGTCATTAATGTCCACACACAAACCCAACAGTAACACTGAACAGCCATGCCATTAATGTCCACACACAAACCCAACAGTAACACTGAACAGCCATGCCATTAATGTCCACACACAAACCCAACAGTAACACTGAACAGCCATGCCATTAATGTCCACACACAAACCCAACAGTAACACTGAACAGCCATGCCATTAATGTCCACACACAAACCCAACAGTAACACTGAACAGCCATGCCATTAATGTCCACACACAAACCCAACAGTAACACTGAACAGCCATGCCATTAATGTCCACACACAAACCCAACAGTAACACTGAACAGCCATGCCATTAATGTCCACACACAAACCCAACAGTAACACTGAACAGCCATGCCATTAATGTCCACACACAAACCCAACAGTAACACTGAACAGCCATGCCATTAATGTCCACACACAAACCCAACAGTAACACTGAACAGCCATGCCATTAATGTCCACACACAAACCCAACAGTAACACTGAACAGCCATGCCATTAATGTCCACACACAAACCCAACAGTAACACTGAACAGCCATGCCATTAATGTCCACACACAAACCCAACAGTAACACTGAACAGCCATGCCATTAATGTCCACACACAAACCCAACAGTAACACTGAACAGCCATGCCATTAATGTCCACACACAAACCCAACAGTAACACTGAACAGCCATGCCATTAATGTCCACACACAAACCCAACAGTAACACTGAACAGCCATGCCATTAATGTCCACACACAAACCCAACAGTAACACTGAACAGCCATGCCATTAATGTCCACACACAAACCCAACAGTAACACTGAACAGCCATGCCATTAATGTCCACACACAAACCCAACAGTAACACTGAACAGCCATGTCATTAATGTCCACACACAAACCCAACAGTAACACTGAACAGCCATGCCATTAATGTCCCAACACACAAACCCAACAGTAACACACATATTAATGTCCACACACCACATATGACAGCCATGCCATTAATGTCCACACACAAACCCAACAGTAACACTGAACAGCCATGCCATTAATGTCCACACACAAACCCAACAGTAACACTGAACAGCCATGCCATTAATGTCCACACACAAACCCAACAGTAACACTGAACAGCCATGTCATTAATGTCCACACACAAACCCAACAGTAACACTGAACAGCCATGCCATTAATGTCCACACACAAACCCAACAGTAACACTGAACAGCCATGCCATTAATGTCCACACACAAACCCAACAGTAACACTGAACAGCCATGCCATTAATGTCCACACACAAACCCAACAGTAACACTGAACAGCCATGCCATTAATGTCCACACACAAACCCAACAGTAACACTGAACAGCCATGCCATTAATGTCCACACACAAACCCAACAGTAACACTGAACAGCCATGCCATTAATGTCCACACACAAACCCAACAGTAACACTGAACAGCCATGCCATTAATGTCCACACACAAACCCAACAGTAACACTGAACAGCCATGCCATTAATGTCCACACACAAACCCAACAGTAACACTGAACAGCCATGCCATTAATGTCCACACACAAACCCAACAGTAACACTGAACAGCCATGCCATTAATGTCCACACACAAACCCAACAGTAACACTGAACAGCCATGCCATTAATGTCCACACACAAACCCAACAGTAACACTGAACAGCCATGCCATTAATGTCCACACACAAACCCAACAGTAACACTGAACAGCCATGCCATTAATGTCCACACACAAACCCAACAGTAACACTGAACAGCCATGCCATTAATGTCCACACACAAACCCAACAGTAACACTGAACAGCCATGCCATTAATGTCCACACACAAACCCAACAGTAACACTGAACAGCCATGCCATTAATGTCCACACACAAACCCAACAGTAACACTGAACAGCCATGCCATTAATGTCCACACACAAACCCAACAGTAACACTGAACAGCCATGCCATTAATGTCCACACACAAACCCAACAGTAACACTGAACAGCCATGCCATTAATGTCCACACACAAACCCAACAGTAACACTGAACAGCCATGCCATTAATGTCCACACACAAACCCAACAGTAACACTGAACAGCCATGCCATTAATGTCCACACACAAACCCAACAGTAACACTGAACAGCCATGCCATTAATGTCCACACACAAACCCAACAGTAACACTGAACAGCCATGCCATTAATGTCCACACACAAACCCAACAGTAACACTGAACAGCCATGCCATTAATGTCCACACACAAACCCAACAGTAACACTGAACAGCCATGCCATTAATGTCCACACACAAACCCAACAGTAACACTGAACAGCCATGCCATTAATGTCCACACACAAACCCAACAGTAACACTGAACAGCCATGCCATTAATGTCCACACACAAACCCAACAGTAACACTGACACAGCCATGCCATTAATGTCCACACACAAACCCAACAGTAACACTGAACAGCCATGCCATTAATGTCCACACACAAACCCAACAGTAACACTGACAGCCATGCCATTAATGTCCACACACATAACAGTAACACACAGCCACATTACACACACAACCCAACAGTAACACTGAACAGCCATGCCATTAATGTCCACACACAAACCCAACAGTAACACTGAACAGCCATGCCATTAATGTCCACACACAAACCCAACAGTAACACTGAACAGCCATGCCATTAATGTCCACACACAAACCCAACAGTAACACTGAACAGCCATGCCATTAATGTCCACACACAAACCCAACAGTAACACTGAACAGCCATGCCATTAATGTCCACACACAAACCCAACAGTAACACTGAACAGCCATGCCATTAATGTCCACACACAAACCCAACAGTAACACTGAACAGCCATGCCATTAATGTCCACACACAAACCCAACAGTAACACTGAACAGCCATGCCATTAATGTCCACACACAAACCCAACAGTAACACTGAACAGCCATGCCATTAATGTCCACACACAAACCCAACAGTAACACTGTACAGCCATGCCATTAATGTCCACACACAAACCCAACAGTAACACTGAACAGCCATGTCATTAATGTCCACACACAAACCCAACAGTAACACTGAACAGCCATGCCATTAATGTCCACACACAAACCCAACAGTAACACTGAACAGCCATGCCATTAATGTCCACACACAAACCCAACAGTAACACTGAACAGCCATGCCATTAATGTCCACACACAAACCCAACAGTAACACTGACACAGCCATGCCATTAATGCTAATGTCCACACACAAACCCAACAGTAACACTGAACAGCCATGCCATTAATGTCCACACACAAACCCAACAGTAACACTGAACAGCCATGCCATTAATGTCCACACACAAACCCAACAGTAACACTGAACAGCCATGCCATTAATGTCCACACACAAACCCAACAGTAACACTGAACAGCCATGTCATTAATGTCCACACACAAACCCAACAGTAACACTGAACAGCCATGCCATTAATGTCCACACACAAACCCAACAGTAACACAGAACAGCCATGCCATTAATGTCCACACACAAACCCAACAGTAACACAGAACAGCCATGCCATTAATGTCCACACACAAACCCAACAGTAACACTGAACAGCCATGCCATTAATGTCCACACACAAACCCAACAGTAACACTGAACAGCCATGCCATTAATGTCCACACACAAACCCAACAGTAACACTGAACAGCCATGCCATTAATGTCCACACACAAACCCAACAGTAACACTGAACAGCCATGCCATTAATGTCCACACACAAACCCAACAGTAACACTGAATACCCATCATTTGAACTGATGTATTACCATAGTTATATGTGTCTAATTAACACAAACATGCATATAAAATAATTAATTCTGCTTATGGTACATGCACAATCTGTATTTGATTCTATATAGGCCATGATAGTCCATAGTGCCATGGAATATATTCAGGACGAAATTAATGATCTTTTTTTTATTTTTATCTTGAATTAAAATAAGAAATGCAAACTTGTCAAAGGTGGTAATGGAGTAGAGTCGGTAACTTTTGTTACCGAAGAAAATACTAATTAGTATTCTTCTGTTTTTTGATAAATAAGAAATAGTATTCGTCAGCGGTGGAGCATCTTTAATAGTAATACAAAATGTAGATGATACATTGTACTAGTTGAAAGTTTAGTTATTTATTGAACTATCACATATATGTTGTGAAATCCTTCAAATATAGCTTATCATATATCTTAAAGGGACAATTCAATAAGGCTAATTCTGTTATATAACCATGAAGCAATATATGACATAAATGTATTATTAGCTCACCTGCCCAAAGGGCAAGTGAGCTTATGCTATGGTGCAGCATCCGTCCTCCGTCCCTCGTCCGGCTGTCCAGCTGTCCGGTGTCAATTTTCCATTTAAACAACTTCTTCTCCAAAACTTGGAGACCTAGAGTCCTGAAATTTGACTTATAGCATGCTGGGATGAAGGGCTACCAAGTTTGTTCAAATGAATGACCTTGACCATCATTCAAGGTCACAGGGGCCAAATAGGTGAAAATCTTTAACAGACTTCTTCTAAATAACCAAGAGGCCTAGAGACCTGAAATTGGGCCTGTGACATGCTGGGATGAAGGGCTACCAAGTTTGTTCTAATGAATGACCTTGACCTTCATTAAAGGTCACAGGGGTCAAATAGGCTGAAATATCTTGTTAAGACTTCTGCTTCATAACCAAGAGGCCTAGAGACCCGATACTTGGCATGTAACATGCTGGGATGAAGGACTACCAAGCTTGTTCAAATGAATGACCTTGACTTTCATTCAAGGTCACGGGGGTCAAATAGGCTAAAATCTTTAAACGACTTCTTTTTAATAACCAAGAGACCTAGGAACCTGATATTAGGCCTGTGACATACTGGGATAGAGAGCTACCAAGTTTGTTCAAATGAATGACCTTGACCTTCATTCAAGGTCACAGGGGTCAAAAAGGCTAAAATCTTTAAACGACTTCTTCTTAATAACAAAGAGCCTAGGGACCTGATATTAGGCCTGTGGCATGCTGGGATCAAGGGCTACCAAGTTTGTTCAAATGAATGACCTTGACCTTCATTCAAGGTCACAGGGGTCAAAAAGGCTAAAATCTTTAGACAACTTCTTCTTAATATCTAAGAGGCCTTGGGACCTGATATTGGGCCTGTGACATGCTGGGATCAAGGGCTACCCAGTTTGTTCATAGAATGACCTTGACTTCCATTCAAGGTCACAGGGGTCAAATAGGCTAGAAAATTTTAACGACTTCTCCTTAATAACCAAGAGGGCTAGAGACCTGATATTGGGCATGTGGCATGCTGGAATAGAGGGCTAATAAGTTTGTTCAAATGAATGACATTGATCTTCATTCAAGGTCACAGGGGTCAAAAAGGCTAAAATCTTAAGCAACTTCTTCTTAATAACCAAGAGCCTTTGGGACCTGATATTGGACCTGTGACATGCTGGGATCAAGGGGTACCAAGTTTGTTCAAATGAATGACCTTGACTTTCATTCAAGGTAACAGGGGTCAAATAGGCTAAAATCTTTTAACGACTTCTCCTTAATAACCAAGAGGGCTAGAGATATGATATTTGGGCATGTGGCATGCTGGGATAGAGGGCTATCAAGCTTGTTCAAATGAATGACCTTGACCTTCATTCAAGGTCACAGGGGTCAAATAGGCAAAAATCTTAAAACAACTTCTTCTTAATAACCAAACAGCCTACGTGTAGCTAGGGACCTGATATTATGCCTGTGGCATGCTGGGATAGAGGGCTACCTAGTTTGTTTAAATGAATGACCTTGAACTTCATTCAAGGTCACGGGTCAAAAAGGCTAAAATCTTTAAAGGACTTCTTCTAAATAACCAAGAGGCTTTGGGACCTGATATTAGGCCTGTGACATGCTGGGATCAAGGGCTACCAAGTTTGTTCAAATGAATGACCTTGACCTTCATTCAAGGTAACAGGGGTCAAATAGGCTAAAATCTTTAAAGGACTTCTCCTAAATAAGCAAGAGGGCTAGAGACCTGATATTGGGCATGTGGCATGCTGGGATAGAGGGCTATCAAGCTTGTTCAAATGAATGACCTTGACCTTCATTCAAGGTCACGGGTCAAATAGGCAAAAATCTTAAAACAACTTCTTCTTAATAACCAAACAGCCTATGTGTAGCTAGGGACCTGATATTATGCCTGTGGCATGCTGGGATAGAGGGCTACCAAGTTTGTTTAAATGAATGACCTTGAACTTTATTCAAGGTCACGGGTCAAAAAGGCTAAAATCTTTAAAGGACTTCTTCTAAATAACCAAGAGGCTTTGGGACCTGATATTAGGCCTGTGACATGCTGGGATCAAGGGCTACCAAGTTTGTTCAAATGAATGACCTTGACCTTCATTCAAGGTAACAGGGGTCAAATAGGCTAAAATCTTTAAAGGACTTCTCCTTAATAAGCAAGAGGGCTAGAGACCTGATATTGGGCATGTGGCATGCTGGGATAGAGGGCTACCAAGCTTGTTCAAATGAATGACCTTGACCTTCATTCAAGGTCACAGAGATCAAATAGGCAAAAATCTTTAAACGACTTCTCCTTAATAACCAAACAGCCTAGGAACCTGATATTGGGCCTGAGGTATGCTGGGATCAAGGGCTACCAAGTTTGTTCAAATGAATGACCTTGACCTTCATTCAAGGTCACAGGGGTCAAAAAGGCTAAAATCTTTAAACAACTTCTTCTTAATAACCAAGAGGCCTAGGGACCTGATATTGGGCAGTTTGTTCAAATGAATGACCTTGACTATCATTCAAGGTCACAGGGGTCAAATAGGCTGAAATCTTTGAAAGACTTCTCCTTAATAACCAAGAGGGCTAGAGATCTGATATTGAGCATGTGACATGCTGGGATAGAGGGCTATCAAGTTTGTTCAAATGAATGACCTTGACCTTCATTCAAGGTCACAGGGGTCAAAAAAGCTAAAATCTTTAAACGACTTCTTCTTAATAACCAAACAGCCTAGGGACCTGATATTGGGCCTGAGGCATGCTGCGATCAAGGGCTACCAAGTATATTCAAATGAATGACCTTGACTTTCATTCAAGGTCCAGTGGTGGTTGAAATCTTTAAAAGACCTCTTCTTAATACCCAAACAGTCTAGTGACCTGATATTGGGCCTATGGCATGCTGGGATCAAGGACTACAAAGTTTGTTCGAATGAATGACCTTAACATCATTCAAGGTCAAAGGGGTCAGATAGGCTAAAATCTTTAAACAACTTCTTAATAACCAAGAGGGCTAGAGACCTAATATTGGGCATGTGACATGTTGGGACGTTACAAAGTTTGTTCAAATGAATGACCTTGACTTAAAAACCAAAAGGCATAGGGACTTGATATTGGGCCTGTGGCATGCTGGGATAGAGGGCTACCAAGTTTGTTCAAAAGAATGACCTTGACCTTCATTCAAGGTCACAGGGGTCAAGTAGGCTAAAATCTTTAAATGACTTCTTTTTAATAACCAAGAGGCAATGCCTCTAATGTGCTTAGGGATGATATAAATTATTATTTACTCTTTTTGTTAAGTATGAACCATGTATAATTACCAGATTGCAGGTGAGCGATTCGGGCCCATTGGGCCCTTGTTCTATATTCCTAATGAAACATATAATAAGAAGTATATTTACAAAATCCACGATATTGTCAAGTATTATGATTGATATCGTTGAAATTTTTAATCATTGATCATTACGATTAAGCAGGTATAACATGTATGCTGTACCCATACCCGAGCCAAAGTCATGTATGTTAATCAAATGTAATACATAACCACTGAGGAGTTGGTGAAATGATATTTATAGACAAGAACATGCACCTAATAACGTAAACACACTACTGTAAGACCAATTTGAGTAGTTCTACACAAAAATATCTTTACTTCACTGGCAGGAGTCAGGGTTCGGCATACAAGAGTCAGACCACAATGTGTAATGGCGGACAGTAAGGGAGTTTGAACATTTCATATACATTTCACTACAGTGGACTTTTCTGACATACGAGGGATGTTCCAAAATTATTGTTACTTTGGTGATTTCTCTTTGATAGAAGTAATTCTGATCATTTTACTTTGCCCTGTCCCTCGAAGTACTCCCCCTCTGCATTTATGCATTGTTTCAACCGATCGATCCACTTTTGGAAACAGTTTTCGTACTCTTGAATTGGTATACTCATAAGATACTGGTAAATGGCAGAGCCAAGGGCATTTCTTGATTTATATTTTGTTTCAGACAGGTGAAATTTTAGTTTGGGGAACAAGAAAAAGTCACAGGGGGCCAAGTCTGGTGAATATGCAGGGTGGGGGAGGACAGTGACCTTTTCTGCCTTCAAAAACTCCGTTACAATGCGCGCCTTGTGTGCTGGCGCATTATCATGTAAGAGCCTGAGGTACTTCAATCCTGTCTGTGGGCGGCGGCGTTTGTAGACTTTCTTAAGTTTTCGAAGTACAACGTCTCTATAATACTTCGCTGTGACAGTTTTGCCTTTTGGAACAGCATTTTGAAAGATTGGACCCTTGTTATCAAAGAATTTGACATACAAAACCTTCCTCACGGTGCGTATTCTTTTAGCAATGCTAGGGCGTCTGGCGTTTTTGTTTGCCCAGATTTGATTAGAGCATTTTCTTTTGGGTTCGCAAAAATACACCCATGTTTCATCACCTGTGACCAAATTATCAAAAGCTTTTTTGCTGTATTTTGGGTATTTCTTCAATAAGGATTTGGCCTTGTCAACCCGGGACCTCTTTTGGTTGTCAGTTAGTAAATGAGGTATTCATCTGGCATTGATCTTGCCCAGCTTAAGATGTTTCTTTAAAATGCAATGAATACGTGCTAAAGACAAGCCTGTCATTTTAGCTAACTGCCGGACAGTGTACCTTGCATCTTTTTCAAGGATTTGCCGAATTAGTTCAATGTTATGCTTTGTTGTTGTTGTTGCAGGGCGACCTGTGTGGGCAGCATCTTTAAGCTGCTGGTGCCCGACTTAAATCGAGCAACCCACCTACAAATAGTCATATATGACATTTGACCCTTCCCATATATATCACACACCTCAAGATGAATATCCACCGGCTTTAAGCCAAGTAGAGACCTACCTTTGATAAAGGCCCTAATTTCAATTACGTTTTCAACTCTCTTGCCAACCATATTTGTATAGAGTGTAACGAGTGCGCTACAAAACAATGTACACAGCACCAAGGTCAGTGTAATTGTGAGCGAGATATTTACCTATATCACGCTTCAGATATCACGCTATCGCCACGAGGTAGTTTTAAGCCCATTTAGCACGATTTCCACGAGATATTGCGCAAGTAACATTAATTTCGGAACATCCCTCATATCACAGTAAAACCAACTAATCTAATTTCCATTAGAACTGGTTTGTTTCCGATATATACGGGTATGCAAATTAAACTCTTAGACTGAATTCTCCCTTTAAGCAATTTTTTTTTAATTTCATTTGGGTTAATTAAAATCTAAAATATTTTACAAACTGTGAATCTGTATATAAGATTCTCACCAAAGTAAACATTCCGTCAAAGTTCTTCTCATTGTGAAATATAAAAGTATATTAAGTGAAATCAGGGCTTAAAATTGATTTATGAGACTACAAAATAAATAGCTTTCATGTACAATTTCATACGATTATTGCAACACACAATGTCAATGCCTTTATTGTGACGTTACCAAAAACATCTCTTTTTGTGCCATCAAATATTTTTGATTTTGTTTTTGACATTTCATCTTTTGTTTTTCGTAGAATTTATATACAAACATGTCGTTGGATGTAACACAGCAAGAGCGACTGTCTACCCTAAAGCGTGGCTGCAAAGTACTGGAGAAGAAAGGTCTTGTTCCTGACAGTGTGAAAGCCAGACACCTCAACCACATCCTTGTCGACGACACATATCAAGTAATGTTCTGCTACATTCCAAAGGTTGCTTGCACCAACATGAAACGGGTATTCCTACTCCTTACGGGTAAAATGAACACCACTAATCCTCTCGACATCAAAAGTAACGATGTGCATTTCACACACGATAAACACTTGAAATATCTTAGTGATTACAGCTCAGAAGTTGAGATCAATTACAGAATAAAAAGTTACAAAAAAGTTATATTTGTGCGAGAACCTTTAGAAAGATTGTTATCTGCATATAGAAATAAGTTCATGGAAAAGAGTGAATATTTCCACAGGAGATTTGGTCGAAGGATAATCCGAAGATATCGTGATAATCCGTCTGAATCCTCTGTTGAGTTGGGAAATGATGTGCAATTCATAGAATTTGTCAAGTATATTACAGACTCGAGCACGATAATGGAGGAAGGATATAATGAGCACTGGGATCATTACTCCAGTCTGTGTCACCCATGTCTGATTCAGTACGACTACATCGGAAAATACGAAACTATCGACGAGGATACCGACCAAATCCTTCGAGATCTTCGTATCGATAAGATCATCAAATTTCCTGCTCGCGGGGCAACATACAAGAGGAAAAAAACAATAGACACTATGGCAGACTTCTATGGATCAATTCCTCCTTCTGATTTAAGGTTGTTATGGAAGATCTATGTAAATGATTATAAACTCTTTGGATATCCCTACCCTGAAGTTTTGAAGCAATTTCTACCTTACTCCCCTCATCATTGATAATGTAATCAACTACTGTAAATCAACTCATTTTCGCGACGACTTTAATTTTGTGTTTTATTTCCCAATTATTTTTTCACGTCAATTTAATTTTGTGACTTAGAGTTATATGATTCTTCTGTAGCTTTAGCTGGGACATTTTTGTGATGGTTAATTTTTTTTTATTATGTTCAAACAATCCCATGCCATTAATGTCCACTTTAACAATCCGTCCAAACAAGTAACCTGAAATGTACATGCCATTAATGTAATTTAGAATTGTTAAACAGCCACCATTGATAGGCACTACATGTTCATGTCATGACTTTGTCATCTCAATGGGTTAACCCAATGGTAAAATTTCAAACAAATTCTTTGAATAGCACCATGATATTACTAGGACCTTATAAATTGTGTGAGTTTAATGCCATTTCACCCTAACCTGGTTCAACTTTTTGTATTAAATTGAAATTTTGCGTTGCCCCAAATAGGTCAAGGGGTGCATTAAAAGGCTGAATTTCTTCTTAATAACAAACTTCTTCTGAAAACCACCTTGTAATTATAGCACCCATAATGCAATGCAGCATCAGGGTGGGGTGGGAGGCTTCACAAATTGTAAACAAAATGATGGGGCATCTGTTAATGAGTTGAGGGGTGTCAAATGGGGTCATTTGGCATTTAATTTAATAATTCTTTAGCCAATCCTTAATTCATTAATAACCATTACAGCATGAGAGATAGCACTTATAATCAAATTTGTAGTATCATTAGGTCCAATGGGGATTCAAAATTGTACAAGAATGTCTGCTGACCCAACGTTTGAGAGTTTGAATCCTTAGACCTACACATGTCAAAAGGGTGTCAGTTTGTTCATAATGTCCCAATTATTTTCAAGGTCAAAGGACTGAATACCTGAAACATTAATAGACAACTTCATACCCAAATTAAATCCTTATATGTGGTTACATGTATTCAAAAAGTTAACAAATGAACAAATGAATAACCTGACTAGTATTTAAAACCCCAGGGGCTGTTTTTAACGAAACTAGTATAATTTTATTTCCATATAAATGACTTCTTTCTACAAACTCAAGCATGATAGCAGTCCATAAATGCAATATAATTTATTAGGTTGGGGATTCAAAATTTAGGGACATAATGTTTTTTTAATGACTTGAATCTGTATTGGATTCACATGATTAAACTAATTCAAATTATGCAAAGGTCAATTGAAAAACTTAATTTGGCTATTTCAATATCCAAATAAAAATAATTAAGACTTCTTTTTTCAAAACCAAAGCATTGGGAATATTATAATGAAAACCGGTATAAATCTGACACAATGGGATGATTCAAAATTGTACAAATGATTGGGCATCCTGTACCAGTATACCGGGGGCCACTGAGGGCCAGTCATGGTAATATATTCCATTTGATTTGTGAAAACGAACTTCTTCAGTAACTGAAATTTGTAAGGAAAGTGCATGCAGTAATTTTGGTGGCATGGATGAATTTTATAACACAGAATTCTTTAATTTGCAAAAATGAACTGTGACTTGGGCACATTCATTAAAGTTCCACAACAGGCCTAAAGGGAAGGGCGGGGTCAAAAGGTCAAGTCCAAAGTTCCCGAAAAACATTTAACAAATTTTTCCACGAATACAAGAGTACTTAGTAACCTAGAATATCCTTATACATGTTTGGATAACAAGAATAAATTTTGCACAATCGCCATTTATGAGGCTGACTTATCATTGGGGCCTGAAGGGTGGGTTCAAATAATTAGAAAATTATTTTACCTTTAATAACCTTTTTACTGCACTACTACAGAATGGAAAGAAGACCTGTCCACTTTGTTTCCGTTGTGAACACATGCTGGAGAATTCCTACGTGGGAAAAAACGAATTGTCACAAACAACATGTAAGAAAATCCTTCAGAAAAAGAGGGATCTTCATAACCTAAAAAGGTATCTGATCAAATTAAAAAAATAGGTTAATTTTTTTTTATTATTTTCTATCGTTCGTGAAATATCCAAAGTTAAATCACATGAAGATAAGTTGGTGTACTGTATCACTCGTTGAGCAGGTTTAGATTGTTCAGAACTGTTCTTCCTTTATCCATTATGCATATTTCTTCATGTGGAAGAGGAGTGGGTGTGTGATTTCACCCTAATGGTATTTTGATCCTGAGATTTTGCCCCGGAGGTCATTTTACCATTGGGGGTCAAAATACTATACTACACCTGTAATTTAGAGTTAAGAGGTGAACATCATCATTGGTGGCTAACTTTAATATTGGACAAAGATGCAGATGCAGAGAGTTAGCAGTATTTTACTTTAATTTTCATTCTTTTGATATTGTTTAATTTTTTTCAAAGAAGTGTCAGTATACGTATTTGATTTCATACCATTATATTTTAGTGTATTGTTGGATTTTCTGTTTTGCTTTTCTTTCTGTTATATATTTTACAATTGACAAGGTACATGTATATCTAATGTTTAAGAAAAAAGAAATTTTTGGAACCATATCTGATTCATTTAGTTATTGATACCGTAATAAAATCCAATGCTACATTTGAATGCTATGGTCAGTCCAATATATCCTAAGATGTGTGAAATTACAGAAATGTTCTTGTTTGAACCAATGCCATATAATTTTTTTTTTTTTTGTCCACATGGAATTACTTCCTTGTCCCATATATTAGTATTACAAATGTGTTAATCAATCAAAAAGTTGATGTAAGAAAAGAATGTATTTATTCAACTTTTGATAATATTTCTGATGACTGGTACTTTGTAAGCTGAAAAGGATTTTTAGTACCAGCCTGTCTTTCCTTGTACTCGTGTTTATTAATCATTTTAGGATTTTTCTGCCAATTCTGGTATTTTAATCCTACATATAGAAATCCATTATGTGTATTATAGACATATACAGTGTTCATTCAATATGTTTGTAGCCCACCACTATCAGATGGTGGGCTATTCAAATCGCCCTTTCGTAATCCGTACGTTAAGAATTCATTGTTCGCTAATTTTATCTGGGACAATACATACTAGAAGGGATCTCTTTCTCAAATTTCACATGTAGGGTTCCCCTAGGCCTCTAGTTGTAGGCATATTGCAATTTTGGGGACCAAATCGGGTTCAACAAGATGGCACCGGGAACTGGCGGGGGTCATATTGGAATTTGATGTTTAAAGTTTGTTACTCGCTATTTCTAAGAAAGGTTATGAATGGATCTTTCTCAAATTTCACATGTAGGTTCCCTAGGGACCTAGTTGTGCATATTGCATTTTTTTCCCTCCCGTTCAAGCCCCCAAACGCGACCACCAATCGACACGCGTACTACCAAGATGGCCACTGACCTGGCGGCCCATCTTGGATTTTGATAGTTTAAAGTTAGTTACCGCTATTGTTCACAGTAAAGCTTATGAAAAAGGATCTTTCTCAAATTTGTCACATGTAGGTTCCCCTATGGGCCATTGTTGTGCATATTTGCATTTTGGGACAGATCGGTTAAACAGATGATCGAAAGGTTAGCCAACATGGGATGTTGATTAGTTTAAAGTTTGTTTTAACCGGCTATTCTCAGAAAGTACTTTAAGGGAATCTTTCTCAAATTTCACATATGTAAGTTCCTCTACGCCCCTAAGTTGTGCATATTGCTTTTTGGGACCAATCGAGTCAGCAAGATGGCCGACTGGCGGCCATCTTTGGATTTTTGTTAGTTAAAGATTTGTTACCTTAACCAGCTATATCTCAGAATGTTATGAAGGGATCTTTTCGCAAATTTCATTTATAGTATGTAGTAAAGTTTGAAAAGCTAGGAATAAGATCCCTCTTTCTGTTGTCAGCTCATATTGCATTCTTTGGTGGGCGCCAAGAACCCTCTGGGATCTCTTGTTTATTTTATATTTTTGCACAAAACAAAGTGGTTTACACATTGTATTTTCAGAAACTGAGTCTGGTCTCTTCCATCTTTGTCTTTGTTGACAGGCAGATGGGCCGACTGTTTTATAGGCCATATTCTTGGAATTTTGTGATAGTTAAAAGTTTGTACCACCACCGCTATTTACATCAGAAAGTTATGAAGGGATCTTCTTCATAATTTCACATGTAGGTTCCCCTAGGGCCCTAGTTGTGGATATTGAATTTGGGACCAATCGGTCCAAAAGATGGTCCGACTGGCGGCCTTCTAGGATATTTTGATAGTTTAAAGTTAGTTACCGCTATTTCTCAGAAAGTACTTAAGGGATATTTCATCATATTTCTCAAAGTAGTTTCCCCTAGGGCACTAGTTGATGCATATTGCATTTATTGACCACAACGGTTCAACAGAGATTGCCGACTGGCGGCCATATTGGATTTTGATAGTTAAAGTTTTTTACCTGCTATTTCTCAGAAAGTTATGAAGGGATCTTTCTCTCAAATATCATTTGTTTGGTTCTCCTAGGGAGCCCCTAGTTATGCATATTGCATATTTTGGGAAACCCAATCGGTTCAACAAGGATGGCCGAACTGGCGGCCATCTTGGATTTGTGATAGTTAACAGTTTGGTTACCGCTATTTCACAGAGAGTTTTGAAGGGATATCTTTCTCAAAATTTCATATGTTGGTTTCATCTCCTGAGGCCTAACCTAGAAGTGCATATTGCATTGTGGGACAGATGCGGGTCTGCAAGATGTTCGAACAGGTAGCTATCTGGTAATTTTGATAGTTTAAAGTTTGTTAAACAACATTTACCAGAAAAGTACTGAAGGAAATCTGTTCTCTAAATTTTCATTATGTAGGTTCCCCTACGACCCTTGTTGTGTGCATATTAGGCATTTTGGATGGGACAAGATTCGGGAGGTCTGCAAGATGAACTACATGTAGCCATCTTGAAATTTTGGTGATAAAAATTGACGTTTGTTACTGCTACATATGATCAGAATGTACTGAAAGGATCCTTTCCTCAAGGTTTACATATATTGTATGTAGTAAAAAGTTTGAAAAGAAGGGAAAAAAGAAACCTCTTTCTGTTTGTCAGGACATATGATAATGTCTTTTGGTGGGCGCCAGAGATTCCCTCTGGGATCTCCTTGGTTACTTTTATATATTTTTGACACAAAAACTAAGTGTATTAACTTAGTATTAATCAGAAACTGAGACATTGGACTCTTCCGTCCTTTGTCTTAGTTGACGAGGCAGAGGGACCCTCCGGTTTATAGGCCATATTTCCCTTTGGATTTGAATAGTTAAAGTTTGTTACCGCTATTTCTCAGAAAAGTTATGAAGGGATTCTTTCTCAAATTTCACATGTAGGGTTCCCCTAGGGCCCATTGTTCGTGCATATTTATTTTTTTGGGACCAGATTCGGTACAACAAGATGGCCGGACACTGGCGGCCCATCTTATGATTTTGTATAGTTAATGTTTGTTACCGGAGGCGGTGTGTCTCTATATTTCACAGAAAGTACTTAAGGGTTCTTTCTCAAATTTCACATGTAGGTTCCCCTAGGGCCCCTAGTTGTGCTTTTATTGCATTTTTTGCGACCAATCTGTGTCCAACAAGAATTTGCCGAAACTTGGCGGCCATCTTGGATTATGTTAGTTAAAGTTTTTTACCCTGCTATTTCTCAGAAAGTTATGAAGGGATCTTTCTTCATATTTTCATTAAGTTAGGTTCTCCTAGGGCCCTTGATGTGCATATTTTGACATTTTGAGGTCACAATCCGGTCAACAGCATGGCCGACTGGCAGGCCAATCTTGGATTATAGATAGTTATATGTTCTGTTCTTCCGACTATTTCTCTCATGAGATTTTTTGAAGGAATCTTTCTCATAATTTTCATTTGTTTGGTTCCTCCAAGGACCTTAGTTGTGCATATTGCAGTTTTGGGGAAAGATCGTTCAGCAAGACTGATCGGACAGTTTAGGCTATCTTGAGATTTGATAGTTATAAGTTAGTTTAACATCCATGTTCCCAGTATACAGGTTCTGGAAGGACACTTTCTCAAAATTACTTATGTAGGTTTCCCTACGACGCCTAGTTGTGCATATTGCATTTTGGGACAAGATCGGTCAGCAAGGATTGATCGACAGGTAGCCATCTTTGATTTTGATAATTGATGTTTGTTAATGCTGACAACTTATCAGCAAGGAATGTACTGAAAAGCGATCTTTCTCAAGTTTCATTATATAGTATGTAGTAATAGTTTGAAAAAGCAGGAAAAAGAGTCCCTCTTTCTTGTTGTCAAGCGAATCACGACGATCATTCTTTGGTGTTGGCGCCCAAGATCACTCTGGGATCTCTTGTTACTTTTAAATTTATTGCACAAATACATAGTCGGTTTCACTTGTAATATCAGAAACTGATATTGGGATCTCTTCCGTCTTTGTCTTGTGTTGACAGGCAGAGGGACCTTTTACGGTTTATAGGGCATATTACCCTGGGGCTAACTACTTTTGAGTGTATTTATTTTATTAAAACATGAATATTTCTGGCCTCAATAACAAAGTTTAAATATTTATAGCATTGTTTGATAAATATGACCAATCGTCCTGATTATTATGAATTTTTTTGATTTACACATTTTTGAAATATCCAATTTTTACCTTTTTATAATTTTTTTTTCGAAAATCAGCCTATTCAAAACTTGTTGTGGATTTTGTTTTTTTTTTTAGATTTATAAGTAATAATACTTTTTTTCTTTCCTAAATTGCAGTACTCAAACCATCTGAATATTAATGAATTTTTTGTAGATTTTAAGATTAATTTAAATTTGTAAAAAGAGCCTATTCTATTTTATCCCTAAGCAACATACTGTCCATACGGTACCTCTGCCAATTGTGAAAATGACGAGATCGTTGTCAATACTCTTTTAAAATAAGTTTCTGGTAATTATGGAGATCAAATAAATGTTTTACTCATTGCTTCATTATAGCTGTTCAAAAAAATTAAGATTATCTCCCTTGCCATTGCTCTCGGGCTTAATAATTACAAGTCCCTAGGATTTCACTTTGACTTCTATGATGTACTTTTTATGTAGTTATTTGCCAATTGTAAATAAAACCAATAAGTTTTTTTAAACAAACATTCATATATGCGAAACTATTAGTTTTAAATTAATTAAAAAAATTTGATCATATAATTTATGATTTTTATCTGTCCCCCCGTTATGATGCTTTAATAAGCAGAGATCTTGAGTTTTCAACTTTTTTTTTTCATTTTCACATTTCTTTCCATAACATGTTATACATTTTGTTATTCCTCTGAATCATATTAGAGAAATCGTTATAATTTTACAAACTTTGAAACACATTATACATATTTTTGAAAAAAATGACCATGTTTTTAAATTATCTCTATATATTTTTTGAAAAATTCAATAATAAGAATTTAATAATTGAAATGTCTACATATTTGATTCTCACATTTAATGAAAACATGTGGTAAAATGTCATCCAGTCCTAGTCAATCTGTGATATACTTAATAACTTACAAACTTTTTTTAATCTATAAATTAACTGCAAGTTTACAACCTAAATAATATTTTGGAGGTTGAGTCTTTACTAGCAAATTTTAGTGCAAAAAAAAATTCGCATTTTTGTTGATTAAATTGAATGTCTTTTACTGGAATTAAACGATACGAAATGTTTTGTTTTCAGTGTAATTAACTATTTCTTTGATTCCTTCAGTATTTTCTTTTGAATTGTGTGATTATTTTGATTATTTGATTATCTCTAGATTTTTGAGAGATATGGTATTAACATAAGATAAGATCCGAAGTTCCTATCACCAATTCCTATTTCTCTCATTGTTGATACCTGGCGGCTAGGCCCAACTTTTGTAACCAAAGTATTAAATCGTAATTACTACATGCCAAAATGAGAATTAAAACATAGTACAAGTTTTATATGTACTCTACAAACCCCAAGCAAAGTTGTTTCATTTTATGTCATTGCCGAAATAAATTATGTCTTAAGTTAATCTTCAAAATATAAATGGTTGAATTCATAATTTTGATTTAAAATTGTGAAGACACATATGACATTCGTTTATCTGTTAACTACCAGTAATTAGTATTTTTTTAGCCCACCATCATCAGATGGTGGGCTTCTTCAATTCGCCTATTCGTCAGTTGGTCCGTCGTCCGTCCGTCCGTCCTTCCGTCCGTCCGTCCTTCCGTCGCCGTTCCGTCCTTCCCGTCCCGTCGTCGTCCGTCCGTCGTTAACATTTCTTGTTACCGATATTTTCACAATGTACTGAAGGAATCTTTCTCAAATTTCACATGTAGGTTCCCCTAGGGCCTAGTTGTGCATATTGCATTTTGGGACCAATCGGTCAACAAGATGGCCGACTGGCGGCCATCTTGGATTTTGATAGTTAAAGTTTTGTTACCGCTATTTCTCAGAAAGTTGTGAAGGGATCTTTCTCAAATTTCACATGTAGGTTCCCCTAGGGCCAGTAGTTGTGCATATTGCATTTTGGGACCAATCTAGTCAACAAGATGGCCGACTGGCGGCCATCTTGGATTTTGATAGTTAAAGTTTGTTACCGCTATTTCTCAGAAAGTTGTGAAGGGATCTTTCTCAAATTTCACATGTACTGTTCCCCTAGGGCCCTAGTTGTGCATATTGCATTTTGGGACCAATCGGTCAACAAGATGGCCGACTGGCGGCCATCTTGGATTTTGATAGTTAAAGTTTGTTACCGCTATTTTTCAGAAAGTTGTGAAGGAATCTTTCTCAAATTTCACATGTAGGTTCCCCTAGGGCCCTAGTTGTGCATATTGCATTTTGGGACCAATCGGTCAACAAGATGGCCGACTTGTTAGTTAAAGTTTGTTACCGCTATTTCTCAGAAAGTACAGAAGGGATCTTTCTCAAATTTCACATGTAGGTTCCCCTAGGGCCCTAGTTGTGCATATTGCATTTTGGGACCAATCAGTCAACAAGATGGCCGACTGGCGGCCATCGTAGGTTCCCCTAGGGCCCTAGTTGTGCCATCTGGCGGCCATCTTGGATTTTGATAGTTTAAAGTTTGTTACCGCTATTTCTCAGAAAGTTATGAAGGGATCTTTCTCAAATTTCACATGTAGGTTCCCCTAATTCTTGTTACCGCTATTTCTCAGAAAGTACAGAAGGGATCTTTCTCAAATTTCACATGTAGGTTCCCCTAGGGCCCTAGTTGTGCATATTGCATTTTGGGACCAATCGGTCAACAAGATGGCCGACTGGCGGCCATCTTGGATTTTGATAGTTAAAGTTTGTTACCGCTATTTCTCAGAAAGTTATGAAGGGATCTTTCTCAAATTTCACATGTAGGTTCCCTAGGGCCCTAGTTGTGCATATTGCATTTTGGGACCAATCGGTCAACAAGATGGCCGACTGGCGGCCATCTTGGATTTTGATAGTTAAAGTTTGTTACCGCTATTTCTCAGAAAGTACTGAAGGGATCTTTCTCAAATTTCACATGTAGGTTCCCCTAGGGCCCTTGTTGTGCATATTGCATTTTGGGACCAATCGGTCAACAAGATGGCCGACTGGCGGCCATCTTGGATTTTGATAGTTAAAGTTTGTTACCGCTATTTCTCAGAAAGTACTTAAGGGATCTTTCTCAAATTTCACATGTAGGTTCCCCTAGGGCCCTAGTTGTGCATATTGCATTTTGGGACCAATCGGTCAACAAGATTGCCGACTGGCGGCCATCTTGGATTTTGATAGTTAAAGTTTGTTACCGCTATTTCTCAGAAAGTTATGAAGGGATCTTTCTCAAATTTCAGATGTTGGTTCTCCTAGGGCCCTAGTTGTGCATATTGCATTTTGGGACCAATCGGTCAACAAGATGGCCGACTGGCGGCCATCTTGGATTTTGATAGTTAAAGTTTGTTACCGCTATTTCTCAGAAAGTTTTGAAGGGATCTTTCTCAAATTTCATATGTTGGTTCTCCTAGGCCCTAGTTGTGCATATTGCATTTTGGGACAGATCGGTCAGCAAGATGATCGACAGGTAGCTATCTTGAATTTTGATAGTTAAAGTTTGTTAACACCATTTCCCAGAAAGTACTGAAGGAATCTTTCTCAAATTTCATATGTAGGTTCCCCTACGACCCTAGTTGTGCATATTGCATTTTGGGACAGATCGGTCAGCAAGATGATCGACAGGTAGCCATCTTGAATTTTGATAATTGAAGTTTGTTACTGCTACATATCTCAGAAAGTACTGAAAGGATCTTTCTCAAGGTTCATATATAGTATGTAGTAAAAGTTTGAAAAGCAGGGAAAAGATCCCTCTTTCTGTTGTCAGACATAGATCATTCTTTGGTGGGCGCCAAGATCCCTCTGGGATCTCTTGTTACTTTTATATATTTTTGCACAAAACAAAGTGGTTTCACTTGTATTATCAGAAACTGAGATTGGACTCTTCCGTCTTTGTCTTTGTTGACAGGCAGAGGGACCTCCGGTTTATAGGCATATTCCCTTGGCTAACTACTTTTGAGTGTATTTTATTAAAACATGATATTTCTGCATCAATACAAAGTTTAAATATTATAGCATGGTTTGATAATATGACCAATTGTCCTGATTAATATGATTTTTGAAAACATTTTGAAATAACCAATTTACCTTTTTATTTTTTTTTCGAAAATCAGCCATTCAAAACTAGAAGTGGATTTTGTTTTTTTAGTATATAAGTTAAAATACTATTTTTCTTTCCAAAATCGTACTCAAACCATCTGAAAATTACTGAATTTTTGTAATATAATATAATATAATTTTTTAAAAGCCTATCTAAAAATCCCTAAGCACATACAGAGGTACCTCTGCCAATTGTGAAAATGACGGAGTTGTCAATATCTATGTATATATGTTTCTGGTATTATGGAGATCAAAAATTGTTTACTATTGCTATTATAGCTGTTCAAAAATTAGATTATCTCCCTTGCATTGCTCTCGGGGCTTAATATTTACAAGTCCTGGATTTCACTTGAATGCGATGTGTATTTATCTGTAGTAATGCTATTGTACATAAACCATCAGTTTTTAACACACAATCATATTTAGATAATAATAGATGTATTTATTAAAAAAATATGAACATATATTTAGATCTGCTTTGATGCTTAAAATGCAGAGTTTGATTACATTTTTTTTTTCATTTTCACATTTCTTTCCATAACATGTTACATTTTGTAATTCCTCTTGATCATTAGAGAAATGTATAATTACAAACTTGAAACACATTTAAATAATTTGAAAAATGACCATGTTTTTAAATTATCACTATAAATTATTTGATAAATACAATAAAATGAAATAATATTGAAATGTCTACATATTGAATCACATTTTTATGTAAAATGAGGTTAAATGTCATCTGTCTAGACTATCTGTGATATACTAATAACTTACAACTTTTTTTAACTATAAATAACGCAAGTTTACACCTAAATATATTTTGGATGTTGAGCTTTTCTAGCAAATTTAGTGCAAAAATGCCACATTTTTGTTGAATACAATGAATGACATATACTGAATTACGATCAAATGTTTTGTTTTCAGTGTATTTACATTTCTATGAATCTTAGTATTTCTTTTGAATTGTGTGATTATTTTTATGATTGTTATCTCAAGTTTTGAGAGATATGGATTAACATAAGTTTTGAACTAATTCTTTCCAAATCCTATTTCTCTCTTGTTGATACTGCGGCTTGGCCCAACTTTTGTAACCAAAGTATAAATGTAATTCTACATGCCAAATGAGATTTAATACAAGTACATGTTTATATGTACTTTCAAACCCATGAAGTTGTATCATTTTGACATTGCGAAATATATATGTCATAAATTATTTTAAAATTATAATGTTGAATTCATAATTTTGATTTAAATTGTGAAGACATTGACCTTGTTTATCTGTTAACTACAGTAATTAGTATTTTTTTGGTATTGGTGTTTCATCAGGTCTTCCAGAATAATGATAAAACAAAATATTTTATTTTGATAGCCAAACAATGGAGATCAAATCACATATAAAAACTTATATATAACTTGCTGTATAGCTGTAATTGTTTAGTTTTGCAGTAGGGGGTAGTGGGGATACAACGATCTTCTTTATGATACTTTTAACGCTGGGGTGATATGTTTGTGCATTTGTCAATTTAACCAGTAATACATTTTACATGTTATTTTGTAAAATTATTATTCGTGGACATCTTAAACTTAAAATACAGTGATACTTAATCTCCCACAAACAAAAAAAGTCTATACAGTATATATTTGTATGGAGATCTGGTTATGTTAAGATGAAATAGATTCATATTCAATCTCATGTCGTCATGGTTACCTGATGTACTATAGCTACATATATATGTATATATTAATGCTTCTTTCTTGGTTATTTGAATGTATAGTCACTTCTAATTGGCTGGCTATTTAAAAAAGAAAGTGTACAGTTTATGAAGTAAGGAACGTTTTATTTAATGCTTATCAAAAATAAAACACAATCAAAACTTCAACCAGGAGAATAGTTTAGGTACAGGTGAACCACCTTGAGAGCATGTTTATCAAGGTGATAATTTGTGAAAATATTTTTCTTTTCTATCAATTTCGGATGAGGAAATCAGTTACTACAGCTGATAAGTTTAGGATGAATGTAATTGTGATTTGATAAGGTACAGTTTAAAGATGCTCCACCGCAGACAGAGCATAAATGATGTTCATCATTTGAACAATAACTGGTGTTTAATCATGTATATATATGTCTAATTGACACAAAAAAATAATGAAAAAAAAAATTCCTTTGGTGCATGGGCAATCAGTACTTCATTCCGAATTTTTTCGGGATCCTACATGGAGCTTTTGAGGGATTGTGATGGCTGAGTGGTCAAATACCATTTGTTGGCGGTGGAGCATCTTTAATATATATATAGCAAACCTCTGGGGACCAAAGCTTCTTTGTTATAAGCATATAGTTTGTAATACTAATACTGTATTACAGGCATCTTATAGGAACATGACTCATCATAACCATAAAGTTGGTCATAAAAATGTTCTGCTGTACACAGTTGTTATAGTTGAGATGTTACAATTCAACTCTCAGATATTTTGCTTTGTATACTTACCCACTTTTGTGTAATGAATTCCAATCTAATTGAAATTAGAGTTACGATTAAGAAATTGTAATGAAAATTAAAATTACGTTCTAATACTTGTATTGAAGAGTATCGTGGAGCGGAATGACAAGTCTTATTTTAATTAGATAATTGTGTCCAGCTTTTGTAAAACATTTTCCACCATTCACTGCCCTTCATACCCTTTATCTGCATGCTATGTACTTGCAGGTGAGGAAAATTATATTTTGTGTTTGAATGTCTTGTCCAATGATAAATGTTATCTTGCCAGGTATAGGTTGACTGTTGTTGTTATTTTTAATCTGTAAAGTATTATTGATAACTGTGTCTTCATGTCCATGTATGTAGCTTATGGTGACGTATTAGTCTAACTATCCAAACTATACATTAGTATTTAATTATTATCAATTACATGTAGATTATAATAGCGGCATTCAACTGATGATTCTTTATGCTGCATTTTTTAATATGAGCTAGTTGCTTCAACAGGCTTTGTCAAAGATGCTCCAGTGCTGACAAATGGTATTTTTTCTCTATCAAAAACAGGAACAGACAAATTAGTATTGATCTTCAGTTACTTATTTACACCATTACCACCATTGAAAAGTTTGAGTTTCCAATTTTATTTCAAGATAAAATTACAAAAAAATATTAATTGCATCCTGAAAAAAATCCGTGAGACTTTGTCCTATATGAAACAAAGTACTGATTGCGCATGCACCGAAGGCAAAATAAATTATTTCATGTTATTTTTTGTGTTGATTAGACATATATATACATAATTAAACACCAATTATAGTTCAAAGGATGAGTATCGTTTTTGGTCCGATATTTGTGAAGCATCTTAAAGATATTTCATTTAAGTCTTATAAACCTTTTTTTCCTTGTTTGCATGCAAGTTCGTGATCTATATGTCTACATCAAGCTTGATTATGGAGTCTTACCAAACATCTAAAGCTACAATTTGCTGTTGAGGGATTGGGATGGCCGAGTGGTCAGGTAATAGATTCAGACATTATCACAAGCCCTCCACCTCTAGGATGCGAGTTTGAAGCCCATGTTGGGCTGTTGCCAGGTACTGACCGCTGTTTGGTGGTTTTCTCCTGGTACTCATGGCTGTTAATACATATGTAGCTAAACTAAACCAAAGAAGTAGGTTGAAAACATTTTGGTTATTTTTAAAGACTATTTGTTTCAGTGTTACATGTTTTGAACTTTTGTCTTCTTGTTCAAGCCGCATTTTCCAAGTTTTGTTTAAAAGTCCACCAGTAAGCTCTTGAGGATTTGCTCTGGTGAAAAGGTCTTTTTTTTCCAATGACTTTCTTGTTTACTTATATAGATTTATGGAAATAAGTGTTCATACCAAAGTTGAAAATGAAATAAAAAAATACGGTGGTGTACTTGATTTTGAGCTAATGTGAATCAAAATTTACAAAGCCATTACAGTCAACCCATTCGTTCTGCATGCTCAGAATAGCAGTATATATGTATTGTTTCCCAAACCACCTAAATTTGAACATGAAAATACCTCGTTTTTAGGTCATCTGACCCAAAGGGTAATTATAGTCATTATGTTTCGTCCGTCGACATGCGCCATCAATTTCACATTTTGAACTTCTTCTCAAGTTCTACCAGTACGATTTGGCTGAAAAAAATTTCGGGTCGATCCTAAATCTAAGATGGCCGCCACAGCGGCAATCTTGAACACTCTTTTGAACTTCTTATCAAGTTCTATCAGTGCGATTAGACTGAAACTTGCATGAAATAGTCCTCAGCAAGTGTTATTATTTTTGGGTCGATCTGAAATCCAAGATGGCGGCCAGAGCCACCATCTTGAAAATACAATTTGAACTTCTACTCAAATTCTACTAGTGCAATTCGGCTGAAACTAGTCTGAAATAATCTTAATATGGTCCCGACCAAGTGTTGGTATTTTTTGAGTCGATCCAAAATCCAAGATGGCTGCCACAGCTGCCATCTTAAAAACACATTTTGAACTTCTTCAACAGTTCTACCAGTACAATTCGGCTGAAATTTGTCTGAAATGATCTTGATATGGTTCCGACCAAGTTTTGTTATTTTTCAGGTCAATCCTAATTCCAAGATGGCCGCCATAGCTTCCATCTTGAAAACATATTTTGAACTTCTCAAGTTCTACTTGTACGATTTGACTGAAACTTGCATGTAATGATTCTGAAATGGTCCCGACCAAGTGTTTTTATTTTTCGGGTCGATCCAAAATCTAAGATGGCCACCACAGGTCAGTGGCCATCTTTAAGACACATTTTGAACTTTTGCTCAAATTCTAACAGTGCCATTTAATGAAACTTGCCTGAAATGATCCTGACATGGTCCGGACAAAGTGTTATTATTTTTTAGGTTGATCCAAAATCCAAGATGGCCACCACAGCCGCCATCTTGAAAACACATTTTGAACTTCTTCTCAAGTTCTACCTGTGCGATTTAGCTGAAACGTGCATGAAATGATCCTTTCATGGTCCCAAACAAGTGTTATCATTTACGGGTCGATCCGAAATCCAAGATGGCTTCCACAGCCACCATCTTGAAAACACATTTTGAACGTCTTCTACACTTGTTCCTGTACCATTTGATTGAAATGATCCTGACACGACCTCGTTAAAGTGTTGCTACATTTCTGGTTGATACCAAATCGAAGATGGATTCCATAACACCATATCTAATAAATTACCTACAGTATATGACTATTACCAAGGTAGTCAGATGACCGTAAAGGCCCATGGGCCTCTTGTTTCAATTTCTTACAGATTTAACATCACAGGAAAAGTTCTGATGACTAACTTTTTCCAAAACTGCAGTTCAAAAGGAAAAAAAACCCTCTAAAACAAACATAAAAATGGTCATATATTAAAATTTTATAAAACATTCTATAAACATCAATAGAAGTCTATTTATGAGATATTTTTATATCACAAAAACTATTTTAACAGTATTGAAACGAGACTAAAACCTCGTGTTCCGACAGTACTATCAGATGTCTTAATTAATTGTCCTTATTCCTTGTTTTTCTTGTTTTCTGATTCACATCTATTTTATTTTACTCCTTTGTAATTTTGTTCTCAATTCAATTTTTGCTGTGCACTTTTGATTCCCCACACTACCATGTACCTAGTTATATCCTTAATAATGCACAGATTGTAGAGTATTCCTGTTTCATTTCCACTTTACTTTAATATCACATCTGTCTATGTGTGTAATCATTAATTAATTAATGTTATTCTGTATGTTTAGTCCCTACTTCATTATTGAACTCTCTTTTTCTTTCTAGTCTATTAAGAACATGAAGTAATAAAACAACTGGTTTATACAATAGACATGGAGTGTTTGTCTTATTTACATGAATATCAGGCTTTACAACTAAATATTAATTATAAAACATTTTTATTGATATCTCGAAATCGTTAGCGCACTTTTAAAATTTTGTGTCTGAAAATACGTGCAGTTAGCAATTACTAATAATATGTATTTATTAGTAAATTAATCAACCAAAGACAGTCATTGATTAAATGTTTGACTAAATAATGTAAAACCACTACATTATTTATCTCAGAAGCTGCATAGACAATAATTTTATTACAGCCTTGGAATGATCTGGCGGCCGCGGAGAAATTCCTGCGTGGGAGTGGTCTGGCCTGTTTGGCCGACAGCTTGGTGTAAACGTACGATCGAGATCAACTGAAATAATACACACACGTCTGGTCCATTTAAGCTTGACAAAGCCAGCAAATTACTTTGTACGCTGAAGATTAATTGCTTTTGTAAGTTTTAGCTGGTGTTTACATTCGTATTGAAGAACGAGTTATTTTGTCAGATCAATCATCAAATTGCATTGAGATGTACGTGGTTTCCTTAAATAAGGCTTGACATAATTAAAGACTAAGATGACAATGCACCTAATATAGAAATCAATTCGGTGAACTCTGACACGATGGAAAATCTCATTTCAAGTAGCACTGAAAATTTCCAGCTACCCTAGCGTATATGTAGCTGCCTGCAGGACTGTTCAATGGAAGCCGGGTGGTGCCACATATATAAAGCACAGGAATTAAAAAAAAATGCTGTATGTAAACAAATTAGCATTTGTTGGTCAAGATTTCATCCGTCCATTTTATTGTCGACTTCGAAATAATGTTCAGCATGCTCAATGAAGTGAATTTATTATGCTTATTACTATATATAACTTTGTATTGTTTTATTCAATCAAATATTGTCATTGCTTTAGATGCTCCATCGCCGACGAATGGTGTTTTTTCTCTATAAAAAACAGCAGACGAATTAGTATTTTTTCTTCAGTTACAAATGTTGCATTTTTGTGTTACAGTTCAATTATTCAAATGATTATGTTCTGTCGGCGGTGGAGTATCTTTAATAAATATTCAATTTCATGTATGTTGGTTAAGATAAAGTAACACTAGCGAAATTTTCTTTTAGATATAATCTAATAAGCCAACTTCTAATTAGTAAATATAACAAATGTCCAACATTACCAACCAAGCGAATGTTGTCTGTGCTACTGTGATTCTCTATAAATGTTGTCTAGAAGAATAAAAAATGTCATTGTCATGGCTATGTACATGTATTTCATCAACCTAGCTATTATATACGTATAGTGACTGTGGGTAATGAGCCGTACATCCTGTCTTTATATCTAGCTAGCTGTCCTAGGATATAAAAATGTCGCAGTGCGACGACGAGGATCAGGTGACGTACAATACAAGAGGGACGCCAAATAAATTACACGTCGATATATCTAGTTATTATATGGGAGCCATAACCTGTAACAAACCCTAAAATAAAGGAAAACTCTTAATTCAATGACAAATGTGAATACCAGAAAATTAGAAATAAAACAAATTATATAAAATATCTTTTAAAACTCTTTAGTCTTGCAATACGGTACCGGTAATGCTATCAATATCATAAAACACATATGTTATAACACTTATTGTGACGTCACGGGTATAACGTCATATTCGCATGTCTGTCGTGATAAATCGGATTTTATCTTATATGTTTCTGGATAAATGAAAACGTCGCATCCGAGCCTGTTTTGCTTCTCTGATACAGAAATAAGTTTTGTCTATATTCCATTAATTACTTATGTGATAAAAAATGTATTCTGATGCATCTCACTAATTCAAATAAGCGAGTTCAGCAATAAGATTAGGCGAACTAAAGTGACATCACTAATACCATTTTTCGATAGGTGATTATATATGCCATAAGTAGGCGAACATTTTGAAAAACCTGATCCTCGTCGTCGCACTGCTATTTTTCTTTCATATGCTATTCTTTCTTCAGTAATCTATTGAAAACCATCGGGTTTAAGGAATTAAGATGTGGAAATCATTCAAATGGACAAATAAATATTATATAACTTACAACAGCGTATTCATACACTGTAAATTCTACTTTTAATGCCTTACGAATGTTTAGATGTTATCATGTACCTAAAGAAATTACTTCACAATTACTAATAACCCTGTAAACATGTGAAATGAAATTGTAGATCACAATTTTGCTTCATGGTCTGACCGTACATAATGTATATACTAATTTCACTCCATTTTTGACAGTAATATCAAAAATCAATTTCAACTCTTATTTAAATAAAACTTATGCATAATAATTTTAAGCATTGCAATTCTCAAAATGTTGGTAGTTTTGGTGGTGATTCATGAGTAGAACAAATACGGCACATATACAACTAGCTTCAAATAGCCACACGTCTTAGGGTAAGTGAATGAGATGTATTTTAAGACTCTTTCATAGGTGGATATGAAGGATAGATATAGGGATATTCTACCCGAGGGTCACAAAATGTTGTAATACACGATGCTTTCCGACGTTTTATTGCAATTTAACAACTATAATATTCTGCCATTTTGAAATAAATTCGAAGAAATCCAACGGAACTGAGAGTCAATTTTCCATACATGAAAAATTACGTGATATTTTCAACAAAAACTCCGTTATATGCATCTTTTATAGCACATGTAAAATCAGTCAAGTTTGTGAAAAAAATGTTAAAATTTTACCGAGGAAATAGACATTTTGTTGACGCCTTGACGTCACGAGGCTTTATTGCACGGGTAGCCATGCAATACAGCCTCAGGCGAAATGAGTGTATTGCCCTAGACCAGCCAGTATTACACTCGTAGGTATGAAAGAAATATATATACAGTTGCATGATATATTTTCGGTGCCTCAATTGCTAGATTATCGTCATAAAGTAAAAACAATGACTCCGCTTTGTCTACAGGTGTACCATCCATTTTGCAGTCAAACACAAAGAAAAGCATTTCTTTTGAACGTTTTATGTGTTCAAATGTCACACCATAGTATAATAGGAAATCAAGTAGTACGAGCAATGCAACAGAAAAATAAAAACAAAAACGTTTTTATCTAGAGATGGCTGTAAAATATGGGTAAAACACTGAACAGGTAGTTATTAGTATGCAGTTAAGAAATAGGTGTTTAGGCAAAAATAAATAAATAAATGTCTGTTTAGGGTTACATTGGCAAAAAAATAGGGTCGGTAGGTCGGGAGGATTTTTTTAGTGTCTTTCACTCTAAAATAATGGCCGGAACCTAAGTCTGAGATTGAAATCCCGACTTTTAATTTTTTTTTTCGTAAAAAAGTGAAAAAGGTAGGGTTGGGGGTAAAAAATTAGGGTCGGGCGGGTAACCCTAAACAGACATATTATTTTTTGGCCTTATATACATAGTTTTAAATATACAACTAATTGTATCACTTTCTCTCTTTGTTCCTTATAGGGTTCCATAATCCTTACAATACAAGGAAGGGAATTTCCAATACCCAAAAATAGAATTAAAGAGCTAAAAATACACCCAATGCAAGTTGTGGATTTCCACATTTGGTAGAAAGGAGTGGACGCGTTTTGTTTCTTGGAGAAGAAACCACTATTTTTTACAAGTTTTTTTATTTACTTCTTCATCCAAATGCAAGACAATGAAAAAATCGAACATGACGCCTGCAAAAGTTTGGAATAAGGTGGGAAAATTCGTGAAAAAACCTTTCAAAGGTAGGTGTACACTATTATTGAAAATGTTTACATAATGGAATTTAAATGCATGACTAATATACAACTGTATTTGCAGTATTTTTATCAAATGATATTTTATGAAAAACAAGGATTTACATTTCAAAACAAAATATTTGTTGTTGTATATATTGCATTGCTTTGATGGAAAGAAACTTGGATTCTATATTGCATTGTGTTACATGCACGCATTAGATTAATAATAGATCGAGATCTACGTTTTTTATGGACAAGTAAACTGGAATACACATGTATGCTATTTTCAGAATTGTTCATACGAAATCCAGTTAATCATTGTATATGTGGTATAACATGTAGTACTGTGCGTTCTATTTTCTTTGCTATTCACAGCGCCATCTATTATATATTATGAACTTGTTTGTTTTGTAAATATTTGTTTATCATCATGTATGTGAAATTCTGAAGCAATCAGATATCAATCCAACTTTACTTACATGTTTTTTACTGGTCACACACGCACGTTTGCAAATCAGAATATTTCTCAGACATTTGAATGGCTCTACTTGATATATGTCGCCCGGTAAACTTGTACATATAGGTGTTTTTCAGTAACGAACAGTCTAAAAACTTACACACACATACACACACCCTCACACTCGCACACACAATCACACTAAGTGGGTATCTGTGCATATTACAGATGAGTACGAATTAGTTTAAACTTTAATCCCTCAGTGTACGTGAACATGACGACATACATACGTTACAAAATGGCCCACGTCCAAAATGAAAACTGATATTCACCCATATACACAGATTGATTAAGTTGCAGTGACATATTTATATAATTCCAAATCAAACGGTGTTCAACTCGAAGATCGAACATATAGCAGAACAGTATACCACTAGGTAATGGCTGCAAAATTGTCGCCGCGGCAATGAGTCATGGTCTAGAAACGTAGCCGACGCAGGGGACGAGCTTGTATTTAGGTCACCTATATTTAGCATAGCTCTATTGCCATTTGGTCCTTTCAATTTAATCTTGGAAGAAAAAAAAAACCAATATGTATGAAAATTACACTATCTACTGAAGGTATTGTACCAACATATACGAGATTAAATCTAATACCATCACAACCATCCTGGAATCTTAATTCCATCGCTTATTACCACAAAACACTCTCATTATCAAAATTAACATTACTACCTTTTCATGTGCGTTTTATATTTTTTTATTATTTCTTTTTGTTTTGTTTTAAATCACGACTTATGGTTGCAATAGAGGAGCAATCGTCGTGCACTTGTACAAAGAGTAATTAAAAACATCAAACGCTTTGAATAGTTTGATATTTGACAAAATGGTTGTTTTTTGCACAAGAGTGTTTTCTCAGGCATTGTAAAATGCACTTTGATAAGCAATAATTATTCGCTTGCATAGATTTTTCAGAAATCCTACCATTTTTACAGATTTTTAGCTCACCTGCCCTGATATTGGGCCTGTAACATGCATGGATGCTGGGCTTTCAAGTTTTTTCAAGTGAATGACCTTGATCTTCATTCGAAGGTTCAGGGGTCAAATAGGCTGACATCTGAAAATATTTTTTTCTTAATAACTAAGCGGCCTAGGGACCTGATATTGAGCTTGTGGCATGTTGGGATGAAGGGCTACCAAGTTTTGTTCAAATGGATGATATGGACCTTCATTCAAGGTCATAGGGGTTAAATAGGCTCAAATTTCAAACGACTTCTTCTTAATAACTAAGATGCCCAGGGACCTGAGATTGGGCACATGACATGCTGGGATGGAAGGGCTACCAAGTTTATTCAAATGATTAATGTTGACGTTCATCTAAGGTCACAGGGAATAAATAGGCTTAAAGGTAGGATTGCAAAATCTGCCCACGCTCCTATTTTTCTTCTTCAAATCTTGCAGTGTTGTAGGTCTAGGTACATTGCTACTTTATATGTGCTTTTTATCTATTTTGCGTTTTTGAAAGGACATAATGGGCCTAAAATGATGTTTTCTAACAATACTCTGGGTACCTTTTGAACATATTTTTCATTTTTTATTAGTTTTTTAATGAAAAATACTTCATTCTTTAATGTATACTCATTTATAATAATATTTACTAATTATTTTGACTACGAATGGAGTTTTCACGCAAAAAATGTCAATTTTTTGAGAGAATAAAAATTTAGGGTATTGGGTTTGCATCAAATCATTTTAAAAGCACGCCATATGTATAATCTTATAACAGAAACTTAAAAAAAAAAACGAAATCTGGGAAAATAGCATTCAGCATAAAAAATGCTGAAATGTAGCCAGTGAGGATTTTCTAAAGAAATCAAATTTGTCATAGGTGACTGTAAATTCAAAATTGGCCATAGCTACTATAATAAAACAACAATTAGTGAAAGAATTTGGTAAATTAACGTGTATTCCATAAAATAAGTGCATTCTTCCTAACAGTACAAAAATGCCTAACAACTAAATAAGCCCTTGGCTGAAACAAATAGTTTCTCTTTTAATCTCAGAAATTAAATGGTAATTAGAAAGACATTTATGTTCATTCGCAACCAAAACTCAAAAGATACAAATTAAGATTGTCTTTCCCTCTTAGGTAGACAAAAACTATTTGAAATTTAATTTATGTAGATTAAAGAACGAAACAGAATTACATTTGATTTTCAAACAAAATAATTTTTTAAACTAAAAAGAATACCAACACCACAACAGCTTCAACCTTAATTTTGACTAATCAGGGCCCTTAATTTTTTTACCATGACAACAAAGTATTTCAAAACTATTACTATCGTATTCGGCATAACTCTTAAGACAAATGCACCAATTTTTGCTTATATCTTAAACTATTGAAGTTTCAACCAATCAGAGTCGCTATTTTTGTTACCGTGGAAACCGAGCATTTTAGCTGAAAATATTAACAAAACAGCGTTCTGTTGCTACCTGCACTCGCTATGATTAAATCACCCTGTTTTCCCGGATTTTAATTTTAAAACTAATTTACACATTTCCTGTGAGTGTTTTTAATGCAGGGCAAAATTGTGGACACCACCTTTAATTGGGTGAAATGAGATGACAAAGAGCAGCAAAATTTCGTATTCCATTTTTCCCAAAAGCATTATTTTTTTGTATGATTATCTCAAACAAAATCATCCGTTCAAAATCTGACTGAGATATAAAGTATACAATCTACTCAAATATTTTATGATTAAAAATGTAGAATGTTTAACAAAGAATGACCTATTTTGACATATTTGTGACGGTAGTTTTATTGGAAATGAAAACAAAGATTTCAGGCCATTCGAGCCTTTTTAAAATCACAAAAGTAAAAAAGTAGTCTGATTGATGTAAGGGCTAAAAGTAGTCTGATTGATGTAAGGGCTAATATATGTCATTCTATATCAGACTTCAGTTGACAGTTAATGTGAGATATGATAATTTATATATATTTCCCATAATATGTTATTGCATAATGTCAAATAAGTAATACTAAATTTTGTCAAAGCAGGATGTTTTAGGAAAAATATTTATATATGAATGCCGAATCAATCTTATCTTTAATAAAATATAATTTTCTTTTAGTACTAGGAGCATTGTCATTCTGTGGTGCGGCTCAATGTCGACGAGATGAGTACGAGTCCAGCGCCCCTCAGAAAGGTATGAGAAAATGGTGTAGTAGGATTTCAGAGCTAATGATGTTTATACATGGTTTTATATTTACATTTTCACTGCAGTCCCACTATGTAACCTTACCAAGCGCAGTTGGCAGTAATATAGACAATGTACTTCAAGCGCTTATTATGACGTCATTATCATTGTGACGTCACAATTGTCGTGCCAGCGATCACGGAAGACGGCTGTTCAAATGGCTGTTCCATTCATAGGCATGCGTGTAAGGTCTTTTTGTAACGTTTCTCGTACTGAAGTATATAACTTTCCAGTGAATATTTCCAAATGTTAAATATGAATATTATGATTTTAGAATGTCATCAAAACAGTAAGCACTTTCATTTTCAGCAGTAATAACTTCATACGATATTTTGTTGTTGTTTCTTTTCAGATTTGCCATATTACCCAAATAGGAATTTTGATCAACAACACTTTTACGCAGACAATTTGAAAGGTATGATACATACATTAATTCTTAGTATCTTTAAACCAAACTATGAACGAAATTATGTTACGTTAATCGATTGATTAGAACGGATTTTCGTAACGGATTTTCTTATCTTAAAATCTAACACTATATAATAGTTTTGAATGATTTTTCATTATTTATTGTATTGAGGTTTTGTGTGATTCTATATTGTATTTGTGTCTGCGTTATTTTTGTATTTGCGTCATTCTCATTCACAGCGACGAAGCTCACCAGTCTTGTTGAAGATAAAGATATCGGGAAAGGCATTGGTAATAATAACTAATTATGAAAAATAAAGATGAAATCGAATATTGTAACAATAAATATTATAATGTTAACGTTGGCACCAATTAAAACAATGATAGATGTAAATCAATACATGTGTCATCAAGTCAAATAATGATGCAATCGATTGATATAATGATAAAAGAAAATAATACCATGACAAAAGAAAATAACATAATGGTAGAAGCAAATGAAATATTGGTCAAATAAAATAAAATATATAAAAATGAAATGATATACTGATAAGATCAAAAAATATAATGATAAAACTATATAACACAATGAAAGCACAAATCCATATCGTATACATGAACCATACGAGACAGCCATGGCGTTTCATAGTTAACATTTAACATGGATATAAGTTTTTCGATTAAAATGTACGCCAAAAAAGTTTTTCCATTTATGACCAGTTTATGCAGACGATCCCTTGGGTTCGTCAAACCTGTTGCCTTTTGAGAAATCATTTTAACGTAAAAAGTTTAAAATAAAATAAAACAAAATTATAAGCACACTAGATTGATGGGTCCACTAAGGTGACATCGATGTATCAGCACCGGTCAGTGCTTTTCCTCCGGATACTCCGTCTTTCCTTCACCAGCAAATTTGGCGCGGCCTGACCCTGGCTATTAATAGGACGTTAAACTAATAAAACCAATCATCCCTGGTTTATGAGTCCGTATAGATAAGGCGCTGTGCCGTTCCGTTTGTCGACATATATATAACCACTTATTTAATGTATTATAATTTTCATAAAATAAAGCGGAGAATCTTTCTTTTTTCAGACTCCATAGACCTACAGGATGTGCTGCACCCTGGAACTGATTTTGCCTCTATACTGTTGTATGACGCTTACGTCCCGACATACAAGCCGAAGTTTTTCCGGACCAGATCGATACGATCTATAAAATCTATAACATCAGCACAGTTATTTGGGTTTGACAGTTGTGGAAATACAGCGTCAGAAACACTTCATACGCCAAATGACAACAATGTCACAGATGTTGAGGATGACATTGGAAAGTTCGATACTGAATGTCAAAATCAGATACAGGCTGATACTAATACCACTGATGAAGAAAGATTCACAGAGGTTCCTGATGTTAACTCAGTTGAAGAAGACCACATTTGTGAAGCGCAAGATGCCCTTACTTCACTTGAAAAATCAGATTGCATTCTACAAGAAGTGAAAACCTCTGCGTTGGATAAAGAGGAAACAAGCGTGGTACAAGATATCACCGTAATCAGCATGCGAAATTCTCCTGTATACCACGAAAATATGAAAGAGTCAAAGGAGGAAAATGTAACTGCCTTCTCTGCGGATGAAATTCTTCTTGTTGAAGATACAGAAGACGCTTCAACTGACTCCATGGGTATTGATTTTGCGAGAGACGCGTTGACAGTAGATGTACAAGAACATTCCACAAACGCAAATTCAGATGCCATGTACGAGACCTTAGAGAAGGTTCAAGATGAAATTAACACAGTAAAAACTGAAACTGCGATAACAGAAAGAACTAACGGAGAATCACATATACTAGATGTTAGCGAAAAAACGCTGAAGGTCAAAGTAATTAGCAAAATCAAAGAAGATTCAATTACTAATTCACCAATGACCACTGACCAAATCGAAACCAGTGGCACAGATGACAAAGATAAATCATATCTAACACAGATGGCAATGCCAAATACATCTGACCATAGAACGAACTGGAGAAAAGATGTAACATTTGGTGAACTGAAAACGATAAAACAACATTTCTTGCATATTGAGGACGTTGATTGCTACGGAGCTAATAGAGTTGAGATGTTCGACAACCAAGGGCACAAAACTGGTATTTGTATACCTGGCCCTGTAAACAACATTTACGACGACAAAAAATATGAAAAGTATAAGAAAGCAACTTCCAGGAAAAAAGTCCCCGACGAACTCGTAGAAGCGGACAACAAGAGTTGTTTCTTTGTAGACGTTGAAAACAACGCAGAAAAGGATGAGATGTTAGACGTCCACCTGGACACAACTACCAACACGACAGGAGATATCGATGGCAACCATGTTGATTCATCGAATATGGAACTAACTATATTCAAAGAAACAATGGAGTCCGATTATCCGGATAAGGAGGTTGAATCTTTGGAATATAGCTATGTCGATGAGGAAACAAGAGTAATGACTATGGTAATGTCGAGCAAAAGCACCCAACGTCCCACGGAGGAAATCGAGAGACCTACAGCTTTGTTTGATAATGGGCCGAAGACCTGTAATAAAGAATTTAGCACGCAAATCGCTAAACCAAATGCGCCAGCGAATATAGTCGGGATGCCAAGTACCTTGAAATACTTGGTAAGTCTTATAATAAAGAATTTGCTATTGAATGTTTTTGTACATTTTTCAAAAACAATTTTGAAATAAATTTAAGAAGTTTATGGTTAATTCAAAGCCAATTTCAAAGTTAACCAATGGTATATAACCTTTGGTTAACTTCGAAATTATCTTTGAAAGTTTTTCTATTACTTTTGTCAATATTTCCAGTTACCAATCTGTATGCTTGTTAACGGTGCTGATGGAGCTCGATCTCACCAGGAACCAGACAACAATGGATATAACCCTGCACAACTTCTCGCTTTTATTGACCTGTTAGAACATTATGTCCCGAGGATAGTGTATTTGTTGGGGATGTACCAGTTACTTCGCCGGAATGGACTACCGATATGCCAACGTCTTCGAAATCTCTGTAAGTCTAAATATAGACGGAAAACGAGGTTTTCTAAGAAGGTACTGTTGTTTATAATGTATATAAAACTCGAGTTATTTAATTTCCAACTTTTGAAAAGACATGTTTTTTTTACACTTTTATTATGGTTAGATATCAAGGTAATATATTTAGGAGCATATTACTGCGATGTGAATAGTTCTTTTCAACATGATTACAATAATTCTTTCGTGTATCTGTTGCAGTTGAAAACCGTGCATTTCTCCCCCCTGGTGGTATTTTGCTTGATGTCTACAACGTACGCGGCTTCGCCATCCGACCAGGTAAAGCTAACATATTAAATCTTCAATACCGCACATCAGGTCGATTATAGTGATTATGTTCCCTCTTGAGTGAAGCGAGATATTCAAGACTACTTGGAGAGAACTGGGCGAATAAGAATAGTGTACTTGAACACACTTCCCCCTAAAACAATTCCCCCATAAAAGTTCCAAAATCTAAATACAACAAAATAAATGATGATAATAATAAAATAACCACAAACACACCCTCACTTAAAAACAAACCTCACACATCACTCCATTTAAACATTTAAACGTGCAAGCTAGAGTCATTCTCGTGTGATACATGCAGGGGCGACACACATTTTATTTAGGTTTCTTCACAGTTCATTTGTCCTAGTTTCAATGTTATATTTTTTATTCAGTAACATTTTATTACAAGGCCCTAAAAAACCCACAACTTAATTAGGATAGTATTTCGATTGATATTAATTTATAATATAACTTCAAACAATTGGTTACCTTTTCATTCGTTTTCAAAAATGCTATCGAGTTATGATCTTGTTTTTCGCTTCCTTTTATCACATACGAATTCCGGTTGAATCATGTTACATGCAAATTTCATACAATTAAAGTATGTTCTAAAAGGAATATCACATACTTGTGTTTATTCCAACGAATCAGATGACACTTGTTTATTGTGCGGACGTATGCATTTATAATTCTTATCATGTGGCCATGATTGCCTCGTTGGTTTCTTGATAAATTGGCAGACTGCCTTGAAAATTCTGCAGTCTATATTGTCTACACGGTTAGAAATACTTCTTTGCCCAATAAGTACTATGTGAAGATATTTGACTCCTATCGACAAACAGATGGACGGTAGTAAGCATCCCGCGTTACCCGGAATATTGTTACACGGCATATATCGTTGATATTACTTATTTTCTCCTTTTATTTCTGTATGATAAAAGTTGATTGAATCTACTTCTACAATTTGAGTATAATATTGCAATAAACATGATCATTATCAGGCTGGGTATAAAATGTTCATTGAATTGTGAAATAAAGGTGCCGTAGGCGGGACAGTAGCAAGAGCCCTCCCTCCTAGACTCGACGGCATCCAAGTCGTACCGCCAGGAAGGAGACCAAATGGAACAGTGCAAGTACATGCGCCAAGAAATCCAGGTATATATCGGTAAATAGGTGGTTAGTTATTTTCCGTCGTTGTATTTTATAGAGTTACCTCCCTTGCTGTAGGTTTCCACTGCAGCGTCATTATTTTTTCATTGAAAATTATGTCGTTTTCTATGAAAAATATGATGTTGCGCTCGCAAACACACGACATCGTAATTATTGCGTATTAACAAGGGCATATAACTCAGTAATATGCAAATACGGAATGACTAATTTAGATATTTTAATTTAATTCTTTATTGATCCATATCAATGAACATGTAACAGGAATGGGGATATTCAAGCCGGGATCGAACCCACGTATACAGAATGAGAATCCTCCGAAGCTAGAAAACAAGCGTAACATCAATGTCAATGTGTGTTTCACGTAAACATTACCGAGATTCGTTGCTGCAATATATGCTGCCACTAATCACTAAGTCATAAACTGTACTGTGCCGTACCCTCTTTGCCATAGTATCATTCTACTCTCAAGTCGTAGGCTTTGTATTTTATCTTTGTTTTAATCTCGATTTTACTTCGCTGCAGAGATCATACTTGTAGTTTGACACTCTATCTTCTCTTTTGACGGGGCCGCGGGGGCTGAGTGGTTCCGATGTTCCGACAAGATATATGACCACCAGCCCTCCACCACTGGATTGCGAATTCGAATCTCTTGTAGGGTAGTTGCCGGGTACTGGCCTCTGGTCGGTGGTTTTTCTTCGGGTAATCCGTCTTTCCTTTACAAACTTAAAACGTTCTTGTGTGACCCTGGCTGTTAATAGGACTAATAAAAAACTAATTAAAACAAGAAAAACCTTTCTCAGGGGCGTAGGAAGCGCGGGGGGGGGGGGGATTGCCCCCGTTCCCCAGGACGGCGGAGGGGGCAAACATGTCTTTTTGCCCCCCCCCCCCATTTTCGCCGAGTGAAATTATCTTAAAATGCACGTTTGAAAAGAAAAAAGGGCCCTCCTGCACATTTTTGTACTTCATTTTAGAAAATTTTCCGCTTTGGGGCGCGTTTTTTAAAACGTTCAAGCACGTAATGTTCAAACCTTTTATAACGCAAATTCAATACACACGAACTAGACTAAGATTGTCAATCAAGGGATTATACTATTTCAGAAAATGCTTCTTAAAAGATTACTTTGTTTAAATGTCTTAGCAAGACAATCATTCATTATTGTTTTGAGTTACACAACAATGTGCCGATGGTGCCCCCCCCCCCCCCCCCCCAACAACAACAACAACAACAAAATCTCACGCCTTCGGTGCTCGCAAATTTATCAAAATGCATCGTAAAACTCATATCAGCCATTCTAAATCGTAATTTTTTCCGAGGGAGACCCCCAGAACCCTAAAACACCAAAATCTCGCGCTTTCGGCGCTCGCCAAAATACATCAAATTACATCGTAAACGTCATCTTAGTAATTCTAAATCATAATATTTTTCCAGGGATACCCCTGACCTCCAAAACTAGCACGGTAATTTGCGTATTCGTTAATTTCCTGTTGGCGACGCCACTGTCTATAGATGTGTACAAGTATCTCCTTTGGGTGCGGGGCGCGCGAGGGGAGGGAGGAGTAACGAAATATTGAGGACCATTGCCCCCCCACCCCCTATTACGTTTCATCTTCCTACGCCACTGTTTCTCTTATGCAAACATTTTTGTTGATGACAAACTTGGTCTTATATTAAGCCAAGCATTGTTTATTTATTGTAGTTCGTATGGTGAGAGTTTTACCACCGCGGATGGAACAAGCTGTAGAAGGTAGGTTAATTCAATCTAATTAAATTTAGATCTTCTATGTCGCTCTCCGTACCGTCCGCTTCTACAATTAATTGTAGGTTACTTTTATGGCTCTCTTTTTTAGCAATGGATTATGTTACAACGTCAGTATTTTTTGTATAGATTAGATCATAATCTTTTCTTTTTTATCAAAATTGAAACATTTATTTCAGTAAAAAGATTTAATTTCCAAGAATGGTTGCAAGTTGCTGTATAATATAGGTTTGTTACGCAAAATAAAGATTCTGCCAATCAAGATATCGTGTATACCATTGCTGTGCTAGTAACACGTCTTTATTTAGGTTTGTGGACGCAGTACAGTGTTCTTGCTGCAAAATATTTTAAAGTCTTGAATGGGTATGCGTGTTAACATTTTGGTTACTGCATTGTTTATTAAGTACAATACATGCGCAATACATACAGTTACTTACATATTATACGATTTCAGTTGTGTAAAAAATTATAAACATTGAAAGGAACTTTCAAACTCAAAATGTTTTTTGTCCACAATGAGCTAGTAGATCTTCATGCAATTATGTATAAAGGTTTATGACACATCATGATTCGTTAAGGAACGTTCATATTCTGCATGTGTATTGTGGATTTTATGCATAACTCTCACTTGGTGATGACACAGAATACCACTTTTAGACTTTTGTATGAATTAAACTTGATTTCACTACTGCTTTTGCCACAGTGTAGTGTACAACTAATCCATTTATTTTGTTTAAGCCACCGAGGAATCAAACCAGGCAACTGAACCATCAGAAATAGTCCCAAGTGGCCGTTAATTCTTAGATAGTTTTATCTCATAGTTGAGCCCATACTCTATAATGAATTTGAATATTTGTCTAATATATCAATTTGTTCGGTACTTTGAAAAAATTTAGGAAAAAATGTATGATTTGTACTGAATATGTAAATCAAACTCTTCAGATCAAACCAGGGGATCGCCAATGTGGTATGTAAGCCAGAGGCTTTTGGTTTCGTGTTGGCATCGACATTTTCAAACACTTCTTTAAGTCTTTTAATCATTTTCAGAACCACACAAGTTTCCTTTCTAGCCATTAAGAACATCTACAATATATTGTTATAGTGAGCGAAATCATGAATATTACATGTAAGTCATACATAGGGCTCCGATTATATTTTTAAGAAATCAATTAATTTTATGTACATTTATTAAGAGGCAGCTTAATTTGATATTTGCATTTCTTCATACAATGTATACTTGCACACTCAAAACCTATTCATGTAAAGTATACCTCAAGTATTGATAATTTTATTTTTAAATAGATTTAAATAGCGCTCCAACATGAATTACTATGATGATTTTAAAATTGTGCAAAACAAATGTAAATCGATTAACTGGATGCTTTCAAATACTGTTTATTAACTTGAAAATTAAAAAACCTGTCTTATCACAGTAATAGATAGGTATGAATAAGAAACGATAACAACCAAAGAAATAGTTATGTATTCTCAAAACCGATTAAATAACAGCAAACTTAAAAATGTAATGGGCAAGGAATATGCCATGTTTTCCAGGGAAATAAGTGTTATCTAAATATGAAAGTCATTTCGGAAGTAACTCATAACTCGTATATCCGAAAACGTTATTGTTCATATACGAAATAATGCAGATTTGTTCACGTTCGAAGAAACATTTGTAAAGAATTCATACCAAAAACGTTTGACATTACTATGGCATGGAATAAACAAAATATCTGAGACTTCATGTTGGTAAGGAAAGCTACATGTATTTAAAATAGTTACTTAAAGTTATATGTGCCGTAACTGGGCTAAAATTTTGACAAGTTAATTTTTCTTCATTAATCTATTGAAAACCATAAGGTTTGATGAATTTAGCTTGAGAATCATTCAAATGGTTTCAAATATCTTATAAAATGCTAGTTACAACAAAGATATTATATACTGTAAAATTGTTCTTTTTATGCCTTATGCATGTTTTCATATGAAACATACAAGCATAAATCCCTGTACAATTACTCATAACACTATAAAAGTGTGACATGGAAATTATTGACAACAATTTAGCTTCATATTCTGAGCGTATGTACTTGTTTCACTTCACTATAGATGAAAATATAATAATATTGACAGTACTGCCAGAAAACGTTTCAGCTCTTAGTTGTACTTGTAAAATTGAAATCAATGCATTAAAAGTACACTGATTTTTAAATTATTGGTAAATTTTGGTGATGAATACCATATCGGAAGCTCATCTTGATTCGTGAATATGAAATATACGGCACTTTAACACAATTAGCTAAATTATTTTACGATAAACACACTGCTATCTACATCAGAGGTTAATGATAAAATATCTGTATGTCATGTTACATTTTAGGAGGAATTGTATCCATAATGTGGTTTTGGCAAAAAAAGAATGTTAAAAAATCATCAAAAATATTATGTGACATTTATTTTTTTTCAATCTGGGACTAGTTTTTATTCAGAGTGTGATGAAAGAAATATTTGCGAACAATGCTTTATATGATTATGTTATTCAATACGGCAATGACGTTTGACAATGTTTTATTGAATCTTATATACCCGTAAATCAAGTTTGGGCATTTATGAATGAATGTTTTTAAATTGCTACAACCGACATTAACTTTGAAAACGATTTTTTATAATGCAAAATATATATCCTTGACAAAATGAAAATTTTAAAATACATTTTGAAATACACATTATACAACAGTCGCATAAAATGAATGTGGCCATGCATGATGTTGTAAGTCAAAATGACAATCGTATTCCGTATTTGCATATTACAGAGTTATCTGCCATATCTGCCCTTGCGGGTAGGTATTGATTGCGACGTCATGTGTTTTCGAGCGTAACGTCAAACGTTTCGGAGAAAATGACGTGAATTGCGCTTACAAAATAATGACGTAACAATCGATACCTACCCGCAAGGGAGCTAACTCTGTAATATGCAAAGACGGAATATTTATAGACAAAAGAAGTCCGAAGAAAATAAACTAAAGAAACCGACTAATATTAAACTTTCAGCAAGTTAGTTGTAATACTTGACTATTCCTTAAAGGCTAGAGATTATACTATGACAATTTTACAAATCATAATTATATTACATTTTAATTTTTTCATTTTTGTGACTTTTGTTACTAACATGACAATTATGTTTCAAAAGGTGTTATCGATAAACCTAAAACGCTTAATTCTCTGGATTATATGATTCCTTATCTATTGCCATGACTTTTTATGAAATCTATTTCCCAGCTTTGATTTACTTGCTCTTGCGTTGAATTCGATCGGTCATAATCATTATAATCGCTATTTGCATATGTAGAATGTCTTCCCACTTTTAGAACTCCTTATTTAGATCTGCATTGGTTTCAGGATTAATGTGTCAAGATTATTTTATTCGGTCTATATCTGATAACCATCTAAAAAAACCTTCCACTTTCCCTAACTTCATTAATTTGTTTTTGCAATTAATGATGGCTTGTAAACGACCAATACATATTCTACTACAGCTAATTAAACATAATTTACATATATATACAAATACGTAACCAAATCATCAAACACACAGTATTAAACATAGTTCTCTACACCAAGCGAGATAACTCGAAAATTCACTATTTCTGTATCTGAATTCTGTTCTATCGAACATTATAGGGCTTGAAAATGGCATATATAAATTTGCATAAAATGTAATAATAATTAACATTTTTACCAATTCATTGTTAATTTGTATAATATAAAAATTATTAAAGGCTTATATTTTGGATTATATTTAGTTTTTGATAAAAAATAAATAAATCGCTACTTAACATAAATACAGATTTTGTACAGAAAACGTGTCAAACTATCCCGCGAATATTTGGGGTTTTCATAGAATTTGACTAATTGGAGGCATTACCAAAGCTAAATTAGCTTATGCAATAGTAATTGAACTAAATTCGAACTAAATTCTCTAATCTGTAATATTTCCACCATCAAGAAGTGAAAAATATTACAAAGTAGTAATATCTAAAACTCTAAACGAAAACTGAAAACTCATATACTTGTAGGCAAATAAAATTAATTTGTTTAATCCAATATTGTGGAAAAAATTAGATGTTTGAAAAAATTATGTAAATAGAAATGGGAATGTATATGATGATTTATATACAAAAATATAATGTTAATATTTGTCAACTAATCTGCAATCTAATGACACTTGAGATTCGATGTTATAGTAGTCAACATATAGGAATGATAAAAGCTGTAATTATACATGTGATTGTTAACTCGCGTTTTAGATATAAACTTAAGCGAATTGTTTTGTTCATAGTTGTAATGCCGAAACATTGATATGATAACTCAAGGGACAGCAAAAACCGATTATGTAAACGTTACGTCAGGTAAAATAATCGCCCCAACATGACGCACGTGTTTAGTACGTTAGAACTTAATCGTTAATGGTTTGAATAAATATTGTGTCAGCGGGATCTAGCAAACCATGATAATGAACAAAGGAGATAATTGATTAGTACAACTGTACTTCTCTATCTATTGTCACGTGCCATAAATTGCGACCCCTGAAATATCTGACTGATACATTCAAGCTTTATAATTAAATGCGTCTCCTAAGACGATTAAATTATTACAAAAAGTAAGCAACATTTGTTTAGCATCACAAGAGATATCTTCGTATTCTTTTTTATTTGTTTTAAAGTATCATAATGTAATAAACCTTAACCCGAATTTAATACAAAAATAATGACAACTGTTTCCTCCTTCCACCCTTTATCATTCGTCTGGCATAAACACTTTCGATAGCTTTTAGAAATCAGTGAACTCTCAGTACTCATAACTAATGACACGTTGAAATGACGTTAAGTTCAGTTTTCAAGATCAGGAAAATGGTAGAATCTGATAAGTCTCTAAATTAAATGGTGGTGTTTTTATTTGTGGGTACCTATTTGAGATAGTGAAATCCGGTATCCATGATCCAAATGTATAACGTTTCGTATGGATCAAAATAACATGTTAAAGCGTTAATGATAATCTTTCCCCAATGAACAATACAAATCCACACACAAACATGTACAGAACCAAAAATAAATCCACAGGTATACCAATGTAGTGCATTCTACAACTGTGTGTTTTCTTAAATTTCACGAAGAAAGTTTAATATGTAAACAACGCTATATAAACATCATAAATAGCGAACTTTTACTTTCTAACATCAACAAGGTAACAGTAACATAGAATACCAGGTTGACCAGTACACTGACCCTTGCTTACCACCAGGATTAGACTTTAAACGAACGAGTGTTCAGGTAAAAAAATATTATAGAAATCAAAATACGTTTTCATTTATAGCAGATTATTAACAGTCGGAGTGGCATCTGCGCAATTCTTGATTGAATACTTTGACACATTGAATTAAAATTCTAAATAATATACATGTATTGTCGTACAAAATATATAGGGCAAATGTCAATTTGAAAGAAGTGAAATATGTGTTTTCACAACAACTTTCTGTACAATAGAAACATATATTGCGTCACGATACTGAACTAGGTGACAACTACGTACATTGGTACTGTACATAACATTTATTTCACATCTTGCATTAGAAATCTTCTATGAACATCCATAATTCAAATACCGTTCATAGTTTGCTTGACGATCTAGTTCAAGAACTGCTTAAGAAAAGATGAACTTTCAAATATATATTCCTAATTGATGAAAATGTAAAACTTCGCGTTTTGAACTGTAGATATTTGTTTCCTCACATGTCTGTTCAGTGTACCAACGATTACCCTTACCCTCCCCAACTCAGTATCGTTCCTTTTGAAATTACATCCCTCTGACACACCTCTCAGGTATACGAATTATATGATACAACGACCACCAGCATTTTTTATTTATATTTTTATAAAGTCATTTGATTTTATCTGTCTTATATGAAATACCTCAGCTGACAATACCATCTATATTGCCATATATATGAACGAAATTTAGGGAAACTTTGTGAGTTGTGATAATTTGAATACTTCATAGTATGTTTTGTGGCAAAAAAAAAAAGAATGCAGAGAAGAACTATTTTTGGAACCACATTAGGTGCTTCATACCCAAAAGAACCTTGGGACTAGGCTGGAGTTGACTACGTGCGACTTATCTGTGCGATTGAGTGTTAACATATCTACTCTACCAAACATGAATCCATAATATTTGGAATTCGATTTAATGAATCCGTGTTTTGATCTGAAGAGTTTGATTTATAATTGATATATAAATATAGATAAACAATAGGAATGGGCTCCTATGCTTGTAGTTTCACTTTGTTAATGATAAGTAGTCGCTGCCTGATGCTGAACTTTCAATTCTTCTTAAATAACGGATATCAAAGCAACTGTTTACGCCGACTGTGGTTTTTATAACTTTCGCTTTCGTTAAAAACACACGTCAAGTAGATGTATCAAATTCAAGTTTTATTCAAACATTGTACCTTTGACACGTCATTGACAATGTTGTATGAATAATGAATAATTTCTAAAAAAAACCAGTTGATAGTGCTTTAAATTAAGTTAATTACGCAGCAATAACATGCAGTAGGTATATGTTCGACTATTCTTCTAATGTATAGCGCTCCCTTACTAACCGCCTGTATTGTTCAGGTATATGGCTTATAATTGGCTGAAACATTTCTTTGATTCTATGAAAAAAATAACATAGTTCATTTTGCACTGCGCTGCTATTCTGTTAATCACATTTCATCTGCATATTATGAAATAATCATTTTCATGTTTGACAAAATATAATAATAATATAAATAATATTTCATATAAAATGAGCCACCTAATTCAAAAAATGGATTGGTTGTGTTTCTCTTGGTAAGAACGGATATTCTAGGGCTAGATTGATGGTGTTTCTGTTAGTTCAAACAGATACATGTAGGTGAGGACTGGATTGTTTATTTCTGTAAGTATGAACAGACAGATGAGGGTTGGCTTGTTTTTTTCTGTTAATATGAACAGACAGGTGAGGGCGGGATTAATATTGTTTCGGTTAGTGCGAACATATAGTTGTGGGCTGAATTAATGGTGTTTCTGTTAGTATGAACAGATAGGCGAGGTCTGGATTGATGGTGTTTCTGTTAGTATGAACAGATAGATGTGGACTTGACAGATGGTGTTTCTGTTATTAGGAACAGAAAGGCGAGGTCTGGATTGATGGTGTTTCTGTTAGTATGAACAGATAGATGAGGACTGGATTGATGGTGTTTCTGTTATTATGAACAGATAGGCGAGGTCTGGATTGATGGTGTTTCTGTTAGTATGAACAGATAGGCGAGGTCTGGATTGATGGTGTTTCTGTTAGTATGAACAGATAGGCGAGGGCTGGATTGATGGTGTTTCTGTTAGTATGAACAGATAGGCGAGGTCTGGATTGATGGTGTTTCTGTTAGTATGAACAGATAGATGAGGACTAGACTGATGGTGTTTCTGTTAGTATGAACAGAAAGGCGAGGTCTGGATTGATGGTGTTTCTGTTAGTATGAACAGATAGGAGAGAACTGGCTGATGGTGTTTCTGTTCGTATGAACAGATAGGCAATGATTGGATTGATGGTGTTTCTATTAATACGAATAGATAGGCGAGGGCTAGACTTATTGTGTTTCTGTTAGTGCGAACAAATAGGCGAGATCTGGATCGATGGTGTTTCTGTTAGTATGAAAAGATAGATGAGGGCTGGATTGTTGGTGTTTCTGCTAGTGCGAATTGATAGGCGAGGACTAGACTGACTGTGTTTCTGTTAGTGCGAATAGATAGACGAGGGCTAGACTGATGGTGTTTCTGTTAGTGAGACCAGATAGTTGAGGGCTAGATTGATGGTATTTCTGTGAGTATAAACAGATAGATGAGGACTAGAATGATAGTGTTTCTGTAAGCATGAACAGATAGGCGAGGCTGGATTGATGATGTTTCTGTTAGTATGAACAGATAGGCGATGACTGGATTGATGGTGTTTCTGTTAGTATGTACAGAAAGTTGAGGATAGACTGATGGTGTATCTGTTAGTATGAACAGATAGAAGAGGACTGGATTGATGGAGTTTCTGTTAGTATGAACAGATAGGCGAGGACTGGATTGATGGTGTTTCTGTTAGTGCGAACAGATAGGAGAGAACTGGCTGATGGCGTTTCTGTAAGTATGAACAGATATGCGAGGTCTGGATTGATGGTGTTTCTGTTAGTATGAACAGATAGATAAGGACTGGAATGATGGTGTGTCTGTTAGTATAAACAGAAAGGCGAGGTCTGGATTGATGGTGTTTCTGTTAGTGCGAATTGATAGGCGAGGGCTAGACTGATGGTGTTTCTGTTAGTGCGAACAGATAGGCGAGGGCTAGACTGATGGTTTTTCTCTTAGTATGAACAGATAGACGAAGGCTGGATTGATATTGTTTCTGTTAGTGCGAGCAAATACGTGAGTGCTAGAATAATGGTGTTTCTGTTAGTGTGAACAGATAGTTGAGGGCTAGATTGATGGTATTTCTGTGAGTATAAACAGATAGATGAGGACTAGAATGATAGTGTTTCTGTTAGCATAAACAGATAGAAGAGGACTGGATTGATGGTGTTTCTGTTAGTATGTACAGATAGTTGAGGATAGACTGTTGGTGTTTCTGTTAGTATGAACAGATAGTCGAGGTCTGGATTGATGGTGTTTCTGTTAGTATGAACAGATAGGAGAGAACTGACTGATGGTGTTTCTGTTAGTATGAACAGATAGAAGAGTACTTGATTTATGGTGTTTCTGTTAGTATGAACAGATAGAAGAGGACTGGATTGATGGAGTTTCTGTTAGTATGAATAGATAGGCGAGGACTGGATTGATGGTGTTTCTGTTAGTGCGAACACATAGGAGAGAACTGGCCTGGCTGATGGCGTTTCTGTAAGTATGAACAGATATGCGAGGTCTCCATTGATGGTGTTTCTGTTAGTATGAACAGATAGAAAAGGACTGGAATGATGGTGTGTCTGTTAGTATAAACAGAAAGGCGAGGTCTGGATTGATGGTGTTTCTGTTAGTGCGAATTGATAGGCGAGGGCTAGACTGATGGTGTTTCTGTTAGTGCGAACAGGTAGGCGAGGGCTAGACTGATGGTTTTTCTCTTAGTATGAACAGATAGACGAAGGCTGGATTGATATTGTTTCTGTTAGTGCGAGCAAATACGTGAGTGCTAGAATAATGGTGTTTCTGTTAGTATGAACAGATAGGCGAGGGCTGGATTATTGTTTCTGTTAATGCGAACAGATAGGTGAGGGCTGGATTGATGGTGTTTCTGTTAGTGCGAACAGATAGGTGAGGGCTTGATTGATGATGTTTCTGTTAGTGCTAAACAGAAGTTAGGCTGATAGTTTGATACGTGCTAACAAATACTTGATGATGGGTTTCTTGCTAACAAAATACGTGACGGATATCGTGCTAACAAATACGTGACGGATATCGTGACGGAATATCGTGGATATCGTGCTAACAAATACGTGACGGATATCGGATCGGACGGTTTTACATCACATACAATAGGATAAGATATATTTCCAATACGCATATTGATCGGGGATATCAAACTTATTAGTCAAATGTTGCTCACGTTTATTTGTTTTATTTACATGCACTTTGAGTTAGTAAAGTGTACGTAGTACAAAGCCAAAACTTATACATACTGTTGTCGAAAGACAATCGTTATTATATAACTCTCTTTTGGCAACAACATCACGTATACATAGATTAAAAAACCTAGAATGTCTGGTAAATAAAATACTTTAGTTAGAAAGATCTCTTAAGATGAAGTTCTATTATATAAAACCAGTTGTTCCTTCAAGTTGAAGATTAGACAAAGTGTTATGTTTTGCTGTTAACGTAACTAGATCTTGTCTATTTTCGAAAGGTTTTAGATAAAGCATTGAATTGCATCAATGAAAACATTTCGTTATGTTGATATTGCAGATAATGAACGATTTCGCGACCTTATATTTTAACCGGCTTTTTTCAAGCCTTACAATGTTCAAGCAAGCACGACTTTACACGAAGCGAGTTCGTGTTTTGGGATGTCATGATCAAACTAGCCTATGATAAGTCCTTAGAAGAAAAGATAACGAAACCCCTTTTAGAAACAATATATATATATATATATATTTAAAGCCATGTACCTAAATAAACATACAGTAGACCTTGCATCAGACGCCGGTACTCGGGAACATTCGGCACCTTTCGAAAACGAGAAAATACACGAGTGTTTTTGTTTTTTTAGTTTACGGAAAATACCGAACGTTACCGATTTCAGACACAGCATTGATGATAATAACATCCATCCAAGTAAAGCCTACATAGATTGCTGTTATGTGAATGGTATAAGCCGTACATGTTCCAATACCTGTTACATGTATCTGGCTAAGTATCCGTTACATTCGACACTTGAAGGCATATGAGCATGTTATTGCAGCAAAAAGCGTAAGAATACATGTTACAACGCCCATTATACCGTAGGTATACGTTACATTGCAATTGGCGTTTTTTTGAAAGTTCAGCATTAGGCAGTGGATACCTCTAGTAATTACATAGAATGGAGATGTTAATTTGTAAATAGTGTGGTCTATAGGTAGAAATGTAGTCAGAAAAAAATAATGTAAAAACAAAAAACATATTGTCAAAGACTTTGTCCCTTGTTCAAGATGACAGAAAGATGATGTTATAAAATTATTGCAAGTAAGTATTTAGACGCAGTATTTGGAACTTTTTTATGGCAGATGGACATTTAATATGCCCTGACTCAGATACAGTTGATATGTTCCGACGTTATATTAAATTTATTGTCATTTAACGATATTGACGATAGGAATTGATGACTAAATCTAAATCCATAAAAATCATGATTTAGAACAGCATGATTTAGATTTAGTTCTACTGTTGGTTTTCGGAAATACAGTCTTTTACCTGGAAGGTTTAGCAGTAAGAAATAAAGGGTATCTGTTTGAATATAACTGCGAAATTTCGTGAAACATAAATTTTATAATAATATGTACTTCCATATTAAACTGAGTGAACAAACATAACCAAAAACACACTTTTATCCCCAAACGTTTTTAACCTTGAACGTATCTTGAACTGATTCGAGTTTTTTGTGTAGATAGCATATTATAGATCTAATTCGCTAAGCTCAAAAGAACATAAGTATTTATCATAAAAACATAACAGCTGTTATATGTAATTGGCCTTCAAAATACACTAGACATCCGTAAAAAACATCAACCATTAACAGCACACATACATTAACGTTGCACGTGATCCACATAACTGCTCACCAATTGGCTAAAACTGCTCCTTTGACCTGACCTTTATACATTTGTCCACGCTTGCTTATCTCGACTCGTGCTACTGGGACACAGTATATCCCTATTTATATTTATGTTTTTATTGCTTAAAAGCCACACAAAGGACCAAACTGTCATCCCTCTGCAAAGATGTAGCTATGGCATCAGTATTTCAATGATTCAATAATACGTTATTCTGTCCAAGTAAATTATTATGTGAAAGTAAGATCGGTAAGTTAATTTGCTGTATTAGTTTAAAGATGATCCAACGCCGACAGAGCATAAACGACACTTATTATTCAAATAATAACTGATGTTCAATCGTGTATATATGTGTCTTATAAAAATGTACTTTTTTAATTTCTTTGCTTTTGGTGCCTGCACAATTACTACCTTATTCCACACAAATTTTTCGTATTGCATTTAATAATTTTTTAAAGTAACTTTTGTAACTGAAGAAAAATACTAAATCTGTTCCTGTTCCTTATTTTGAGTGAGAAAAAAATACCATTTATCAGTGGAGGAGCATTTTTAAATATAATTTGAGATTATTTTACAATATTATTTGAAACAAAATTGTTAACTAAAATCTACCAAAATATTTCTTTCTGAAACCTAGAGGGAAGATTAAAAGTCTAGGCCATATGTAAGATTTTGAAAATTTGGTATTTGCCATAGAATGCCATGATGTAAAAGGTCAGGTCAAAGGTCAAGGTCGCAGACTCAGTGTTTTGAAATATAATTTGATCACGATTTCTAAACAGCAATAGTTGATATCAGAAAGATTGTAAATTGTAAGTCTGCAATTTGAGTCCATATTTAATCCAATAGTACGATTGTACAGAAGTGAACAGCTGAACCTCGTAACAAATTTTTACACAATCTAAAAATGGCACAGCCATACCTTTATGTTAATTTCGGTAACAGAATATTTGTCATGAAAATTTTTTACTGATAAATGTTGTTTTATTATAAAAGTAATATCACATTTGTGTTTGACAAGGATGCAATTATTAGAAAGCAAATTAATTATATTGCAAACCTTGATTTCTTCCATTCATAGAAGGGAAATAAAGCTGTTTCTGTTTAATGCTATTTGTGTACATCTGCCTCAAAGAGAAGATCACCTGTTCGTTTTGAATATCTTATCAACTCAGGTTAAGGAAATTAAAGCATAATTCTAGGGATTTGTTTACTCTTTTTTGTTGAGAGATCCGTCCATGTTGTCTGACGTTTGGACTCAAGCTTTTTAACCATAGTCTATGACGGCGATATGACTATCAAAAATATTACTTATGTATCTTCTTTTTTATTATTTGTTGATCAAAATAAAATGTTATGTCTTAGTTGTTATACGAAACTATTTAGGGCGTTAGTTTCAAATATTCCAAATGGCCTTGTAATACATGTGTTGAATTGATCCGAAAGAGAATGATAAAAATACAATCAATGGCTTGGTTCCTCATCAAATGAACATTTATTTTATACGATATGTACTCTTGACCATTCCTGTATATTTGTACCGAAGGTAGAACATAATCAACTGTATTCCCGTGTCCACCATGTGACGTGCGTTAGATTACAACAACTGAACTACATCTAGTATTATATATATTCAGTAATTTTAGGTCCAAGTGTCGGACTGATATCCTTACTTCCCGACCACACTATGTGCAGCTATACTAAAGTACCATTCCTGCAGGATGAACAAAATACCTCGCAAATTGGTTTATTTTTCTATACTGAATACATTCTTCTTATTCACCGAGATAAATATTTATGTATAGACATTCCGATATGTTCCATCCGATCAATGTGTTTCATTTTTTGGACACCTCAGAAATTTCATTTCGAATCATGAAGCAATTTTTACCTGTGTCTTTATTTATTGTAAAAATAATTCATCAATTGCTTTCTTTTTATTTTTTAAATTAAAATTTCAATCTCAATCATATTTTAATACATTTCTGTATAGTTTCCTTTTAAAAGCTATACACATTTTTTATATTTATCAAAGTAATTTTGAAAATCACTGCATCATTTTTACTGCCATTTCTTTATGTTCATTCGAAATTTCTTATATATTTATATTTTCTATTTTACTGAAATATGGTTTCATTGTAGATCTGATCTTGCGAGGAATACTTCTAAATGTATCCATCATAGACAAATCATTACCGTACAAAGCAGCATTCATTTTTCATTGTCTTTTATCTCTAAAAATATTTCGAAGGTAATACGAGATATAGAATTATTGATACAATGTATATTTTTGTACAAACATATTTGCATTGATTCCATTATGTTAAAACGTGGTGTGGGAGCCAACGATTGAGTCTTTATATATTTTGTCTATTTCATCTTGAACAAGGGACAATCATTTCTCATGCATTGAATTTTAAATATGCAAATATTTACAATCAATGTGAGTATGAAGTGCATTTCAAGCAATGGTTTGCACTGATTTGTATGTGGTATTGTAAATACGTATACATGTACGTGTATTTCTAAGTGCGTATAGCGTATCATACAAAATGTTTTGCTCAAAGATATATTTATATGTGTTTTCCAGACATCAGGAATTATCTTGCAAACAGATAATATACGTCTTTGCAATATTTTTTTAAAAATATTTTACGTATGTTATGAATTAATACGAATTATTTTTTGTATAGTTTTTTATATAACTTTTTGTTTTCTGACGTGACGCCATGCTCAGTTAGTGCCAACATTCCAAGCAGCAAAATAACGGGTGGAAGTTGGGACCATAACTCAATAGTCATTAGTCTGTTCGTATCGTTTAATATACTCCTTCTTATGATCGATATAATCCTTATAAATCATACTCCTGATCATGATTAAAACATTTATCAAATAATTAATCATGGTTTGGAATTATATCCGTAATTATCGTTTAGATATTAAAACACTTTTTGTTACAATACTCTGCATCGAGATTTTGAGTAGAATACTCTCAATCAACATTTAGGGTAAATTACTAAATCAAAATTTTGAGTAAAACTACTCTCAATAAAAATTTTGAGTAAACTGCGCTCAATCTACATTTAGGGTAAAATACTCCAATTCAAGATTTAGGGTCAATTGCTCTCAATCAAATTTTTGAGTAAAAGTATCTCAGTCAACATTAAGGGTAATTAAATTACTCTCAATTAAAATTTTGAGTAAAAAATTCCCAATCACGATTTAGGGTAAAATGTTATCAAACAAAAAGTAGGATATGATTATTATCTAGGGTAGACGCTACTTGATAACATTACTAAGAGTAAACAACTTTATAAATCTCGGAGTTTTTTTATTGTGATTTATGATTTTATTTCCAACATAAAAACTTTCATAAATCATAACTGACTATGTGTTATGGCTTTCCATCGTATTTCGAAACAAGTGTTAACGTATTAATGACATGCATATCATGACATTAGCATATGTAAATTAAAAGAATATATGTATAAAAATACACTTTTACACAATTCTTTAATTATACACGACATTTATACATGCAACGTACACATAAAAACGATGTTGTCATTTCAATTTCCATTTCTAAATTCTGTTACTTTTATATTTTGATATTGGCTAGAGTACGCATCACAAATACTCTTATCAAAACAACATATGCTATTCTATCGATTTGTCACTCACTGTCATGAATGGAATCATTCTAGTTAATTAAATTAATAATTTTTTTTCTAACATATTGCTAATCGTATTACGGAAGGACTGGCACCCTGGACGAAACCAGTGTAGGTAATATATTATCGTTGTATGTATGCTTTGCAAAACAATCCTCTAGGCTTAAATCAATAATTAATTTTAAAGACTGGAAGTGAAGAATACTCTTCCAGATTCTCAGTTTACTGCGAATTCGAAACTTGAAGATATCACCTCTTTATGAAAGTAACTATTTAATTATTTTTTTATAGATTTGATAAAACAAAGCAAAGCATTAATATATTATAGATAACAGAAGAATTCCCATGATCTGTGATGAAAACTTCAGTTGATCACGAAAATATTTCGTTTTAGAAAGTCTACTTTATTTTAAGAAAGGACGTCTTAGGTAAGTGACCAATTTCCTTAACCTGTGTCCCTATATCACATCTTTCTAGTATGTTATAAGATATCTATTATTCATCTAATAAGTACGGGTTTCAAGTTCAGTGCAGTGCATGGGTTTTCCCAGCTTGGTCTTGGTGCAGCTGTCTCGATCAAGGAATATTTCTATTCTTCATAGACAGGAAAACCCCAAAACTCCATCACTTCTATTCTCTTTCTGGAAATCTGCCTTTTTCTTGCTTTGGGGTTTTTAACGATAGCGATGTGCTGTGAAATGATTTGTGTCTATCTGTTCTGAAATGAATCTGGAATAATACGAGAAATAAATTAAAATTGTTTACAAATCCGACAGATATGATATGTAAAAATGCGAAAAAATAAAAGACATATCTCCCCCGGTATGTTATAAATAACATGTGGTTATTAACGGTAGCGAAAATGGTAATTGTATCTGGTATAGTAATATCAAATTGATTCTCTGATATTGGAGAATCAGAGGGCAAATATGTTATTGTTTTCATGTTTAAAGCGTATTTAATTTGTAGATATATATCGTATTAGAGGAAGCTAGCATGGTATCCAATAAGCTAGTCTAACTTGAAATATAAGCAGCCCAGGTCATTGAATATGTAGCTAGTCTCTAGTCGTTTATAACTAGTTTTAGTATAACAATCATTATCACTGATAAGCAATCATTTGTGTATTATTAGAATATGCATAAATCGTCCCAACGCACATTTCATCAGTAAGTTACAACGCACAATAAACTCATTAATATTGTAACTTATATGATGCGATTAACTGTTTATCACATTTAATGACATCTATCAATTGTTATATTTCAACTGTAGTTGGAAGATTTCAAAGGTAATTAAGTTTAGCTTTTCTTATCTAGTCAAGAAATAAGATATTGCAAAACATCCACTATCACACGTGCAAAGTTTTTCAAGATGAACTAATTATAATTTTCGAGTTTAAAATGTTTTTTTTATAAAAGCACTATATCTGCATAAGCAAACTTTCATAAGCGTTTCTATATTATGTTTTTCTTTCAAACGCATGTTTGATGCCATGACAGTTAGTGCGTAGACATACAGTAAAAGTCATTGTGTTTTAATATATAATACAAAACAATAAGATAATTTGAATAGGTAAATATGTGTATTTATGGTATGTGTGTTATACACTAATTATTTAATTTATCAAATTAAATTAAATGTATAATGGTTACCATGCCTGGTTTATGGCGGTATCAGATATATGTGCAATATGAAATTTAATTTTGTTCCACACCATTTATATTACACAAAACGTTAATGAAATTCTATCCATAATATAGCAATAGATTACATGTATTTTTGTATTATTCAAATGTATAATATCATGATTAGTCTTGTAAAATGAAATTATGAAACAACTATACAAAGCAGACAGACCGATTGAATCCATCGGCTGTTAAAGTACAAAAGTAAACGATGAATATTTTGTTGATGTAATTACTTCAATAGAGTAGTATTTCTAAATGTTGTAGTAATTGGTTAGATGTAAGCTTGATATATATACAAGTAATTATTAGGTGAGCAGTAGTGAATATTCTACTTATATTAGAATGTTTACGTTAGTAATCTGAATTCTTAATCTTTTGCTTTAGCTAACAATACTTTCATTAGAATGACTGAGATTATGTACATTACAATACCATAATTTTAGGCTCTTACATCACTGGACTTTGATGTTAATTCAAAATGAACAATTGATATTTAGAGAGCAAGAGTATTTATCGTTGTTTAATTAGAATACGGTGCTGATGAACATTACAAAGGTCTTATGCTCTGGAAATTAAATTGTTGAATTTGTATTATATTCTCTATTTTTCCATTTAAGTTTCTAGTGTATGATCAACATGTTTCAGGATAGGTCTACATATCTTGACAAATAAACAATGTATCTGATTTGTACTGGTAATTATCAGAATTTATCATTATATTCAATTTTCAAAGTTAACCATGACATGATATATCACATCTACATTGACTATCAAAGCGGATAGTTTAAAATGAGACGCATAGCAACCGATTGTTATAGGAATGCCAACTGGAGAAAATACTGAGCAAAGTTATCAAATGATGAATAACAAGATTTACAGATGGATGGATGAATGGATGGATGGATGGATGGATGGATGGATGGATGGATGGATAGATGGGGGTGAGATGATGAATGGATGGATGGATGGATGGGTGGATGGATGGATGGATGGATGGATGGATGGATGGATGGATGGATGGATGGGGGTGTGAGGATGAATGGGTGGAGGGATGGGTGGATAAATGGATGGATGGATGGATGAATGGGTGGATGGATGATGGATGGATGGATAGATGGGTTGATGGATGGGTGGATGAATGGATGGATGATGGATGGATGGATGGATGGATGGATGGATGGGTGGATGGATGGATGGATGGATGGATGGATGGATGGATGGATGGATGGATGGATGGGATGGATGGATGATGGATGGATGGATGGATGGATGGAGGATGGATGGATGATGGATGGATGGATGGATGGATGGATGGATGGATGGATGGATGGATGGAGGGATGGATGGATGATGAGGATGGATGGATGGTGGATGAATGGGTGGAGGATGGATGGATGATGGATGATGGATGGATGGGTGGATGGATGGATGGATGGATGGATGGATGGATAGATGGTGATGGATGGTGGATGGATGGATGGATGGATGGATGGATGATGGATGATGGATGAATGGATGGATGGATGGATGGGATAGATGGATGGATGGATGGGTGGATAATGGATGGATGATGTGGATGGTGGATGGATGGATGGATGGTGATGATGGATGGAAATGGATGGATGGGATGGATGGATGATGGATGGGAGATGGTGGATGGATGGGATGGGGATGATGGGTGATGATGGGTTGATGGATGATGGATGATGATGGATGGATGGATGGATGGGATGGATGATGGATGGGTGGATGGATGGTGGATGAATGGATGGATGGATGGATGGTGGATGGATGGATGGATGGATGGATGGATGGATGAGATGGATGGATGGATGGATGGATGGATGATGGGGTGGGTGATTGGATGGTGGTGGATGATGGGTGGTATAGATGAATGGATATTTATATGTTGGTGGGTGGTTTGATGGATGCATGAATGAGTGTTTGAGTATATTGATGGTTGTATGGATGTAAAGATGGATGGTTAGAAGTAAAAGTTAGTGTTTGGGTGAACGGATGGATGGTTTGGTGATTGATTGATTGATTAATGATGGATGGGATGGATTGATGGATGGATGATGGATGGATGGATGGATGGATGGATGGATGGATGGATGGATGGATGGATGATGGATGGATGGATGAATGGATGGACCGATGGATGGATGAATGGATTGATGGATTGATGGATAGGTGTGTGGGGTGTGTCATGGGGTATGGATGAATGGATGGATATGTTGGTGGAAGGATGGTTAGATTGGTGGATGGTTAGATTGGTGGATGAATTAATGAATGTTTGGGTAGGATGGGTGGTTGGGTTGATGAATTGATGGTTGGATGGATGGAAAATGGATGGATGGAAAATGGATGGATGGAAGAATAATTGAGTGTTTGGTGGATGTATGGTGGGTGGGTGTATGGATTTTTGGTGGATTGATGGTTTGATGGATGGATGGATGGATGGATGAATAAGTGTTTGAGTGGGTGAATTGATGCATGGATAGGTGGAATAGTGAGTGTCTGGGTGTATAGATGGATGGATAAATAGATAGGGACAAGGGATGAATGGATGGTTGGATGGATGGGTAGAAGGATACGTGAGTGTTATGGTGGAGGGATGGATGGTTTTGTGGATGGATGAATGAATGGTTTTGTGGATGGATGGATGGATGGATGGGTGGTGAGTGAATATATGGATGGTTCGTTGGATGTATGGATGGAGTGTTTAGGTGGACGCATGTATAGATGGATGGATGAGTGGATGTTTGGTTTTGATGTAACGATGCATTGCTGACATGACCCGATTCGAGCTGATGACAATTAACAATACCTAAAAATCACATCCACACTCACTTTTCCCTTGGCGTATAATTTCTCGTCTATGCCCCTTCTGTTTTGCAGTTTTAGGTTTCATATTAAGGTTAATTTTTATTTAAACCCTTTATCAGCCATGGTCATTTAAGCCGGTGTTGGATTAGGAACTGTGAGGAGTACATAGAGTATCATTAACGACATATAGGCAGTGGCTGATCCTCGTTGGTCTCTAACTCGCCAAACGGTATAGGGGCTACTGGTGAAATCTCGGAAAACATTACAAATTTGGTCAAATCGGATGTCTCACCTGTGTGAAGTGAACATTTGTTAGCATTCATTCCGTCTAATGTCCACTCTTTATACCTTCGAAAGGTTAAGGTCCAAGTGAACATTTGTTATTTGAATTGATTTTTGTTATTGTTATGAACTTTGGACAAATTTGGTCCGATCGTTGACCGTTGTAAGACGATCACTTTAATTGATAAGGACATCAAATAAGTGGTCAAAATTACGAAGCAAAGGTCAATGTCGAATTCCGTATTTTATTTAAATAACATTGTTAAAAAAATTTAAAGGAATAAGTTTCAGGAAAATTCGAAAGTCATTATCACTGTGTCAAAAGCCATAGGCCTTTTCTGTTTCATTTTTGTTTTATTTATTTATTACTCTTTTTTTTGTATGGCCTGTGTCCGTTGTATTACATGACGAATATCAGTTGAGCATTTCAGGTCCATGGGGTATACTTATAGGATATTTTAGTTGATACAAAAAGTACATGACCTCCATTTCTTGAAATGATATTGATGCTGTATAACCTAACTTCTACCACAATACGTCGTGTGTATGCAACTTTCAGGCCATTGTATAAATGTACTGGGTGTTGGATAACTAATTGATATTCCACTAGTGGAAAAAACACCTTCAGGTATTTTGATTCGTGGAGAAATTGAACTTTGACATATCCATTTCGTTTGCGCGCATATAGTCCGCGTTTGTTTTGGACCTAATAGCAATTGTACATTATGGTTTTATTAACGTAAATTTATCTTAATTTGAAGAAAAAAAATGTTATTTATTAGTATAGCTGATGATAATCAAATATTTATGAAAATGCATTTTTTAATATTATCATTATTTTTGTTTTGCAATGCTGGTCATATCAGTATGCCTACTTTACATGGGAAAGCAAACAGATTTGCATTCAACAAATGATTCTAATATCGCTAAAGTTACTGTGGTAGAAACAGGTCACACGACTCGTAACTATTGGATATGGAATTTATTTCCTTCTCGTTCATTCTTTTTTTCAGATTAAGAAAGACACTTGCTCATGTCTTTTGTAATTTTTGAAAAATAATTCGAGTGAATAAATTCGATATCAAATAGTTACTCGTTGTGTAACCTCTATTTATATATTATTGAACCCTTCATAGTTTCGCTACATTGGTTTACGTCATTATAGCACTAGCAATTTATCGTAAAATAATTACATTCTTTTATATGTTCCTACTCCCCATAGACCTACGGGAAGGGAAAAAAAGGTCATTTTTTAAATTCTTCTTCTTTTACAAACAATGTGAATTGTATAAAAGTATGGTGTTAGGTTTTCCAAGTAGAGGGGGGGAGTCTTCAAACTAGCCCAACTCAGTTGCATCTTTATAGGGAAAATGAGTTATCAACTCATGATCCACAGAAGTGGGACAAAAGGGGGTCAAACTGGTCATAGGAACAAAACATTGATAATCTTTTTGACTTCTAGATATGATAGATTAATAAACACTTCATTAATGACATCGCTTTAAGTTCTTTTGTAACACCTTGGATTTTAACTCACCGGTTTTCAGATTTTGTCCCGGACAAAGTGTCGATTTAACTATTGTTAATAAAGGAAAACTGAGTCAGATTTGGTAAGAATATATAATATAATATCTATTGGTCCATGCTGAAATCCAGGGCTCATAAAGATTAATATAATTCCATTATATTACAAGTGTCATGTATGTATCTTCTCTTCTTTATTAGGTTTCTCTTTCGATTTCATAATGAAAGTTTCATTATTGAAACCTACTGTAAGATTTTCAGTGTATTCGGGGTTTTTTATTTTGAATTTCCAATCTTAATCTTATTTCAAGAAATGGAATTCTCTGTACAAAACTACGCACATTATCCACGACAATTCTTACACTAAGATAACTACATCAACTTTTTATTCACACACAAAAGTGGACAAACATCAACACTTAAGATCTGACCATCGACTGACTTATAAGAAATATCTGTTATATACCGACGATGATAATAAACGTTTTATTGACGACGACAAGCTTGTTGTCAGACAAACAAAAGCTTTGAAGACCTAATGAACGTTGCGACATATTGATTGAAAGATGGACGAAACGACAGACGTACACACTGACAAATGGACGGACGGACTGACTGACGGACGAACCAACAGACGGACGAACCGACAAGCGGACACATTAGCATGCTAGAGGACTGGAATAAATAGAACGAATCACTAACGGACGAATTGACTTTCTAAAAATAGGTTGATGTTGTAACTATCAGAGAGACTGTACGACTAATCAACACAAGAAGGGCATCTACTGATAGACGAACGGACAAGCACCGGCACATAAGTAAACATCAATTGATTGACCAAAAATAAAAGAAGTAAGTATATGTCTTCAGATTCCATATAAAACAATTTACACATACATATGAACATGACGGACGGACGGACGTAAAGGCGAACAGACGGACGAAGCAATCATCGGAAAGGAGGAGAAAATGGTCGCTTTGTACGTTTTATCTTGGTCTTTCTTTATCATTCATTTATTCATTCATACACTCATTCATTCATCCAGTAATTCATTCATCCACCAATTAATTGCTTAATTCATCCATCCATCAATCCATCCATTCCTCCATCCATCCATCCATTCATTCATTCATTCATCCATTCATTCATCCATTCATCCATTCATCTATCCATCGTTCCATCCGTCCATCCATCCATCCATCCATCCATCCATCCATCCATCCATCCATCCATCCATCCATTCATTCATTCATTCATTCATTCATTCATTCATTTACTCACTCATCACATCATCCATCCATCCATCCATCCATATCCATCCATCCATCCATCCATCATCATTCATTCATTCATTTCATTCATCATTCATTCATCATTCATTCATTCATTCATTCATTCATTCATTCATTCATTCATTCATTCATTCATTCATTCATTCATTCATTCATTCATTCATTCATTCATTCATTCATTCATTCATTCATTCATTTCATCCATTCAAGCGTCCATCTGTCATTGATATATCTTAATAAGTATCAATGTGTTATTCATCTTTTAAATCCTTCGTTGCCATTTGACCAAATATCAAGTATATTTTTTATCAAAATGTTTATTAATGCATAATATCCTGTCGTTCTTACCACATTATTACACAAGGCAACATCATTTGCATGACAATTTCTCTTACAAAATAAAATATTAAATAACTACCATGTCCTATGCTATTTTACATGTGTGCAAAAAGTTATAAATATAATTGTAATGGAATATAATTGAATATTATAATAATAGTTGCAAACATGTTGGAAATACCGAAAAAATATTTTTATAGTCATCACTTATTACTTTTAATTCCCTTAAAACTATTAATATTATATATTTTTATTTTTTTTTTCAAAATATATATGAGATTTGTCAAAGTCATAAAAAAATTAAACATTGCATTCATTACATTTAATTTACAATTGAAACATTTTGTTTTAATATTTGAAAAAGGATCGAACAACAGGCAAAGACTATAATTTTTTTTTCTTTTTTTTTTTTTGTTATTTTTTTTACATTTTGCTGAATGTCAAATTACTAGTTTTTGGATATTTTATCACTAAGTATTGATAAAACAGTATTATCATTCCGGTTTAGATATCAATCGTTATTAGTTTCTCGTTAAGAAATATTCTAGTCGGGTTTAAAAGTCTTTAATAGTTAAATGTAACTACAATTTTAGAAGTATCAGGAGATTAATTTTTGTTGTTTATTTTTGTTATCTACCGTTTTCATCAGTTTGTTGTGCCATTTTGATACTCTCGCGTGTAACGTTTTGAGTATCGCGAAGTGCAATAATTACATTACATTATATATATATATATATATATATATATATATATATATATTTACATACTAATGCAAATGTTTAAAATACTAACTTGTGTGTTTGAATTATGATAATGATGTTTATAATGCTATATATAACGTTAACACAATTTTGTTCAAAATTTCGATAAAAGAACACCTGTAATACTTAGTACTGGTGTGTAACAGGAATGTTTCATTTTGATAGAATACTTTGTCCATGTTATTCATTATATCATGCAGTATATTGTTCATTTCCATCGAAAATAGTTCAAAATTAACCTGGTATATTCAGTCAATATGTTTAAATCTGAAATACCACTAACCAAATTTGTTTATAGAGTCATCTTTCTAACATCGTATGTATTACTACATATAACTTTATTAATTTGAACATAATAAAAAATGATATGATGTGATAGCATATCGGTTTGAAATATGTATCAACATCATGAACATAATATAAAATAATATGATATGATAGCATATCGGTTTATAATATGTATAAACATCATGAACATGATATTAGAATATAAGATAATATGATATGATAGCATATCGGTTTATAATATGTATAAACATCATGAACATGATATAAGAATATAAGATAATATGATATGATAGCATATCGGTTTATAATATGTATATAAACTTCATGAACATGATATAAGAATATAAGATAATATGATATGATAGCATATCGGTTTATAATATGTATAAACATCATGAACATGATATAAGAATATAAGATAATATGATATGATAGCATATCGGTTTATAATATGTATAAACATCATGAACATGATATAAGAATATAAGATAATATGATATGATAGCAGTTTTATCGGTTATATAATATGTATAACAAAGATAATATGATATGATAGCATCGGTTTATAATATGTAATTGATACTAATAGTTTCAAATTGTTTCATAAGTATCATCAATAAATAATTTGGCTCTCATTTAAATACATATGAAATATAATTATATCACTGTGATATGGATATGTTTTCCATACAATCAGATATCTGAGTTAGATTGAGATTAATATTCATCTAGATCACGTGCATGCAAAACAAGTAACCTCTAAACCATGTCCATTACCATTAACGTATGATGAGGAATTCCTTTCCATTCCAAGATAGACAGGAATTATAAACATGCCAACCATGTATAAAACTCCTGTATATGAAACGTTAAACATTGAAATGTGCGTTGTGGACGAAAATGCATTTACAAATAATTACACATTTAGTTTTTTAAACGAATAAGTAGGAATATTACAAATTCGTTATATATATTTTTTTTAAAGTACAAAATGTGACAAACATGTTATGATGTGACTTGGTAAATAACGACCGGGTTGAAATTAGAGGTCTATAGAGAAAACCAAAACAAACCTCATCGTATGTATGTCCTGTCTCTTTGATAAAATTGAGACAGAAAATGAGGTTTATTCACTGTATTGTAGATGGACTTTTAGAATATATACATTCCTTTCTTTGAAGGGTAATTCAACAGAGGGAGCAGACATATTCAGAAGGAATATATTTTGAGGGATCCATCAAGTGAAAGCCAAAGCTAATTTTACTTCCATCGATTAGTACTATACATTGTATTTGTTTCTCGCTCCTTTAAAAGTGATCCCATGCTATTCTGTTCTCGTTAGGTATTCTCATCTTCTCAACATTATGTCTGTTTTTGGCTTGATTAAAGTATCAAAATTCCCACTTCATTTCTTTTCATTCATTTGGGGAATTAGGCTAGTTGCACATTGAGACACACTTCTATTGCAAAACGTAATTACGAGATTACAGTAATCTGGTGCACTATGATAATTTTGAAAGTTGCAGTAAAGTTTTACTCCTTAATGGGACGAATTCACAAGTGAGTATAAACTTACTATGATATACCTTGATATTGATGGTATATTGAAAGCACTGCTCGGTACCATTGGGGGAATTTTATTTTAATAGCTTTATGAATATATTTGACACATGTCCCGCGATTTCGCTATCACAAGAACATACGATATTTCTATTTTTCGGGCTATGTTACTATACACATACACGGTGCATAGAGAGGATGACGTCTCAAGATAGGGAAATCGAATCCAACGAACACTGCTATATGCATTTTCTCCATTAACTATCGTACATGTACATTGTACATGTCTACAGCATGAAATTCAATCATATATACTATGTAGTATTGAACGAAAGAAATCAAAATGCGTTTTAATATTGACATCTAGCAAGTGTAATGTCAGATGTATTATTGAGTTATCAAAACAGTTTCAATATAAATGGAGGTTGCAATTTCAACAAGCCCTTTTATTACTATTTGAACAGCTGATTCAGAATACAAGGTGAGTAAAATAGATGTTTGAGTGAGTCGTGTATTATTTCCGGCCTGTTGTAATCTGATGATTGTTCCGAACCTTTCCTTATAAGACATCTGACAATTAAAACATCGACAAACTGTTATGATTGAGGCAAGGGGCGATACATAGATATGTTAATTGGTTGAAATAAATTCATGTCTTCATAAGCAAATTTCAAATGTATATATTTACTTCGACTCTATATTTAACTTACATAGTATCCCATGGTTGGATTTGAAAATGCTTAACGTCAGCATCCCCAGATACATTGTACTTTGGTGCTGGAGAAGAATACAACGACAATAAAAAGCCTCATACAATATTCACTCAGGTAATAACATACACCATGCAAATAAAAATGTCTCAATAACACAATAAACTACCATTCACAATTCATCAAAGACTCTATTTATCATGTCATAAAAGTACGGTTTTTTTGTATACGGGTTTACATTCATTGGTATATAAACACATTCCTCAAAAACTTTCTGAAATATTTTAAAATTTAATAACTTATAAATATTTATTTAAAATGATCTTCCTCTTAATACCCCATTAATATTTTCTTCCCCTTAACCTCATGACGTAAACCTCAGTTATTCGCTGCACATGTGTGCCATATATGGAGATACTATCATTGTTTGAAATATTTGTGTATTTTCATATGAGTTAACATTTGATTATCTAGCATACAAAGCTATAACGCCTTGCTGCTGGTAATAGCTTCATTATGTATGACTATACTATCATCTGATTTTTAAACGTTTTTTTTTCAATTTTGAATTGAAAGGTAATCAGGATTTCCTCTTCATTAATTCTGTCTTTATTTATGGATGTGTTTGGTGCACGCTATTTCTGAATTGAAGTGTATTTGACTTTTCATTTTCCTGAACTAATTCAATTTTTTTATTTTGTATGCATTGCAGGTCATGCCTCTTGCATGCTTCCTGACTTTGTATGCGATTTGATGCATTTGTATTAATGAGTTTTAATTAATTAAATCATGTGTTTAATTATAAGAAAGATAAGTAAGAAAGATAACATATTAAATAGTGTCACTTTCCATGATTAGTTATATGCCTTATAACCTTTTGTATATACATTTGACTACTAGTTTTGATAATACACGAATTACAATATATGATAATAGTTTTATATTATGTTTTTCTGAATACAAAAAAATGCCTTTGATTTTGTTTGGAATGAATATTACTTGCTAATCTGATCTGCTTGTTTTATCGTATAACCGATGCATCGTCAACAATAAGATTATCTGAAAAGAATACCACAACAATTAATTCAACGAAAAGGTATGTTACATGTACATTATTGTCGAAGTAGACGTGTTGTCATACTGCATAGTTGTTTATATTAGCAGAGGATTAATTGTTTCCTTATTCGTGGTCAAGTTTATTTCTTTGAACTTACCCACGACAAAAGGGAAATTATCAGAAAGTAAGATAAATCTATATACAAATGTACTTTTTACGATTGGCAAATATACGAAATAAGTTTTCGCCGCGATGAGTATCAGAAAGGAGATCGCAAAATTCTAACTCCTTAAATAAATCAACTTTACAGATTCTGTGTAAGATTAATCAATATATTGATGTTTCTATGTTTATAAAACTAGATTAACATAAATTGATTTTTTATGTGTCTCTTTAAGATTATTTTGGTTAAGAGCTTAGAGAAGAGAATGCATTAATCATGATTAATTTTAATTTCAAAATCAAATATTGTTTTCTTGTGTATGAACTTTTGTATATCCTACTGTGTGCGTTTTAGTAATTAAAAATAAACTAGCCAACATTATGTGTATTGTTTTTTGTGTAAGGAGAAAGTACGTTAAGACTCGAATATGGCCTCAAAATTAATTCTCCAGTAAAGAACAACATATTTTGCCATATAACAGCTGAATACATTTGCTAAAACATTACATCTCGAAAATATCCGCATGTGCCAATTATGTTCACTATGACGTCACCAACATGCAGTTTTCCCCGCCATTTTTCACAAAAATCCTTGAAAAATCAAACTTTTTGAGTGGTTTTTCTCTAAATATGAATCGTGGCCACCTTCGTGGAGCAGAAAGAGATTTTCATCACACGTTGTGTATCGTGTATTTACGCATATCCATGCAAAATGTAAAGTTGCTCCAAGGTGGCGGCCAAATCCATTTCAAGCCTTTTCTAACCTAAAGATGATGAATTTCTAGCAAAATTTGGCGAGAAGAGAAAATCATCAATTTGATGACGTCATGGTGGGGACACATCGTGTACATGGTTATAAAAAATTATGTTTTGATGAATGGCAAGTATGAGAGTATTTATGAGATATGAAATTGATGGGATCAAGTTAATTTTTTCGGCCTGAAAAATTAAGGCCAAATACTGGTCCTATCATATCTAACTCCTTTATATTCTGGAGCAGCGTCTATCAGTCTTTGTATTGTCGTATTTGTAGAATCATAACTCACGGAAGGGGGTAAAATAAATCTGCCAACAGAGTATAACGTGACGCTACCAAAATAGGTACACTGGTATCGTAAAAAGCGATTTTTCAACCCCTGATAAAACACATGTATAAAAATTAATTCGAATTAAGAGGTTTTGGGTACTCAAACCTGCTGAAACACAGGGCTGGACCAGGCATGCTTCAGAACTCTCTATTTATAAATATATGCACTGCTGATAATTAAATTAATCATGAAATTAAAACGGGAGGCATTTATTAGTGGAATGTTAAAAGAAACCCTTGATTCAAGCACACATTTGATAAAGAATTTTCTTCAAAAAGTGTATCAATTTGGGTAGCGTCACGTTATTACACAGATGTGGTCATTGATTATTGGAGAAGCTGAGCATACGTATACTATAAGACTCTTTCATATTTGGATAGGAAGGATAGGGATATTCTACCTGAGGGTCACAAAATGTAGTAAAACCCGAGGCTCGCCGAGGGTTTTATAACATTTTGTGATCCCAAGGGTAGAATATCTCTATCCTTCATATTCACTTATGAAAGAGTAGTTTTCTTTCATACCTCGACGTTTTATTGCAATTTTAAAACTTTAATATCCCGCCATTTTGAAATAAATTCGAAGAAATCCACGACTGGAAGTCAATTTTCCATACATGAAAAATAACGTAATATTTTCAACACAAATTCTGTGTTTCCATCTTTTATAGGAAAACCAGTCATATTTGTGAAAAAAATGTTAAAATTACAGAAATACAGATTTTGTTGACGCCGTGACGTCATGAGGCTTTATTGCATGGGTAGCTATGCAATACAGCCTCAGGCGACATTGGTGTATTGCCCTAGACCAGCCAGTAATTGCACGTGTAGGTATGAAAGAAATTTGGATACATCCTGGTCTGCTGATTGTCAGAACAACCAAGTCCTCTTAAATAAGTTATAATCATGAAATGAACAGAAGCATTTCAGACAATATCATCATTTTCAAAATAATATTTTTGAATAAAACATTTCGACAAAGCGGTTTACAATGACGTTTTATCAAGACACTTTTTGCAGTTCATTTGCCTTTCACAATGCCATAAAATTCCAATTATCTCGAATTATATTTTACATCAAGGGATCATAACACCACGCTATTAGCAAATCAGATGTGACTTTACCAAAACCGGAAACGTGTTTACATGCAATGGACAATGAAATGAACATTTAACACGTGACAACCCATGGCATACTGTATAATTGATAATATTCGCAGGGGTTTGAATTTCGCTAAATTTGCGGATCCATCCAAATTGTGAAATTAGGTCCATCGCGAGTTTTATTAAATTCATGATTTCCCGTATTGTAGCCTGTCGTAAGATCGATGATTTAATTGGATATCGGTATAGTTCGTGAAAAAAATTCCCCGCAAATAAGTCAAAACTAATAAATCGCGAAATTTCACACCCGCGAAATTGAACAACTATACAGTTTCCTCCAACAACCTATCATGGATGTGTTTACAACAGAAAGCAAGGTAAAATTCAGCTGGTCACAATGTTAAAAACAGCTTTACAAGCAGCTCAATATGATTTTCCATCAACAGGTCAATCAAGGTCACAGAAAGTCAAAAGCTATATGAACCAACATTACCTCAGAGGTAGACAAGATCCCAGCACATAAAATTTGTCGAGGAGCTAAACTAAACTATGATAGGAGTGTAACAAGTATGTTCAGATTTCGTGAGCAACGGATTAACATAATTTTTCGATTATAAAACATCACAAACCCTTTGAATTATAAAACATTTGTATCAACTCAAAGTAATGTTTGTCAAAATATTATCTCATTTATGTGGTAAGTTATTTAGTAGATGGTGTAACAATTGTCACGCCCTTATTGTTTAAATGTTATTGTATTAGAAGCTAGGTAAACAGAAGAAAAAAAACAAAGAATCTGTATTGTTAAGGGTTAAGTCGACTTCGACGTTAGGTTATTGTGACAAGATCTAAGGGATATCTAACAGGTTCTGTAATAAAAAACAACTGGTATACAACCACAAGGTCTTACAGACTCCAGGATCACTGTCCCAGATGAAGCTGCTTTGGGTTGTATTCACCATCTCCTGTATTTCTTAGTTTCTGCCAGACCCAGTGAGGTTTGTATTTAGATACATTCTAATATAAATCAGATCAGGACATCTACATTACTGGATCTTCTCTAGTACACCTCGTGACATATATTTTACATCATATCAGACTAAAAATTAAAAAAAAACCTTTGAGTAATATAATACAATCACGTGTATGTAATGTCTTATCATTAGTTTGAATCTTGAACGATTTATTTTGATGTTACTTCCGTTGTGTATGTTAAAGTAATCATGGTATTTAAAGTTGGGTTTCCTGGTGGAAAATATAAAATTAGATATTTCTGCCTACATAGATAATTTAGGGAATGACATGGACCATTGTACGGTCACTCTGGCACGTGCTTTGAAACCTTCATGAATCAATTACCATGTACTTGCTGTAGGTCTGTATTTTTATTCTGGGACTCAACCTTCGTCATCCGCAAACATCTGTGTTAACTAATATAATAATACCGAAATGCCACGTGTATTAAATGTACCAGGATTCAATTCGCGAGAAGCAGCTTTAGTGACACTCCAAGACGTGGTTATTACATCTTCGGTATTCCAGGGGTTACTATCACTGCCCACTTATCCACCCTTGGATCGTGCATGTATGTTAAAACATATGTTAATGCTCTGTATGCAATAACAGATAAGATAGACAGTTTGGTCTTTCTGTGTAATTTTCAAATGAAGCCTATCCTCTGATTGTTTAGTTATTTCTCTTAAATACCATCTATTTCACTATGACAGATCAGGGATGGGTACTTCGATAGTGATAATACCTCCAGGAATACCGAGGATGTGGTTGGTACCAACAATTAAAACGCAAAGTCATAAATCACTTAGCAAAGCAAAACGATGTACTTCAAAAAATGTGATCTCTGATACATTTTTTTCTCATTTCAGGATCAAGGCAGAAAACTAGGTATTATGATTCGTTTATTACATGTTGGAATATAGGAATAGATAATTAACTTCACATGGACGAGGGGATCTGTCAGAATTATTTTTTGTAATTATCTTTCTATTCAGGATTTTTATTCAATACAATATACAAGTAAGATAAAAACTCTTATTTACAGGGTAGCTAAGAAAAATGTATAATTTTGCAATTCCCATATAATTTCGGGAATATTAAAGTTATATGCGCCGTATTTTTCATACTTACGAATCCAGATAAGCTTTTAATATATAATTTATCACCAAAAGTTACCAACAACTTTAAAGTTACAGTACTAAAAAACGTTATTGTGTAAATACAACTTTTATAAAACTTTAAAAAAATGACTAGTATATGTTTGATATTATACAAGTATCGACCTATTTTACGTGAATACTGTTAATTATCAACCCGAGTAAGTGATATATTTCGAGGCCGATGGCAAAAACATCAGTCAAATGATACACATGTATGATACGATTACATATTGTAATTTTATCCCATTGCCGTTAATCAGGACCATTTTATTCGTATATAGTTCCAGGAGCGGTACCTAATAGTCGGCAAACCAGAAGGCAAGAACGTAGAGAGGTTGACGAAAACATAGCAGTTCTTGCTTCGGGAGAAGCTCCGGAAGAAGTCGAAAAATTGTCGAAAAGGATCAAACTCGTGTTAAGTTCTGCTAGGTCTAATGAACGCCAAGCCAGACAACATGTGCGTAAAGAGGTCGACGAAAACATAGCAGGCCTGTCCTCGGGAGAAGCTCCGGAAGAATTCGAGAAAATGTCGAAAAGGACCAAAGTCGAGTTAAGTTCTGCTAGGCTTTATGGACACCAAGTCAGACAACATGAGCGTAAAGAGGTCGACGAAAACATAGCAGGCCTGTCCTCGGGAGAAGCTCCAGAAGAAGCCGATAAATTGTCGAAAAGGACCAAACTCGTGTTAAGTTCTGCTAGGTCTAATGGACGCCAAGTCAGACAACACGAGCGTAAAGAGGTCGACGAAAACATGGCAGGCCTGTCCTCGGGGGAGGCTCCGGAAGAAGCTGATAAATTGTCGAAAAGGACCAAACTCGTGTTAAGTTTTGCTAGGTCTAATGGACGCCAAGCCAGACAACAGGAGCGTAAAGGGGTCGACGAAAACATAGCAGGCCTGTCCTCGGGAGAAGCTCCAGGAGAAGCCGAGAAAATGTTGAAGAGGACCAAACTCGTGTCAAGTTCTGCTAGGTCTAATGGATGCCATGTCAGACAACATGAGCGTAAAGAGGTCAACGAAAACATAGCAGGCCTGTCCTCGGGAGAAGCTCCAGAAGAAGCCTATAAATTGTCGAAAAGGACCAAACTCGTGTTAAGTTCTGCTAGGTCTAATGGACGCCAAGCCAGACAACAGGAACGTAAAGGGGTCGACGAAAACATGGCAGGCCTGTCCTCGGGAGAAGCTCCGGAAGAAGTCGAGAAAATGTCGTAGTAGACCAGTGCTTACTAAGAAGATATGATAGCTTATCTGCATTGATCATGTAAATCCTACTCGGTGATATTGCGTTCCACAACACGATTACGATTTTAACCTTATTATTTCAAAAGCGCTTTATAAAACAGAACATATCATATTTACATTTTACATAAAAAATATTGGGTTCTCTGCCATTGTTCAATTTTGCAACATTAACTTCAAAATAAAATATGATCGAATTCAAAAATTAAAAAGTAGTATCAGTTTTTCATCTGAAATAAAACGATTCATCGTATGGTTAGGTCGTAAAATAAAACGAAAATTAAAACACCAAAAGATACCACCACATCAACGATTCAAAAACGAAATGTGTATTAACTACTGTTTTCGATTAAATTTTGGCCTTCAGGTGGTTCAATTAATCCACAATAAAGGTGGTATCTTTCTGGTTAAATATATCAATGAAATCGCATATCAGTTCAGAGCATATTTTTTTCTCGAGAACGAATGGAATATTGTGATATGTGTTTGCATAGTTAGAGGAAGGTCAAAGTCTTTAATAATAAACTGTAACTTTTAGTGTATCTTCAAAAACAAAAATTGTCAACATCATTATGTATAACAAATACGAACGTATTGAATTTGAATTTATACACAGATGTATGTAAATAGATAATTGAGAAACCTACCATTGCAGGGGACATATATCTTACTAAAGCACATTTTTTATTCCATTCCATTCTAATTTGCTTTCTTAATTTAAGCTTAAACTCATGCAAACACTGTTAAAGTAATTATGCAGAAAGCATTCTCGTCTTTGCTGAATATGTTTTCGATTTATTTCACTAAATAAGGAATACTATCAAAAGATAAAAGTCAAGGTCATGAAGTTAATTCTCTATAACATAAGTAAATGATTTGGAATAAGTAGTAGAAACTAGCGGACATTCCATATATACGGTGCATACTATAAACGTACTTATTTTAGTACACATTGTCGTGCAAATATGAAAAATTGTAAATTATAAAATAATGTAAATACATTTGAGCAATTCGATAGTTTAATTTTAGGTATACCGAAATATCCGAAAAGCGCCGAACATGAACTAGTGCTTCAAAGACACTAAAACGCTAAAATTAAACTACCGCTAATTTTTGTTTTGTTTTATTATACAACAATTTAATTTCGTATGTTTACACTCATTTCTGTTGGTTAGAAATTTCAGGGTATTTTATCATAGACCGAAAAAAATGCACATCAAGTATAATGTCGTCATACATGAATGACATTTTCGCGGGAAATTTTTGAAGCGACCCAGTCATTGGCCAAATAGAATATCCTTCCGTTAAGTGTGTATGATACCATAACCCAAAAGATATTGAGAATGATATTTAACTAATTTAAACTGCACCATAACCATTATTTCACCATGTGGTCTGTAAACCACCTGTGATTATGTTTATCCCAGTAAGTATTTAGAGGTTAGTATGGGAAAAATATTGATATCGCATCCTTTATTAGCCCGTGACCGCAATACCGGTACATATTATGTACTAATAAGTTTGACATGAGAACATCAATAGTATTGTGTGTGTTTTACTTTTGGTGCATGCACAATCAGTACTTAAGCCCATATGTATCCTGTAGGGCATAGTGCCATGGATTTTTTTGGGACGCAATTAATCATTTTTAGTATTTGTATCTTTGAATTGAAATTGAGAAGCACACACTTTTTCAGGGTGTGGTAATGTTGAAAAGTAAGTAAATTTTGTAATGTTAGACTAATTCTTCTGTTCTTGTTTTTGATAGAAATATATACCATTCGTCGGCAGTGGAGCATCTTTAATTACTGTCAAGCAAATTACAAACCATTAATCGATTGGTTGATTGGGCCAAACATTTTTATAACAGCCAGCCTTCTATAAGCAGGTTTGTTGTGTGTATGAATGCAGGCTTTGGGAAGCGGCTGTATGTTCGTATTGCGTCTCCATGTAATACTGGAACTCTTTCAATTTCTTTGCACTGTAGCGGGATTGAACGGGGTCGATCATCGGTGACCAGGTAGCTCAGTCGGTGAGCACTCGGCTAGTGTTCGGACGGTCCCGGGTTCGAATCCCGGTCTGGCCGTTACATTTTCTCCTCTCCTGTTACAGTACTATCCTCTGAAGCATGCCGCTTAACACCAACTCACCTAGCAGGTTATATTGTATTGACAATGGGGCAAACCAGTCGTCTCGTGCATTTTATGCTCAGCGCTTAACAGCACAATCAATATCACCTTTATAGACTATAGCCTAAAGGGCGTCTCAGACAGGAGACAGAACCCAGAGCCTGTCTTTACGAGGTGAACGCTCACTTCAAAGGAAATGGTGAGGTGGTGTTAAGGGAGGGGTTATAAAAATCATAAGATACCAAATTAAGTTTTCTTTTAAGATCCTTCAATATTGGGACACTTCTAACCTCCTGCTTACAATACAGGGCATTCATTGATATTATATTATATTTATTGGGTTGCAATCTTAAACGCACTTGCAGTGAGACATCTATCATTATATTAGACCCAACTTAATCTAAATAGTGTAGGTTAACTTTGTACATATCTAGTGTAGCAGATGGTTCCTTCTCTGTTATTATGATTTACAAATATAATATTTCAGATTGAAGATAGTTTGCACATTTTATATATTTGCATGACAATGAATTCATACGACAATTACATTAATTTCACGAACCAAAGGGTCCTGCCTCACATGTCCCGCTTTAAAGGATCAACATAACATGTACAATGGTGTGAATGTACTAGCACTAATCGGTTAACGATTAAAAGATTAGGAACTCATTGTTTTCTTTTCTAAACGTGGAGGTCTAAAGGTTACATTTTATTAATCTGAATTCACCTAAAAGGACTTATGGCTTATGGACCAGTACGTAACTATACAATAGATAGAGTGTTGATATGACACCTGTTGCCATCATTGCATTGACGTCAAATTCGGATGAAAAATTGGGATCTTCATTTGTTTGTCTTCTTAACGTTAAAATCGACACACTTTTGGCCCTGTTTTGGGAATATAAGGAAGTATCTGATCCTGTCCCCTGGCCGAGACACGTCATAGTCTGTAGAAGTGGTAGTCACCGTTCTTACTTAGCGCTTAGCTTTAATGAAGCGAAACGACTGGTTTGGCTTTTTTCAGGTTGTTTTTGGATTAGATGTGTTTTCTGTGTCTTTTGGCTGTATGCTTATAAATCGCAAGCTTCAAAAACATACAAATGTTCATACACAAACAACAAATTGCTTACCTTGCAAACAGAGGTGATGTGGCCATTTTTTCAATGACATTAGCTTTTATAGCAAATATCAAAGAAACACAATTAAACAAAGCATGGCAATATATTGACTCGTGCCCTATCCGGGCCTCGAACTCACGATCTGCGGCACCCAATCGCCTAGCCAAACACACCTGCGCCTTCTAACACTGCGCCACATCGTTTTTATTATACTAACAGATTTATAAGATCAAGAAGATAACAGTAGTTTTCAATGTATGGCAACGGGTGAAATATGCCACACTTTCTGTGGTTTTGGTATGCCATTTTGAAAACGGTCATCTTTAGGTCGAGACGGGACGATATACGTCCTATCTTCTTATAGATCAAGGTTTACTTTTTTATGCAATGTTGCATTAACATGCTATCCTGAACAGGCATTTTTGTTATAACTGCGTTACCAATAATGATATTGAAATCGTTAAACCATCGCCCGCATCTGTTAGAGAATACACATTAAGGTCACTATCTAAAAATACAAAATATCACGTTTTACACTCATGCCAGTGTCAAGTTGATACAAACTATCATGAATCTATTTATATAGCTGTACTTAACAATCTTTTCAAGTAGGATTTATCCTGATGTTAAGAGCGCTAGTAGGTAAATATACCGTCTAACTATTTACAATAGAGACTACCGTTATGACCTAAGGATATTTTGAGGAGAAGCGGTCATTCGGAACGGTCAGTTTAGGGGACGGTCACGTAAGGAAAGGATTCCAAACTTTAAATAGAAAAATAAAAATCTTACAAAAAATCCTGCAGAAATTACAAAACTTGTATTGTTTTTAATTGCAATGAAGGCTTTTATTTATGGCGATAATAATATTGGTAAGTACAATATATGAAAATAAATTAATTCTAAAAAAATAAGCTTTTTTATAGATCAATCCATACTTTACTTCTTTTAATGATTTTTAAATACTTTATTATACAACATTTAATATCATGAAATCAAAATATAAGATATATTTTGAAACAACTGGGTATGCAAAATGAATAAAGCTTTATGATAAAAACATCAAATGTAATTTCTAAATGATATTTGCTTTTTTTAAATACTGTACATTTTTATGTGTACTTGACCAAAAGTTTGAGTCAATAAAGACTTATTATTGATATTATTATTATATACGAAACTACTGTTAGAGTATTGAAACGATATCTACTGATGTTCCAAACAAACATTGCTTGATCAGAACGTCAGAAATATCTTTTTTTGAGAGTTATAAAATTAAAATAGCAATGGTCACCGATCGGTTTGGATAGTGTACGCCAAATCGGCTTGTAACGTACACTTGTGTTGGTGAAAAGTGGAGTTTTCAAAGCGCACTGCCAGTTTTCACTTGTTGTCAGTATTAAACATAAGGTGATACGTTGCCAATTTTATTTGTTATTAATTACGTTTTGCAAGCAAATGCTTTACTGTCGTACTGCCCTTGGAAATGTTGAGATTTTAAATGTTTTTCTCATTTATCTTTAAAGTCAAATTATAATATATAGTGTTAATTAATTACCTCTAGAAAAACAGTTTGTGTTATAATTGCATATTGAACGAAGTACTGATTTGGCATGCGACAAAGGCAAACCAACTTATTTTTTTACAGTTAATTCGTATATGAATTCCACATATATATACGTAACACTGATACTTTTTTCTCTCATATATATATATAAAAAGTAAGGAACATTGAAGAGTAGAGATAGAGTAATTAGCTATTTTTAAACCACTTGATTTCGCATAAACAATATTTCGCGTCTTCTTCTTTATTAAAAAATTCATTATTTTATCAATAAAAAAATCGCAATTCCATAAATGCGAGATTAAGGACTATAATTTTTAACGTCGTGCATTCATATATATATATATATATATGATAAACTATTATTCGTGAAACAATTAAATTGGCTCTCTCTCTCTCTCTACACACTGACAGCTTCAGTTTGCGGCCGCCATTTTTTCATACATATGGGGAGATTGTGCGTTGCTCTGGTACTGGTCTCCCCAGTAAATATCTATTTAACTAATGCAAATGCATAAAAGGGGTTATTAGACATTTTTTTATTTTATTTTTTTTTTAAATAATAACAATTAACAAAACGAAGTTGCGACTACAAACAGTCAACATGCACTAATTTCAACTTCACAAAACTAGTATGTATTAAGCGCAGTAACCCAACAGTAATATAAAATATTCGGACATATTAAACAGAATCAGAAAAAAACCCACAAAAATAGAAATAATAGTATTGGCGGTAACTGAAAACGGGTTTGTCGATTTGACGCTTTTTTTATTTGATAATAACACTTGAGGTAGCCTATTTACTGGACAGTGCCGAGTAATCCGTCACCGTGGCCTGTTGTACCAGGTACATTGTCAATTCAATCTACCGTGGCTACTTAAGTAATGTATTTCCCACATATTTAAAGTACAAACACGTGAAGATTGATGCCCAATTAAATCACTATTATAGACTGCTGAGGGAATCAGTCGCCAAAACTTTTTATATTGTAACAATTTGCTGAATTTAGATTGTCGTTAGTTTTCTTCGTGTTTTATTATGGGTCCACATTATCATGAGGTCATACACTGTGCATTTCTGGCCTCGCTGGCATTGTGATGTGATGGTTTATTTACCCGAAGGTGTAATATTTACCGAGGGCTTGCCTTCTTATCACACTCTAACCGGGGACATAAATTGTTTATAATACCGAAAATTCGTTCACCTGGGTTAAATATTACTTAAATTCGCCGTTTTACGCTTCGGCTGCCATTAACAGAGAAAAAAATCTAAACAAGCCGATAGTATTTTATTTTTTTTTATCGCGAGAAGAAATTAAAGTGATACTCATATTGTGAATTTATTGATGACATATTGTTCAACTAATTTTAACCAGAAACATACCAACATTGATATCAATTAAAAAAGTTTCCGAAGAGGAGGTAATGTAAAAATGTAATTATTGCTAGATTAAAGAGTTTCAGATGTAAACGAATGGTAGGAATTTATTTTTGTACACGTATTTTTACAGTATGGAAGGTTTCCAGAGTTTTTACAAATCTGTTTCAAATAACACTTAGACCAAACATTTGCTTTTGTCTTTTCTTACGTAGGAGTTATATGAAATAAAAAGGAATATGCCAATGTTGAGTTGGAAAATTTTCATTAGTTTTATTATATATGTTTTTCGTGTTAATTCTAAATAAACACACAGTGAAAAAGAATATAGAAAAAATGTTGATTACTTATATAAAAGAATTTAACATAGCAAAAAGATAAATATTTTTGTTTTCTCTTGATATAATATAATTTGAATTAAATGAAATTTTTATTTGAAATGAAAATTTCAATGAAATAGTTATAATAAAAAATGATGGTCCATCAATGTAATTGTACACATATAATACCAAATATCTACCTTCACAAACTAATCACATATTCCTTAGTATATTCATGATCAATAATAAGGTTTATTTTTGGTAACGGTAATGTTTTTAATATCAGATTGCAATGTAAGACTTGTAAGGGTTGTTATGCATATTATAAAGATCAATATATGGTGTATATTTTAACATTGCGTCTTTCAAACAGTATATTTTTTATCTTCATGGTTTAACCAAAGGTATAGAAATTACTGCACTTGTATTTGATTGATGAAAAAATCGAATGAATGAATGAATACGAATTACATTATTGTATGTACAATGTGGACAGCCAAAAGCATACAATTTTACTGAGTTCACTTCAGGATAAATATTTGAGTGTGGTTCTAATAGTTTTATTTCATCTACCTAATATTTATCTTCTCATTGCTATACATACAATTTTACGATAAACCAATGTGATCACATACGTAATTAAAGTTTCACGTTGTAAGAGTAATTATATCATAGGTTTAGCTGTATGTGTATCTGTTCATTCTGCATTGTCAACCATTTACGTAGTAGCAGCTCTGCTTCGTTATCGCAATATTTTATTTATTTATTTTTACTTATCAGACAACTGCCCAAATTGGTCCATGTTTTGCCCATATTTCGGTATGTGTACACACAACCCCTGAGGTGTTATACGTTTTTGACCAGGATTTCAGAAAACGAATCTATGGACAAATTATCACTTTTTGTGTCACAAACTCTTTAACACTGTGCTATATAAGCATATCGCATAATTCAGGATATTCTAGTTCTGGAATCTGGGTTTCACAGCTAAAAGTTGCGACCACATTAGCGCCCTCATTCCTATAAGTATCCTTCCCTTTTTTGTAGCCTCATTTTCACTGAACTCTGATTACATGCATACTGATAACATTAAAACCGATTATTTCTTTATTTGAGTTCGTTTGCAAACTTTGTTCAAAAAATTTATGAAAGGCTCATCCATATTTGATTCTATTAAGTGCATCGTATTCATTTTTAATTTGTAAGCGCCTTGGGCGTTTAATATAGATAATAAATATCAAACAGACCTCATTAATTACTTTAACAAAAATTGTAAACAACTATATTTTCGCGAGAAATTGTCGTGTAGCGGGGTTGAAATGGGTCGACATCGATGACTTGCTACAGAATGTAGCTCAGTGGCAGTGTCCGGAGTTCCCGGGTTCGAATCCCGGTCTGGCTGCAACATTTTTCGTCTTTTACATTGGTCAAATGTCGTGAGACAGTTTAATTGTTTCGCGAATAATTATATAAAACAGAAGTATGAATGTATATGGCTATCAGTAATAGTCCTTGATCGCGAATTTACCTATCCTCGAATCTGTCGAAAGTACTGATGATACTTAATATTATAAAATTATAAAAAATATTATGATTTAACTGTAATTGGTAGAGATTTCTCGGTCTTTCACCTAAAAAGGGCTGTATAATAAAATCAAATGCCACTGTATTCATTTCAATTGCATCTTCAGAAATTTAGTTAATTGAAATTAGAATATCACGAATTGTGTATATTTTTCACAATAGCTTTGTACTAAAATAAATCCTCTAAAAAAGGTTGTGTAATAAATGCATATGCCACTATAATTTCCATCTTAATAGCATATCAGAAATTTTAATAAATTGAAATAAAAAGGCCAGATCACGAATTGATTTTGTTATTTACGATAGTTTTGTACTAGAGTAAATCCTCTAATAGAACGGATATATTTACGCATGAACGCAATCCAATGATGTAGTTTTGGTATTTTCCTTTCCAAGGTAAGAATTGGCATGATGAGAAAACCAAACAGTTATACAGTTATAAAAGCATGTTTAAACGTTTTCTATCTTTTATTCAGTACCTTAAACACCCCCGCAAAATAGACGTCATAGCTTAAGTCCTAACAAAAACGTGAAGTCTTACAAACTAAGCAGTAACGGTCTTTAACCCGCTATCAGATAAATATTTAAACTCTGCCACAATAACGCCATTTTAGTCTGTGGGCTAAATAAATATTAATTCATTGGTTTCGAGTAGACTACAAGGTTTATGTAAATTGACAAACATATTTTCGTTTATACAACTATGTGAACAATAAAACTTAGAAACATAGTTCAACACATCGGTCTGTACAGACACATTGGTCAAAAATGATCACCTCTTTTGTAAACCGGTCTTTTGGTCCACAATAGAAGTATTTGGTCGTGACAAAGTGTGTTTAATTACTTAGCACCCGCCAGGATAAGTTTTCAAATCAGTTTAAATCTCCCATCACGAAATTCTCCATATAAAATGCGCCTGCCGGGACCTTGGGTATCAGACTGGGAATTTGATCAACCAAGATGAAGGTCTTCGTTGTAGTGTTGGCAGTTATCTGTCTTTGCAATGCCAAGTCATTGAAGAAAAGAATAGTAAGTGTTTTAGACTTTTTAAAAATTTCATGTTTCTATCTATGAATATTAGACTTAAGTATTCAGAAATTCGATGTAAAATGATATTTTCATAAAATAGAATTATTTATGTTTTGAAGAAATGAGATTTCTGATATGATATACAGATATAATTGATGATCATTCTTAATTCATTTATTTAATTGTTTTTTATAAGATTGGTTCTTTATGCTAGGACATTGATCCCACAGTGCATATAATGAGATGATAAAGATGATTCGGGCACTAATTAAATAAATAATGATAAAAAAATTGATGCATAATATTGATAAGTTCGATTAAATTCTGTATCGAATACTTTAGATGCAAAACTCATTTTATTTTGTTATTGATTTTTGTTTTTCAAATTATTTTTAGGTTAGCTAGACTATAATTTGTTGTTTCGAATGTTTTAGATACATTTTTAGGTAACATATTATTTTTATTAATTTACATTAATTACCAATAAATTCATATTAACGTTAAAGTCTTCTAAACAAGTAATATATATAATATTGTAAACTGTTTCTGTAAGATGGTACAACATTATTAAAGATTAAAAACTCTAAATACTGTTGTTGTGGTTTCCTTCCATATCGATTCCTTTCTCTTATTAACGAACGTTTTAAAAAGCTTGAACAATCATTCAAATGTTTGACATTATTATTCTCATCAAGAAATATGTCGAAAGAAACATTTTATATTTCATATATCATGTGTAAACTTGAAGAGATTTTAATTTTTTTTTTTTTTTGCTTTAACAGGACAGACAAGACGTAGAAGATTGTAAGTATTTTTAATCTTGTGTATATTTAATAACTAAGCATTTGTTTTATCCTTCACGCATGAAATTGAAATTTATATTTGAATGATCGATTACACAAAAAAAACGTTACATATTGCAATATTTATCAAGTAAAATTCATAAATATTATTCTCGGTTAGTATTTTTATTAAAACTCGAAAACACATTATATACGCCATAATAGAATAATTAACAAGAATTTTGTTCTAACAATATGCAATTGATAACTTTTAGACTTGAGTGACAAAACACCAGGTGAAATCAGGGCGGCTCTCGCAGAAGCCAAAGGCTGGGTCGATGGAGTCATCGCAGAAGGAGCAAAGCTCTTAGCAGAGAAAGGTATGTACATGTATATATGGGTATTGACAAAAACGGGACTTATCTACTTCACTAAAAAAATTACTTGACAAGCGAAATGAAGTTTTTGACTTTACAAAAGTAAAAAAAAAACAGCCACTTCATTTTATTTATAAAAAATTGATATCAACTTTTGGTTTATAAAGGATTCTATTAATTTTGGACATGAGTTTGATATAATATAACGTAACATGTATCAATATCGTACTTCACTATTGTGTAAATGAACGGTACATACCCAAATATTTCCTTCTGCAATATTAATGATAATATAGTCAGACATCAGAATTCTACTTTTCATTGCGCATTTTCTTTTAAATTACACTAATTATTATAATAGTAGTTGCTTATTTCAGGTATAAACAACAGATTGTTGGTTTTGTATTTAGGCTGTATATTGTACAGCAGGAAAAAATATATATGACACAATATGCGGTGTGATTTATGGTGTTTATAGAAAATTAGCAAACTCGAGTATGATAAACATGTTATACAATAGTGACGCGTTATTGACAACTATTCCTCCCCATTCTTCATGTATGTTTATTATCATTGTTGGTTTTTCCGCCACTCTCATTGGACTTCCGTACCCCACGTGACCCCTATAACATAACCCCAATGATCGACTAGTAAAGGTTGAATGGAAAAGTAAATTAACCGATCTGTCTATAAATAGATAGGGAATTTCCGAACCAGTGCATCAAAGCGTGGAAAAGAAAAAAAAACAAGTAAAGTAATAAAATAATTGTAGCATTTTGGATTCGGTCTGTGCATGCTTTTATTGATCAAAGAAAAATTATCATCTAACGTCCTAGGTTGATAATCTTTTTTTTATTAATACAAATATGCATCGACGTCATCAAAGTACTGTAATTGTTTAATATTGGGTTTAAATGAATAAATCTCAATTAGTTATGAAATAATTAAATAACTATCAATACTTTCTATTTTAGAACTTTTCAATGATGATCTCGAACCCATTCCCGCTATCGACGAGGCTATTGAGTTTCTTAAAAGTGATGTCAGCCCATTCTTAGATAATCTACCAGGTAAGTTATTTGATTGGGTTTTTTTTATTAGATTTTTTTTAAATACACAATACAATCTGATTTTCATTCCAGATAAAGCTTCTTTAAGAAATCAGAATGGCACTTATATATGCAATATGTATGAAGTTTGTTAATTGAATTGTTGTGTATTTCATTTTGATAGCCTGGGCCTAGTTATATTATGTGAATGTTATACAGACGTACCATATTGTCTGTGTGTTCTGTTTTTAAACATGGATTCATGGGACGCAACTTTAACGTTAAAACAACTCTATTGGGTGCCATGAAACCTGAAGTTGATGATAAGACATCCACAGCGGAGTTCTTTACTAGATTATCTTCTTTTGTAACATCTAGAATCAGACATGTAGTAGAGAAAAAATAATCAAGCTATGTCTTAATGATTTTTTTCCAATATGATAGAAACTAGAAGCTTATTGATGAATTTATCATATAATGTTTATATTTTACAAATTTACAAATTCTCTTTTCAGATCTCCCCGAGGCAGAAAAAATGCATTTCTTGGATGATTGCATTGCCAGTAAGTAAAGCATGTTGAGACCTACATACAAATGTAATTGCATTAAGGAATGTATTTCACACCTACAAAAATTTTCTTTTATAGAAATATATTTCATACATGCATAATTGAATTTCTATAGAAATGTATTTTACACCTACATGATTGTATTTCTTTAGAAATGTATTTCACATCTATATAATTGTATTTCTATAGAAATGTATTTCACATGTACATAATCGTATTTCTATAGAAATATGTTTTACATCTACATAATTTTATTTCTATAGAAATGTAATGTGGTTTCTAAAGATGTTAATTTTTCGGCGACTTAATTACGCGATTCAAAGCCGTGATGCTACTGTTCCTGTTGCTTGGCAGGTTTTTTTTTTGTTCTGACCGTGGGAAAAGTTATCTACAAATAAGTTTAAGCGAATATATGATCAAATGTTTTGTAACATCAGGGACCGATTTCTCGAAACAAACTTAAGTCAAAAACTGACTTAAGTCATAAATTTTCATATAGATACCTAAGGAGAAAAACTTAAGTTTTGACTTAAGTCTGCACTTTTGTTTCGAGAAATCGGGACAGGTCCCCATTAATAATTTAATTAATTAACACTAGTTATTTTTCCAAACCTAAAATAAATGCGACTTTAAATGATATTTTCAACTACATTTTTATACATTCTGCAAAGAGTATCGCTGTATACCATAATATTGTTCCATCGTTTATTTTTTTTATTTTATTTATTTATTTTTTGTTGTTGTTTATATATATATGAATGCGTTTTGGGAATAATTTACATTTGAACTTATTATATTTTTATTAGCTGCCATGAGCACAGACTTCAGCTCCATGGCTGATGACAAGGAACGCTTGACCGTTCTCGCTCGTCAAGTATTCACATGTGCTGGAGCCGGACTGAAGATTATTTCACGAAACCTTGATATGTCCAGTGTCGATGGTTAGTACAAGAGAAACACATTATCTCGATTTCCATGTAAAACCATATTCAGAACATAGTGTATATCAAGGACCGGTAGTACAACGAAGCCGGGATATCTATAAATAGAAACAGAAAATCATTTCTATAATAATGATAATAATAATAGAAATGTATTTGTTTCTTTTTATTGTATATTGAACAGAAAAGCTTATTTCCCATTAAAAAACGATTAAACCATCATATGGAAATTGTAAGTTAAAAAAGAGTAGGTTTTGGTTTTGTTCTATTTTATTTTTTATTTTTGGGAGGGGAGGGGTTAATATCATTCATTTAACAACAATTTGTACACTCTTGTATACTAATTATGCTACAGTTTGATGGGGAACAGGGGGATATAAATAGAACACATAAAATGAAAGACTGATAACTTGTTATCTCCAGATGCTGATCTGTCACTTGGAGGTGCTCTGTCAACTCGCTTTGATATCCTGGAGGCCGTTATTATTGAAATGGGCCATCTTGCTAAATTCGTTCTTGAATTCGTTGCCAAAGCTGAAAATGGAGGTAAGTATGTCGGTATTTGTTTTCTGTAGAAAATGTCTCTTTATTCAACTAAATCATGAATGATGATAAGTGAACTGCGAGATAAAGTTACTGTTATAGTACCAGTCTTTCTATGTTCCTCTCATCTGTAATGTGAAAAGCTGGTATTTTAACTGTCCAGTAAAACACGATATATATCAGACCAGATTATTGTATACAAGTACATGTGATTACACATTTACGCAAATAGCGAATATTCATCGACATTTTTTTTATCTTTTCACAGTTCTGGATTTCAGCTTCGATAAACGTTCACCCTCGGTAAGTTTATTAATATATAATGCATGAATGCAGGAACGCACACGAAATCATTCTTTTAAAAAGAGCTTAGAATGCACTAAATAATATTTACATAGCCTTTTCTAATAAATCGCTATAGCAAAAGTCAAGACCTCAATAAAAGTGAAGTTAGCTGTTTTATTGTGCATATCCTATGAATGTATAATACATTGTTAGATACTGGTATATCAAAATATATTGTGCATGGATATATTGTTTGTATTTTCTGTTGCAGTCAAAAGAAGAGCTTTTGAAAAGTAAGTATCATTAACTTATTTCTAATGAACTTATTGAAACTCTATTATGTCAATATGAATCATCAAATTTATTTTTAATTACATTACGTGCCATGAGTACATCGACTTTGTAACTGTCTGATAAAATCAGATATTCATAAGATGAGAAAATCACAAATTCACGGAATACAATGTACTTGCAAGAAAAAATTCCTATGAACAAGTCAATACTGATAAAAATGAGTAGCATATATGATTAGTCATAGAGCATAGGTTTTGTTTTTGAAACAATATATATATACATGTAGAAACTGTTAGTCAGTATTGCTTGAATGGCTGATTTACAAAATCTCTATAGTCGGCATTGTATTTTGTTGTTTGCAGTGATTGAAAACTCAAGCCCACAAGAGATCCGTGACGGAGCCGCAGAAATGGAAGACGGTTTGGAAGACGCCATTGCCGTAATGGAAAAAATGATTGAACTTGATGGTAAGTGTATGTTGGTTTCGTTTCTTAGCAACAGATACAAATTTGAAATCGAGTTTATATTTTGATTGTTTTTTTTTTATTTTTTTGTGATCACAAAGTCATTTTTTATGTTTTATTTTAATAAAGGGGTTCTTGGAGATGACTTCAAGCCAACAGCTAAGTTCATGGAACTCGCAAAGCAACTGAAGAGGGATGAAAAGAAGGAGAAGGAACTAATGGATAATCTCCCAGGTGTGTCAATAAAGTCATAGTGATATATATATACATATATATCAACATCAATAAACATCTCCTGAAGAACAGGATGTATATGTATATATATGGATATTCTAAACGGATAAATGCTTTAATTTGAGCCTTAGATCGACATTAATTTATTTCATTCAAATACGGAACTATTTACAAAAATAAATCATAATCTATATGTTCAAGTTTGATTAGTGAGATTCGGTCTATGTCCTGTAATATAAACTGTTATATCCCGGTAATAATTTACATATAGGTAATGTCATTTATTGTCAATAATTGTAAACAAATACTTAATCCAACTCCTTCGAGAGTTTATGAGGTCTTGTAAATCCTTGGATAATTATTTTAATGCCATTTTTGTTCCAGATCTCGATGACAACAAACCATCTCTTTTCCTAAAAGACTGCGAAGAAAGTAAGTTACCATAAAAATAATGCACCATTCAACGTTTATAATACTCTGATGTAAAAATTTAATATAAGAAAATTACATATAATTGTCATATTTCACTGTTCTAATTCACTGAACCTGATGCTTGTATATAGCTGCCAAGAACACCAACTTCGATGACTTTGACACACCAAAAGCTTTCCTGAATGAGGTTTTCCGCCAGGTTCTAGTCTGTGGGGTGTCTGGACTCGAGGTTATGAAGGAGCTGGTTGACCTTGAAGATGTTGATGGTAAATACAATTGATCAAAGTAACCTTGATAAGGATTTTGAAAATAACTCGTAAACCATTATGGCACCTATGATATTGATATTTATTTTCTAGATCAGCTGTGGTTTGTAAAATTGAATTGTACGGGTTTTATTTTGTATAACTACAGTCAATGCATTCCTTAAATGATAATTAAAAATTTCAAAAAAATATTGATATGTTTGAAAGGAAAATAGGTTATTGCAATGCATTACAAAATATTGGAATACACATTTATATTCCGAAGCAACCTGAAATAACGTATCTTGGTTTTTTTCTAGACGCCAACCTGAACGTTGCCGGCCTTATCGACAGAGTGACAAAATTGGAACAGGCAGTGATTGAGATGGGACATTTGGGAAAATGGACTGCCGAATTTATTGAACGTGTCATGGAAACAGGTATGTTTAAAATATATGTGTATTTGATGGTAGACGCGTTAATGTATGTTAAAATATGACATCTAATGTTTCTTTACACATGACTGGCATGCAGATATTAGAATTGTTCTTAAAATGACACAAATATGAAACATCTTTATTGTAGGATTTGATGGAAGCGCAAATGATTTGGTCGATCTTCAGGATAGAATGTTTAAAAGCAAGAAAGGACCCAAGCCTACAGGATTCCCAATGCTTTCAAAGGGACCAAAACCAACCGGAGGACCAAAACCAACTTGGTTTGAGCTGGATGACGAAGACAGGAAGTTCAGTGGTGGTAAGAAAGGAGGCAAAGGAAAGGGAAGCAAGGGAGGTAAAGGAAAGGGACCCAAGCCTACAGGAGGACCACGACCCTCAAAAGGACCCAAACCAACCGGAGGACCAAGACCCTCAAAAGGACCCAAACCAACCTGGGGCCCAAAGATTGACAAGAAGTCTCTCCTTCGCCGCATCATGAATGCCCTCAAGGCTTACTAATTTCTTTAATAAAATTGTTCGATGGAAACGACACTTTCAATCTTATCACGCATTTGTTAATTTGACATTATAAATGTAATACACTAAGTTGCAATTTTATCCGGTGTTTGTGTCATTTTTAATGTAGTCTTGTATTGATGTACAACTAGTCCACAAGGAAACAATATAGAAATTACACCAAAATATCAGACATTCGTACATATGGTTAAGTAATTGATGTTTGTTGCCAGTTTCATTTTAAAATCAATAAAAACAGGATAGAAATCCTGAAGAATGAAGAACTAAGAATATCACTCAAAAATCTAAAAAGCATTAAGAAATCACATTTATTAGAGATGTTGTTTCATGAATACAATGTATAAGTGTATTTACATATATTCTGTAAATGGAAGGGTGTGGATGACTTTGTTATTTTGGTAGAATTGTATTCATACAATTTAGAAAGAAACAGCATCTTGGAACTGATATTTCAATTTCGCATATAAATATGTTTTCCTGTTAAGATTAAAATTAATACTTAGTTTAAACCGATGGATTCCGGGTCCAAGAGGGTTGCAACCATACAGTATCCGTTTTAATGTTGTAAATGCAGGAATCAATCAGGGATTTTGGGACCTGGGTCCGGCACCATAAAGCTATCTTATACAGATTTTTAAGTTTATGTAATATCATATACTAGAGTAAAAACTCTCTCTGGGAATAGTTTTATGGTGGTGGGCTCGGTCTTTTGTTTTTACTGTACATTTTATTAATGATATAACTGACCAAGTTGAAAATTTCGCAAGTTCTTTAGCGGTGGCACATCATTTTACGTAATTATAGTTAATAATCCAATTCAAGCAGCAGAAATAATTTTCAAATGACCTACATAACATAAATACTTGCCTTAGAAAAGGAATTTGACAAGGTATAAAATCAACTGATTAATACCTCAATTCAATTGAAGTACTTTATTTTCTAATGTATTATTCAGCATATAGGGCAACAATATAGTTGTATATACAACCGATATTATTATCAAATCATTACCTACATTCAAAGAATACCGATAGCATAATAGGAAACCAGAACGATTTCTTTAAAATTATGATCCTAGAAAAATGAATATACAGTAGACCCCTATAACTCGAATAGCAGGGAACCAGATCAATAGTTCGAGGAATACAGGGTATTCGACTTAACCTGAGGTTTAGTCATGGTCGATCGTCGAAGTCAAAATGTAGGGTCTCAAACTATGGGATGCATGTCAATGAAATTTTAATTACCTTTACCTGACGAGAAAGTAAATCAATTGTCTTCCACATCACAGTAAGCGATCGTCATCTTGCTAATAGGATCTATTATCACAAATCATTTAAAGCATTTACATATAATTAGCAAATAGTTTTATAATTACGTCCCTAATTAGCAACTGGTATCATAATTGCATACCTTTGGGCGTCTGCTATTATATTTACATACCTAATCAGTGTCTGGTATAAAATCACATACCAAATTAGTGACTGGTATCATAATCTTATACCTAATTAGTCTGTGTATCACAACTACATAGCTAATAAATGTGTGGTATCATAGTAACATACCTAATTTATGCCTGGTACCATAATTGCATTACATTTTATTTTCTAGTTCAAAGTAAATAATAATTTAAATGCAAGTGAACATTTGAATGTTCCACTTCAGCCATTTCACCTCAACAGCCAAGTTCAATGTGATAAAAATAGTCAGTATAAAAAAATGAAAAGATAACAAAACTTCAATGTTTTTTAATAGCTATTCGGTTTACTTTCAATTATCCAGACATTTTAAAGGTGTTTTTATAAGTTTCATAACCAAACTGATTCATTCAACTACAATGTCAATTTTCCCGCGCGGACTAACATCGTATTAGTAAACAAGACTTACATCCATTTATGTAGATATTACTACACCAAGTCTAGGCTGCATTTATTGGCTCATAATGCAGATCACGATTATCATTAGAGTAATGGAAGTCGCAGTGGCAAAAATATAAATATACGTAATTAATGTGTGGTTTGGTATGACAATTGCAAAACAGATTGTCTGGTGTCTTAATTTGATACCTAATTCCAATTTTTGTGTCTGTATCTTAACTGCATCCAGTGTCAGATATCCAAATTGTGTACTTAAATAATTTCTTGTATCAAAAAATATACTTAATTGGTATCATATATATTTGGCTGCATATCTAAAGCAACTTACATATTTAAAAAAACGCTTGTAGCATTTATTTATGTGTTAATGAAATGTCTGACCAATAATTCTAGTTTCCTACTGAATTAAATCTCCTCCTACTCTCATGCAATGATGCACATCCAAACTCAGGTACTTTAGATCAAAATTACTTTTACTATTTCTATCTTTCATTTGAATATCCGTAGTTTAAGGAATAAACTATCCCAGCTTCTAATGTTATCTGTGTCACAGAGATTTACCTTGATAATTCTGTAGCTGATACTCATTTCCTCCTGGGTGGTTATGAATTATACTGTAAGGAAAGGGGAAGTCCGGGAGGGGGTTAGCGGTGAATAAAATGTACATCAAGTCCCTTGAATTTCGAGTGGGCGAAGTGATATGGACAGAGATCCAGTATCCAAGAAAGAAATGTCTCCTGTGTACTTTGTATAGACCTCCACACGCTTCGCTTCAAAAAGTCTTTGGGACCAATTACAACTTTCTGTAGACACTTCCAAGAAACTCCACACATCATAATAAGTTGGCAATTTAAACGTTGACATCTGACTAATGGAAATTCTCACAAAATCTACGATATTATCCATACATTTCACCTCACCAATGTCATTGATAGACCGACACGTGTAGTGCACACGTCCTCCACATCACTTGACCCAATTTTACTGTCTGACACGTGTTTCTTTAATTTTTCTGACGTAATTTATATTGGCGAAGAAATTTCTGATCACGAGCCGACGACTGTAAAAATTAACGTAGGAACAGCTATTACCAGAACATATAAATGAAGAAAAAGATGTTATAATCATGCAAATTATGAGACGTTTAAAAATAATTGACGTTCCAGAGGTAGAGATTAGGACTGACGCTAATATAACCGACTGACATTATGAACATTTTTAAATCCTTACCTATCTATAAAGCAGTAGGACACGACGGAATCAGCCATACTTCGATAAAAAAAACCAAAGCATCTTCTATTGCATAAACCTTATTTCTAATATTGAGATCTTACTTGGATACTGGTATCTTCCCAAAACAGTGGAAATTAGCTTTAGTCATGCCATCCTTTAAAAAGGAAGATAAGCATAATTCTACTAACTATGGACCTATATTTCTTTTAAGTATAATAGGAAAAGTTTTAGAAAGATTGGTAGTCAAATTTCTAAACAATTACCTCCTTGATAATTCACTCATACATAAATATCGGCCAGGTTTTCAACCTGGACATCCATCAACTCACCAACTTATTCAAATATACCATTCCCTATCGTACAATATTGAAAAACTAAATATTGAATATAGTTTTCTGTGTTATTTCGAAAGTATTGAAAATATGCACTCAACATGCTTAGTTTTCTGTGATATTTCGTAAGCATTCGATCGTGTGTGACACAAAGGACTGAATATTAAACTAGCAAACTATGGTCTGTTGGAATATTATCAAGTTTATTAAAAAGCTATGTCAGTAATCCGAAACAGCAAGTTTTTGTCGGAAATTGTTAATCTTCCGTCAAATCTACAAATTTTGGTGTCCCCCAAGGCTAAGTATTAGGTCCGTTTCTTTTTATATTGTATATTAATGATATTTCTGGCAACCTCGAAAGTCTGTCTAAATTATTTGCTGATGATACTTCTTTGCTATGCTATGGGCCATCAATTTTGGAGATAGAAACTTAAATTAACGACGACCTTATGAAAATTAAAAATTTGGCAAATAAATAGTTGGTAACTTTTAACCCCAAAAGACGGAAGCTTTGCTTATTTCAAATGCGGAATACTATCGGCTTATCGATATTAAATTCAATAATGTAAGTGTAGATTTTGTAGATAACCATAAGCACTTAGGAGTAACTTTGGAGGCAAACTGTAAATGGAATACATTGATAATATATGTAAACAGGAATCAAAACAGGTAAATATTCCTCGAAGACTTAAATGTACTCTTAATAAAAAAAACCTTAATAACAATGTACAGGTCATTTATTCGGCCATTGTTTCAATACTGTTACTGTTGTGAGGTTTGGGATTGGTGCTCTCTTAGTGACATAGAAAAAAAACCAGCAAAACTTCAGCTTGAATCTGCTAGAATAATTACTGATTTACTGTCTTATGTTAGCAGAAATTCTCTGTTTTTAGAAAGCGGTCTAGAACCACTTACTTCCCGTCGTTCCCGTAGAAAACTACAACTATTTTACATTTAAATAAATAACAAAATTACACTCAACTACCTCTATATAATCTCATGAAAGTGTCTACATTGTATTTATTATTCAATTGAAAATAGAAAATCAAATATATTGCATGCCAGATTAAGAAATAGATGCAGTACTATAAAAAATGATCTATTCCGCTCTAATTTAATAGAATGCCAGCAATGCCAATGTGGGCACCCCATTGACCATTGAAGATGCCCATCACTTCTGTTTTACAAGTAATAATTACGCTCACCAGAGAATACAATTATTTTGAACATTAAACAACTTCATTCCTTTAGACCTGCAGCTACTACTACATGGAAGTCTAGATTTATCTCTTGAAGATAACATAACAATATGTCAGAGCATTCAATAGTATATAACTGACTGTAATACTGGGTTTAACATCCTTTGTTTTATATGAACTATTTAAAAAATGATTCTTTACATCCGATGCTGACGACAAAAGAGAAACGTTATTAAGAAAGCATCAGATTGACAGGAGAAATATACCAAGGCACGGGATGTGATGAACTCTAAGTAAAGCAGCGAGACAAGAACAACGATTAATTAAGAAATTATATACAAATGCTAAAATAAACAAATACTATCCCCTTTCTCACTCTCTTCCTCTCCTCCCCCCTCTCTCTCTCTTTCTCTAAACTCATGTGAATTATGTTTGCCATTTTGTGTTCATTGTCATATAAGTAATTATAATTCTGTTGGGAGAGGGCTTCTTATAAGTTGCAAAACTTGTGCCCAATCCCATTGTATCTAAAATTACGCAATAAAATATGTTTAAATCAAACATTTACAAAATATCTGCTCACAATAAAGTTATTAACCCCCATAGTTACGGACAAACATCGATACCTATATGTCTACCGTGTAAAAGCATTAGATTACATGTGCTCAGTCTTTCAAAATTATGATCCTAGAAAAATATATGTACTTGTCTACCAAATTTGAAGCAATTCTAGTAATTTGAATTATGATTTCTTTATTGACTTCTTCTCATATATTTTAAATTGTAAGTGGGCTTACTGATTCCTTGTACTCTTGGCCATAATTCACTTACTTGTACCTCATGGTTCTATGAAGTACCCAGAAAATGTTAATATAATACATATTTGAAAAAAATCTGATTTCTTAAAGTACTAAACGTCTTATCGTATGTGACGTCTTTGTTATTTTATTGTTTTGACTCTCCCAGATATTTATCTAATTAATTAGCACATGTGATAATATCTAAATATTAAAACTATAGATTTGTAACAATCTGATGTTAAAATACAGATCCTTATTATCACTACGGTTGATAAGAGGATCTGAGAACATCCCATTAGGGGTCACGTCAAGATGACCTTTTGAAATGGCCAATCAAATTTGCACGGCCAGAATCTTGACTGGGGACGAAATAGTTTGAAAAAGCTGTCTAAATTAGTTTCGTGTATGCAGTCATATCGCCCGAAGTGCACAACAAAGCTAATTGCATATGTATACTGGGGCGAAAAGACGTTGTCAATTGATGTTGTAAGGTGTAGAAACTGTATTTGCTCTGAAGTACACGTGGTATAAAGGTCATCTGGACGTGACCCCTTATGGGGTATTGTCAGATCCTATATTGAACGAAGTGGTTAGAAAGATCTGTGTTTTAATCAGATTAAGATTTGTAATTTATCTAAATAATTAGCAGATGAGATAATATCTAAACATTAAAACTATAGATTAATAATTATGATCTTTAAATATAGATTGCGAGGGCTGTTCATAATGGTAAAAAGCACTCAATATTTGAAATTTGCCAAGGAGATATTATGAATTACATTACGTTTATTCATCATATTCGTCGTCTTGGTTACAAATAATTGTCTATGGGCATTCATAATCCGAAACACGGGTATAATTGCTGGATTCTATTTAATGATAATTTAATGTGTAAGATTAAATTTTGGTTTATACATAACGTTTGTTTAGCTCTGTCATCTACAATATATAATCTTTTAAGTTTGTGTGCATGTATCAATGCATGTATTTCTTTTTATATTTAGTTTTTGTACGTTCGGTATGAAGAGCGATCAGGTCTTTGTTTTGATTTATTTATATGCTAATGAGTCTAGAGTATTTATGTTGACCAATCAGCATTAGGCTCTAGAGGGGGATGTGAGTATTGGATGACGTCATTCAGATTTTTGCCTCCAGCTCTTGTGGTCAGTCTGATCTATCGTCGTATTATTTCTCATTAATTACTCTCAATTTATAGACGATCGTTTCTACAACTACTACGTGATTATCAACTGTGTTCAATGTGCTTTGCTCTTTAGACTGAATTGTGTTTTAAATGGACAATTACGATGCCAGAGAACTTCATCTAGCTGTGGAGTAATTTCCTTTGTTCGCTACGAACTTTGTTCAAGACCTATTCTATTCTGGATCGTTCGCTTGGATCCTCCGATTTTACGAACTAACATGGCTGTGTTCAGAATCGTAAACTGCCTCCTATAAACTAATCGGCCTTGTATGCCTAGATTTGACGCACTTCCTAGTTCAAGGACCTTTGGCTTTGTGTTTACGTTTTTCGAACATCATGGCGCCCAAGCGTGGACAGAGAAAATCAAGACCAACTCCGTATGATCCCGAGTTGTATGAAAACTGGACTATAGCTAGATTGAAGGCAGAGCTTTCGCGACGCAATATATCTTTCTCAAGTGGAGAGAAACGAATGGCTCTTGTACGAAAAATCAAATCTGCAATGACACAAGCGGCCCCGAGAGGTGCGGTATCCCATGATACCCCGGAGCCAACCCACAATGCTTCGCTCCAAGATGGCCGCCAAACAGGAAATGAATTACAGAGTAGAATGCTCGAAACTATTACTACCTTGGCCGAAAGTGTATCCACTCTCCAAGATGCTTATACGCGCATCGAACAGAAACTTTCTAATGTTACTATGGATCGCAGACCTAGTTCTAGCCAACCAGCTTCCTTTGAACGTAACATGGACTTACCTGTTCCTAGCGGTAGCATTGATTTGACAGTCTCTCGCGATCGGCATGAACATTCGCGTCAAGAATCGGCAGAGGAATACAGCTTAGATTCAGCATACCGCCAGATGAATGCAGACAGCATCAACAATACGGCAGGTGAGATTGCTAAGCGTTCGAGATTCGGTTACGTTTCTGAGTCCTTGCCTTTGGTAGAGACTGTGTCTCCAGCAATTCGTAAACAAATCATTACCGGTCGGGATGTAAATCTCGCAGCTCTTCTTATTCCATATTACAATGGCCAGAGCGATATGAACAATTGTAGCCCTGACAAGCAAGATGCGAGGCTTAGTAGAACTCTGACTCTAAACGAATTTATTCTAGCGTTTGGTGTTTATAAACAAGTGATGTGTACCGTACACCCTCACAGGCGTGTCGAGCTGGACCTTTATGAACGCGACATAGTTGACATGGGTACCAAATACAACTCTGGTTTCTACGAGTATCATCGGCAATTCTCCTTGAGGGCCGCTTCGCACTTGTTGTACAACAATAAGAAAATTGACTGGTCTGTACGGGACAATACTTTATTTTGCAATATATTTGCTAATCAAATGCCAATAGCCTGCGGTATGTGTGGCAGCACTTTGCACACTACTAATTTCTGCCCCTCATCTGCCCAGGATAGAAAACAGCAGAGCACTTATGGTCAACCATCTAGTCATCAGAAAAATACCAAATCTTCCACTACAACCGATTCCAAAGGTCGACCTCGAGTTTTGCATGACGGTAAAGAAATATGCAATAATTTCAACGGGAATTTCGGTTGCTCATCCAACTTCTGCCAGTTTAGCCACGTGTGTCTAGTGTGCAAGGAGAACCACTCAAAATACATTTGCCCTTTAGAAAGTCGCCAAGGTCAAAAGAAGAAGAAATAGCACAAGTTTCAGTTTCGACGCCTATCAATATTAACGCGTTGCAGGATGAATTAAAGCTCCACCCAGACAAGAATTTCGTCAAACATCTTATCCATGGATTAACGCATGGTTTCGACACCGGACTTCAATTTTTACCAAAATTTTCCATTATTTGTAAAAACTTAAAGTCAGCGTTAAATGACCCCTGCAGTGTTTCAGCTTTAGTGGAAAAGGAAGTAGAGAAAGGTTATCTTATTGGCCCTTTTGACAAGATTCCCTTTCGGGATTATAGAATAAATCCGATCGGTTTGGCAGAACACAAGTACTCTAAAAAGAAACGTCTCATCGTCGATCTATCCGCGCCACATCAAGATGTCGATAATCCCAGTTTAAATAGTTTGATAGACAAAATCACTTGTTCGTTAAAATATGTGACTATCGATGATGCTATACACATTATCAAACGCTGTGGCGTGGGGGCGTGGCTTATGAAAACTGATATTACAGATGCCTTCAAACTCTTACCTATTCACCCGTCCCTATGGCCATATCATGGCGTTATGTGGAAAGACAAGTTTTATTTCTTCACTCGGCTCGTGTTTGGTAGTCGTTCTAGCCCAAAATTGTTTGACTGTCTTTCTCGTGCGGTGTGTTGGATAGCTAAAAACAACTACAATATCAACAACATCTTACACTTGTTAGATGACTTTTTAGTTATTGAACCTACTACCACCAATGCTACAGCAACTATGGAACGCTTTATGTCTGTTTTCAAGAATCTTAATATTCCTATCGGCGCTCACAAGACAGTAGGTCCGTGCACGTCACTTGAATACCTTGGTGTCTACTTAGACTCTCGTTCTTGTGAATCACGCCTTCCGTACGAAAAAATTCAACGTATCATCGAATTTGTTGATGATTTCAAACACAAGAAATCTTGTACTAAACGTGAACTTTTAAGTCTTTTAGGTCACATGAATTTCGCGTGTCGTTGTATCAAGCCCGGTCGATCATTCGTTTCTCATCTCATCACTCTTTCTACAACTGTGCGTGAATTACACTTCCGTGTGAAACTTAACATTGAATGTCGATCCGATTTACACATGTGGTCTCAATTTCTCAAAGGATGGAATGGCGTATCTTTCTTTCTGGACGATCATATCACTACAGCCGCCGATCTTCATCTGTATACAGACGCTACTCGTGAGGCATTTGGTGGGATTTATGTAAATAAGTGGTTTCAGGGTATTTTCCCTGACGAGCTAAAAGCAGGGGACACGTCTATGGCCCTTTTCGAACTTTACCCTATTGTAATGGCATGTGTGTTATGGGGTCATCAATGGGGTCAAAAGCGCATTCTCTTTCATTGTGATAATGAGGCTACTGTAGAAATTATCACCAAAGGGAGGTCTAAAGTGTGTAGCATCATGAGACTTGTTCGTAAACTTACTTTCCATGCTGCTTTACATAACTTTGTGCTTCATGCTGTTCATATACCTGGTAAAAGTAATAATATCGCGGATGCTATCTCTCGCTTCCAGATGTCCAGATTCCGGAGGCTGGCTCCACAGGCAGATATACTTCCGGTTCCATGTCTACCAGCTACGTCCCTGATGATGAACTAATCGGTGCAGTGGATTGTCTGTGGGAGGCTGCTCTAAGTGACAAGACTCAGGCTACGTATAAGTCTGGTTTAAACTGTTTTTTAACATTCGTGTTGATGCGAGGTATTCAGTGTGCCTCGAATTCCCTACCTGATATCAACGAAGATCTCCTTATCTTATTCGTGACTCACTGTCATCAGGCCTTGCAGTTTAAGTTTGACACTATTAAAGCTTATCTTGCAGGCATTCGGTATCACTATATCAAGAACAATCTCGGTGATCCACTTGGTAATACGCTTAGATTACATTACATTTTGCGAGGGATCAAGAAAACACAGGCTACTGTAACTATTAAGAGACTACCTATCACTTTTAAACTGCTGCAGCACATGTGTTTTACCCTTACCAGTCCTCTAGGAGTCTTTACTCCCATGTTAGATTTAATGTTAAGTTCTATTTTTCTTACCGCTTTTTACGGTTTTCTGCGATGTGGAGAGTTCACCTGTAGACAGACTAGCGATTCACATTTTATACGTTTGTGTGACATTAATGTGTTCAAAGATTTGTCTCAATTTACGTTGTTTTTACGTATATCTAAAACAGATCCATTTGGTAAGGGTGTGTATATAAACATTTTTGCGAACAACTTGCTATACCCTGTGAGAACTATGGTTCAATATTTAGAAATGCGTCGCTCTCAAGGGGCTACTTCTATGTCCCCCTTATTTGTTAATGATTTTGTTTCTTACAAACCTTTGATGCGTCACACTTTTATTGGTTTTCTTAAAGACCTCTTGTCTCGCATAGGTTTGAATAATCTAGACTACAATGGTCATTCTTTCAGGATTGGAGCGGCGACTTCAGCAGCGGCTGCTGGTGTTCAAGACCATGTGATTCAAACTTTGGGTCGATGGTCTTCTGACTGTTTTACTAGATATATACATACTGATCCTAAAACCATTCATACGGCACAATTAGACATGTCCGTTTAAATTTATCTATATATATATCTTGCTATATCTTTTTATATTGGGGGCACTCACTCGCAATAATCTTACTCATTCCTTTTTGGCTTTAAATTCTCGGGGAATTTTCCCCCAATAGAATTTTTATTCTCTTATATATACTTTTTTATATGATTTATACTGAAAAAACAAATTTTAGTTTGTTTTGTATATATATGTAGCTTTATAAGAGGTTAAACTTCTCCTGCACAAGTCAAAGCGCTTCTCATGAGTGACTGTCATTTTAACTCAGAGTCAAGGGCTTTCTTTAGCTGCTTTTGGGAGTCAAGTTTGTCCTGGTCAAACTTCTTCATGTTGAGTCAAGTCGCTTCTCATGATTCGCTTCGATTCAGAGTCAAGGGTCTTCTCAGCAACTTACAGAAGTCAAGTTTGCTCCAAAAATTTAGCCACCAGCTACTAAATTCTTAAGGCTTGTCTGCTTCTCTTTCCTACTGAGTCAAGCGGTTCTTGTATGTCGTTCTGCTTCTCTTTTCCTACAGAGTCAAGCAGTTTTGTGTATATTGTTAGTTGTGAGTGAGTAGCCCCTGTTACGCCAAAGATTTGTTTTATGGTTTCTGATAACCATTCAATCCATCAATAAACAGTCAACATCCTTTCCTGTTTTGAGTTATGTATAAAATGATAATTTAATGTGTAAGATTAAATTTTGGTTTATACATAACGTTTGTTTAGCTCTGTCATCTACAATATATAATCTTTTAAGTATGTGTGCATGTATCTATGCGTGTATTTCGTTTTATATTTAGTTTTTGTACGTTCGGTATGAAGAGCGATCAGGTCTTTGTTTTGATTTATTTATATGCTAATGAGTCTAGAGTATTTATGTTGACCAATCAGCATTAGGCTCTAGAGGGGGATGTGAGTATTGGATGACGTCATTCAGATTTTTGCCTCCAGCTCTTGTGGTCAGTCTGATCTATCGTCGTACCCACCCTCCGTCCCCAGCTACACCTGTTGTTTTTATTTGTACTAGTTTATTATTTTGTTTGTTTTAGTTTGATCTGTATATATGTTGCTTTAATATAGTGTTAATTGCTATTATTGTTTTCTTTTCAGTTTAATTGGGCTACTCACTTACTGATTAGGTATACTCATCACTAGGCTTAAGGCTTTAAATTCTCGGGGAATTTTCCCCCAATAGAATTTTTATTCTCTTATATATACTTTTTTATATGATTTATACTGAAAAAACAAATTTTAGTTTGTTTTGTATATATATGTAGCTTTATAAGAGGTTAAACTTCTCCTGCACAAGTCAAAGCGCTTCTCATGAGTGACTGTCATTTTAACTCAGAGTCAAGGGCTTTCTTTAGCTGCTTTTGGGAGTCAAGTTTGTCCTGGTCAAACTTCTTCATGTTGAGTCAAGTCGCTTCTCATGATTCGCTTCGATTCAGAGTCAAGGGTCTTCTCAGCAACTTACAGAAGTCAAGTTTGCTCCAAAAATTTAGCCACCAGCTACTAAATTCTTAAGGCTTGTCTGCTTCTCTTTCCTACTGAGTCAAGCGGTTCTTGTATGTCGTTCTGCTTCTCTTTTCCTACAGAGTCAAGCAGTTTTGTGTATATTGTTAGTTGTGAGTGAGTAGCCCCTGTTACGCCAAAGATTTGTTTTATGGTTTCTGATAACCATTCAATCCATCAATAAACAGTCAACATCCTTTCCTGTTTTGAGTTATGTATAAATAAGTACGTCAATGATTCTATATAACATGATTACAATAACGATGTAAACTATCCCCTTAACTTCTATGCTAACGATAGCTCTTTGCATATATTTCTATAAGAAGTGAAGTTTTGACTTGAAACTGGTTATTTTAAAGTATTTATTTTAAATTAAAAACGGAATGCTGTATCTACAAGTTAGATAAAACATTTTACCTATATTCTACTCAAAAGAAGTGAACTCTGCATTTTAAACATTGCCCTTTATGACAATAAAATACTACACACTTTCTTTTACTTGCTTAAAGTGGAAACAAATAGGGTCGGGGTAAAATATTAGGTTCGATCGGGTACCCCTAAACAAACATTTTTTTTGCCTCATCATAATTCTTTTACACCTGTGTTGTGATTAAACAAATGTGGTCCAGTTGTCAAGTAATGAACAAAGTCTGAATTTTTCTATGGAAACCCAGGCTTTTTCCCTTATCGTAAATCTCATATATCCTTAAATAATTGCCTCTGATGTAAACGAAAATATATAAACAGTATGTTAAACGCTCACAATCATGTACAATTTTCTCTTAAAAGAGAGAAATGTTTTCTCTATTTCATTTAATCATGATATCGACACAGCATCAATACATGGAACTATTGATAAAACCTGACGTCACAGTGCGTGTGTCTCCTTGGTGTCACAGCATTGATAGAATTGATTACAAAACTACAGACATAGCACGCACAAAATGCCATCTGTTCGGTAAAATAAAACATGATACTCGTAACATTTTCTTTGGATTTTTAGAAAACAGACAACCCAATGTTTTTCGACATTTATCCTCTTTACCGAGTGTCCTTTTTTCCTTTTGCAGTTGCCAGATACTTGCAAGTGCGTCTGTGGCACTCCGTGTACAACTTATAAAATATGGTATGTTCGTTAATAAACATACCTGATAATGAGTCAAATAAAATAGAAATGAATAGTCCAGTCAATCAAGGACATCATTCAAGAAAACGTTTCCTATTCATAGCAACAGAACACAAAGAGTTAAACCCCTTCTATAAACAGGCGTCATGCTTAAAGTCCGAACAATACAATCGTGTAACAACGAAATGCTTAGCTAGCATCAATAATCTTTACCCAGCTATGGACTTAATATTCTATCTTCGGCACCATTCAAAGATTAATTATAATCTTTATGCTTGACAAATATTAATCTAATTGCTTCTAGAAGACGATATAACCTATGTAAATTGACAAAGACGTATGTGTTATACAAAGACCTAAACCAATATATACATAGTGATAAAGACCATCGTATCATTCTGTATCGGTCCACTAAGTTAAAAATGTGTTTTTGTTAATCAGTCCTCTGGACTACAAAAGACTATTTGATCGTGACAAAATATACCTAAATACTTAAATCCGCTAAGATAACTTTCCAAATGTCGTTAAATCCCTCCTCACGAAATTTATCATATAAAACTGACCACTATGAGACCCTGGGTATCAGACTGGGGATTTGATCAAACCAAGATGAAGATTTTTGTCGCAGTGCTGGCAGTGATCTGCCTTTGCAATGCCAAGTCATTTAACAAAAGATTGGTGAGTATTTTTTTCTATTTTTTAAGTTAACATGTAAAACATAGAAGAGAGAAAACAGAACAGATTCAAAATTTAAATAATACTGAATTAAATAATACAGAAACTAAATGTTATATAATTATGTAGACACATTTCATGGTGACTTCTGAATTTCATTTACTATGTATGTTAGTACTGTAAACGTGGACTTTTTCGCGAATGCTTAATTTCGCGATTTGTATGCATGCAGCTTTCGCGGTGTTGTTATTTCCCGCACATATACACTTTTAGACATTTAATAACAAAGTTACTTCATTTACAAAATACTACGCGCGGGGGAGATTTTCGCGATTAAGTAGCCTTCTCGCAATTAGCGTAAATTTTCACCTCGTAAAACTTCCCACGTCTACAGCATTCAATTCTTGTTTGTTTAGCCATTTTTTGTATTGTACTTACTATAACGATATGGACCTTAAAAAGCATGTCACGGTACAATTACTGGGTAGAAAATAAACAATCAATCAAAACATAGCTAATTATACTACGTCAAGTATAAAATCACGATAAAAATTAAATAAAGATTCAATTCTTATTAATAAAATAATACTATTTTAGTATTTAGTATGTAAATTGATTAATGACCTAGATCATTTCGAACCATATAAACTGACTCATAATAATGTGGCACGATGCAGTATCATTTCGATAAAATATCATAATATTGAAAAATAATTAAAAGAAATAAATATAAGATAGACAGTATAAAATGTTCGCTTATGTGCATGTTTATATCTTCTAGTATAGTTTAAGAAAGCCATTTATTATTAATTAAATGCATTATCTTATTTCGAAACCGTTTGTTGAACGCTTGACTTCCATCAAAATTGACTTTTTAATATTTTTTTAAAATGAATAGATATATTGAATTATCTTCTGGAAGTGTGAATATCTATTCTATAATGTTTTATTATTACCATTATCAGTCTATAAATTATATCTTTTCATGTACTTTGAACATAGCATATCTACCTAATAACGTCCTGATATCGTGAACTTATTCATCACATAATATGAGTATAAAGATATAACTATATTCACTTAAAGATGCTCCACCGCCGACAAATGCTATTTTTTCACTACCAAAACAAAGCAGACGATTTAGTATTTTTCCTCAGTTACAAAAGTTACTTCCTTTACACTATTACCACCATTGAAAAGTTTGAGCCTCTAATTTTACTTCAAGTTAAAAATAGGAAAAATAATTAATTGCATCCCGAAAACATTCCATGGCACTATATCCTATATGGAATGAAGAACTGATTGCGCATACACCAAAAGCAAAACAGATTATTTCTATATCATTTTTTGTGTCAATTAGACATATATAATACACGATTAAACACCAATTATTGTTCAAATAATGAATATCATTTATGCTCTGTCGGCGGTGGAGCATCTTTAAATATATTGATAGATTTGGTGAATAATTTTATGTATGTATTATCAGGATTGTCAGAATATTTTCATTTACAAAGTAAAATGTGTGTGACATAAATTGAGATTTGTCACAAACACAAGAAACTCCATGGAATTTTAAAATGTATGTTTGTATTCTAAATAAATTTGTTTTCTTTTTAATAGGATAGACAAGACGTGGAAGACTGTAAGTTATAAATAATCAATTATTGTTTCTATTGACATTTTTATTACTTAATCAATTGATCATGTCAAATTAAGAAAAATAAAGAAAAGAATTGAAAAAAACCGTTAACAAGATCTGAAAAAAAAAATTTAAAAAAAAAATTAAAAGCAAATGTCATAAGAATTGTTGGACTACCGCAACTTTGTTATAAAAAACCTATATTCTCAATATTCAGACCTGAAAGATAAAAGCCCTGGTGAAATCAGGAAAGCTCTTGGAGAGGCAAAAGGCTTTATTGATGGAGTCCTCGAAGAAGGCAAGAAAGTATTGCAAGCAGGAGGTACGTATACATTTTAACATATCGGGGAACCATTTATATATTAAATGCATTTCACGAACGAGTAAAGCATTTTTTCTTTTTGTAAACACGTCTACATTGAATAATTTTGGTGGAAAATGAAGGAAATAAGGCCTCGATTTCTAGAAACAAAATTTTGTTTCGAGATATCATGGTCATGTTTTGATTGCTGTTGCATTGGTTTTTGAGATTAATTCATTTATCGCACAAGTGTAAGTTACACTCATACAGATGTAACGTAAAACAATGAAACAGGCAACTTATATTCCGAAATTAAGCGAATACTTCGTTACAAGTAATGATTTAGTATTTGTTTTTAACAGTTTAGGAAATGAGGCAACATTTGATTTATTTGAGACGATGTTGATTAAACAACATTCAATAGCATGAAATCAAGTATGGAATGTGTCGACAGCGTTTTCAGTCTAACTGGAACTAACTAAAACATTGTCACTTTTAGATCTGTTCAATGACGACTTGGAACCCATCCCTGCTGTGGCTGAGGCTGTTGAGTTCCTGAAGAATGACGTCAGCCCTCTGTTAGCTAATCTCCCACGTGAGTTGTTTGAATTATCAATACCAAAAAATGCAGAAAAAAAATAAGGTTTTTTTGTATCTCATATCAAGCTTTATCGTTATACAATTTTATTATATTAGGAATGACGGAATGATACCGCAGACCTTTGATTGGTTTGAATTTCATTTTGTTAATATTCGCTTTGTATTCTTGGAAATGCTCGAAAATAAAATATCTTATACTGGAAATGCCTGATGCCCAATTTATTTCAAAAGTATTGCCAAATTTTAACATTCTTCATAAAAGTAAACTACTGCCAAAGCCATACTTCTAACGGAATTGAATCATCGTACGAAAAGTCCTCTTATTAAAATCATTACTCATTATTACAGTATAAGAAATAGAAGCACTAGTGTCACTGAACTTCTTAGCTATATTTCTGCCAAAGGTAATGGGAGGGTATAAACGAGGGTATCAGAAAGTCAAATGATGGTAATATTATTACAAACATTTTTCGATATTGAAATGCATATCAAGTTCTAGCTCTTCTGATTTCCATATCCGAAATTTTGCTATTGTAAATCTTTTTACCCGTTGTAAATCCATTTTTTTCAATCGAATTGATATCAATAAAAAAAAAATAGAAAAAATATCATTTTGTTTCCAGCACTTCCAGAGGCAGAAAAAATGCATTTCTTGGATGATTGTATCGAAGGTAAGGATCTAATAAAGCAGAAAATGAATATTGATGTATTCCAAGTACATACGAAAGATTGTTAACGTTTACAGTTCAGTGGTTGCAAGTATTCGTGTATTATTACCATTACGTAACAATCGTTTGATAAAGTTCAAAAGTGAATTTATCTTTAAGAAAATTAATGCAATTAATTTCATATTTAAAAGCATTTAAAGACATTTCACTAGTGCATTTATCATATTTGCAAGCAAGAGCTCATTACTATTTCATTGACAAAATATATTTACATAACATAAATGCGTGCATAATTTGTTTATTGTATATAGTGCTTTGTATGTCAGCATAATGTAATTTATTGAGATAAATATGGTTTTATTAATGTTTTTCATATAAATTATATCATATCTTAAAAGCAGATGTTAATTGATGTGTTTAGTTGGCAAGAAAACAGACTTCGGTGCCATGGCCAGTGACAAGGATCGCCTGAACGCATTTACTCGTCAAGTCTTCATCTGCGCTGGATCTGGACTGAAAATCGTTTCAAGAAATCTTGATTTGTCAAGTGTAGATGGTCAGTACAAGAACATTATTATCTTAATTTCCATGAATAATTTTAATAATAATACGATATATAGCTTGGCGTATTTGCAGATGATGTCCGTTTTTTAAAATTAATATTTCAATATTTGACTTACAAAATGTATATATATATATATATATTAAGAAAGAAATATATCAACACGGCATTCCTTTTCGCTAACGTTTTCAGGCCTTTCAGGCCATCTTCAGTCGATTGTTTATTTACTTTAGCTTAGATACAAGATGACGTCATCTTTAAATAAGTAAATAAACAATCGCCTGAAGATGGCCTGAAAGGCCTGAAAACGTTAGCAAAAAGGAATGCCGTGTTGATATATATTTTTTCTTAATATCTACTCATGCACAACGTCTTTTAAAAGTTTAAGTATATATATATGTATATATATGGAATATTATTTACTCAAAAAGACTTTAAAATATTGCGTTTAATTCCCAAATCATTGCAAGAAAAAATCTAATTGGACTCGCACATGATATAACACCATCTTTATACAATGCATGTTCTATTTGCTAAATATGAAGATGAGTTTATCACTAATCGATTTGTGTATTGCAGATGCCGATCTGTCGCTTGGAGGTGCTCTGGCTACTCGTCTGGATATCCTCGAAGCCGTTGCAATTGAAATGGGACATCTGGCTAAATTCGTTCTTGAATTTGTTGCAAAGGCTGAGAACGGAAGTACGTTTTCTTCTATTGATGTATATTTCTAGTTAAAAGTAAAATGAATGTTTAAATAATCGTATTAAAGAACAAGACATACATTATTTTCCCCATTATTTTCCTATTAATGTAATCTATGTAATCAAATACATGGTATACTTCTGTGTGACACAATGACACAATGACTATGTTTTATTTATAGATGTATTTCATTGTAAAGCAAAATGAATATCAGAAGATACGACGATTAGTTAATATTTATACATGTATACTGAAATTAATTCACATTAAATACAACAGATAATTTTCCATCTAATAAAACATTCTTATTTTAACAGATTTGGACTTCAATTTCGATAAGCGTTCACCTTCGGTAAGTTGTAAAATAAAATTAGAATGTAAAATTGACATAGGTATTTTCAAATATATTGTAACTAATAGAGTCTGAACAAAATTAAAAAAGAATAATAGAATAAAAAAAATAAAACTTTTGAAGATCAAGGGTACGCATCCCGTTCTGAATATTTTTACGTTTATATCATATAATATCGTACAACGGTTTATGTTTATATTGCATGGTATATCGATGATTTGTGTTTCCTCTGTTTGTAGTCAAAGGAAGAGTTTCTTACAAAGTTAGTATGTTACATAATTATAAAATTTGCACAGTTAACAGTAAATTGACATTTGTCTGTGAATCCGTCATTGATCTCTTTAAATGTTATTGAAAAATAATGATTTCCTAAATTTCAAATGAATCAATTATATCAATTAATGTACATATGGAATTCTTATATTAATTAGATTAAAACAAAAATCTGTTAAAACAGTTTATGGAGCAAGGTGATAGTGTGTGCTTTAACAAATGCAGTGCTTAGTCATATTTACTACGACACGTACATAATGTAACTGAAACACTTAGTATTGAGTATACGAACAAATTGAACATTTTCACTGTTCCCAGTGATTGAAAACGCCAGCCCAGTAGAGATCCGTGAAGGCGCAGCAGAAATAGAAGACGCTTTGGAAGACGCCATTCAAATAATTGAACAAATGGCTGAACTTGACGGTAATTACAATATCATAACATATGTTTGTGTAATCTCGCCCAATCTTCCCTTGATTGAGCTGAATCGCGATATCTCAATCGGTTAAAGCAGTTTATTTATATTTTATAAAACACCTTTAATGCAGCTTATAATAACTGTCTTCAAGTTTACAATGTATGCCACAATTTTATCAGACAACCAATATATTAAATAATGTCTTTAAAGGTTCTCCACCGCTGACAATTGGTATTTTTTCACTATTAAAAACGGGAGCAGACGATTTAGTTCTTTTCTTCAGCTACACAAGTTACTTAATTTACACCATTACCACCAATGAAAGTTTGAGCTTCAAGTTAAAAATATTACAAAATAATTAATTGCAACCCGAAAAAAACCGTGGCACTATATCCTATCCTCTATGGAATGAAGTACTGATTGTGCATACACCAAAGGCAAAATAAATTACTTTGAATTATTTTTTGTGTTAATTAGCCATATATATACATGGTTAAACACCAATTATTGTTTTAATGATGAATGTCATTTATGCTCTGCCGGCCGTTGAGTATCTTTAAACCAGAGAAATACAAACTTTATTTCTGACCATTCAGTGCTTTTTTCATTAAGGAGTTATTGGTGATGATCTGAAGCCAACCGCTGAGTTCCAAGCCCTTGAAAAAGCTTTGGATAGGATGAAAAGAAGGAAAAGGAATTCATGGATAAACTTCCAGGTACATTAATGTCATTTTTTTAATTATAATAACCGATTATAATCTAAATAAAAATATATCACTTTCTATGATTAAATCTTTATTGGCTTTTTTGTTAAATTATGAAAAGAAAGAAATTATATAAAATTTCCATTAATAGTCTTAAACGTTTGCTTGTTAGTAGAATCGCCGAACATTATGCCCCGTGGAGCGTTGACCACGGCATTGTCACTGTTACATTATTTTTGTGTCGTTGTTCCTTATGTTCGTTACAGTAAATATGTTTTATTGGGTTTTTTTTTTAGCTTTGGATGACAAGAAACCATCACTTTTCCTGAAGGAATGCGAAGAAAAAGTGAGTATGAATTGAGAAAAAAAATAAAATATATGAATTCCATATCACAACTGCTTTGAAAGAAAACTTCTCTATCACGAAATAGCTAAATTTAAATATTGATTAATATTTCTGTTTGAAGCCGTAAAGAAAACCGATTTTGGTGTATTTACCAACCCTAAGGATTTCTTGAACGAGTTCTTCCGCCAGGTTTTAGTCTGTGGAGCGTCTGGACTCGAGGTTATGAAGGAGCTGGTTGATCTTGAAGATGTTGATGGTAAATACATACAACATTATTTCCAGTATAAAAACAAATAATCATCGTAAAATATCTTATTCGAATTCTTGTGAAAACAATAATACATAATTGTATTAGTATTGAAAATTATTCATTCTAATTATTTCACGATTTTTATCTTTTTTTCACCAGACGCTAGCTTGAACGTCGCCGGTCTGGCAGACAGATTAAAGAAATTGGAACAGGCAGCAATTGAGATGGGACATTTGGCAAAATGGTCCGAAGGATTTGTAAAACGTGCCATGCAAAATGGTAAGCTTGTGACGTAAACGTATTGCCATGGTCGATATCGTGAATAACATGTAACTGTCATGATACAACTTGCCATATGAGTTTGCAGCAAAGACAGTTTTGTTGTATTCTAAGTCTCACTTTCGAGACTCCTCTTTACGTTTAAGCTAATGTTTGCTGGTCATTAAGCATTCCATTATACCATTCGAACTTAAGAAAGCTTTTAAAAATCATAAACGACTTAAAAAGCTATATTATTTATATATTAGTATTCATATTCAAGATATGTTAAATATAAAAACATTAAACAGTTTTGTAAACTTCAAATATTGTAGCTCCATCGAAAAGAAAGTTTTTGGGGACAAGAAAGGACCAAAACCAACTGGAGGACCCAATGCGTACACCAAGGGACCCGAGCCAACTTGGTATTTTGACGTAGATGACGAAGACAGAAAGTTTGGAGGAAAGAAAGGACCCAAGCCTACTGGAGGACCAATGCGTACAAAGGGACCCAAGCCAACAGGAGGACCAAAACCAACTTGGTTTTGACATAGATGAAGAAGATAGAAAGTTTGGGGGAAAGAAAAGGTCCAAGCCTACTGGAGGACCAATTGCGTAACCAAGGGGCCAAAGCCAACTGGAGGACCCAAGCCAACATGGTTTGACATAGATGATGAAGATAGAAAGTTTGGAGGAAAGAAAGGACCAAGCCTACGGAGGACCAATGCGTACCAAGGGGCCAAAGCCAACTGGAGGACCCAGAAGCCAACATGGTTCGACATAGATGATGAAGATAGAAAGTTTGGAGGAAAGAAAGGACCCAAGCCTACTGGAGGACCAATGCGTACCAAGGGGCCAAAGCCAACTGGATGGACCCAAGCCAACATGTGTTTGACATAGATGATGAAGATAGAAAGTTTGGAGGAAAAGAAAGGACCCAAGCCTACTGGAGGACCAATGCGTTACCAAGGGGCCAAAGCCAACTGGAGGACCCAAGCCAACATGGTTCGACATAGATGATGAAGATAGAAAGTTTGGAGGAAAGAAAGGACCCAAGCCTACTGGAGGACCAATGCGTACCAAGGGGCCAAAGCCAACTGGAGGACCCAAGCCAACATGGTCGTTGACATAGATGATGAAGATAGAAAGTTTGGAGGAAAGAAAGGACCCAAGCCTACTGGAGGACCAATGCGTACCAGGGGCCAAAGCCAACGGGATGAGGACCCAAGCCAACATAGGTTTGACATAGATGATGGAAGATAGAAAGTTTGGAGGGGAAAGAAAGGACCCAAACCTACTGGAGGACCAATGCGATAACAACGGACCCAAACCAACTGGAGGACCCAAGCCAACATGGTTTGACATAGATAGATGAAGATAGGAAGTTTGGAGGAAAGAAAGGACCTAAAGCCAACTTAGGACCAAAACCGACAGGAGGATCAAAAAGGCCCACGACCCTCTAAGGCACCAAAGAATGACAGGAGGTCACTCATTCACCGTATCATGAGTGCTCTTAGGGATTGATTTGTAATGTCAGAATAACTACGGAATTGAAATCTCCAAAATCATGTATTTTGTTAATGTTTTCTTGTATTTGTAATTATAGTATGTTGCATTTTTTACTTGGTGTTTTTGTCACTTTTATTCTGATTTATACAGTGCGTATATCTGGTTACTTTCGCGGGTATGATGTTTTTGTGATTGCGCGGACCATTTCGTAATCATGAAAATGTTGATCCGTCGGTAATAATTGAGAAATGGGCCATTTTATACTGCCCTGAATGTCAGTCACGGAAAATTTCAAATCGCCAATTATCATTTTCTCATTTTGACCTCAAATTGCCAAAAATTTTGACCCCGGTGTAACTAGCTGGCTATTGGTATTTTAGTTTCTCTTGCGACAGTGGTGTCAATACTAAATAAAAGAATCTCAAACCCAAGAAGGTCGATCGAATATGGATTCCAGCGTTTTTGTCGGCAAACTCTTTACACTGTCAGAATGATTCATTTTACGTTGCCTTAAGCGATACCCCTATGTAAGCTACTTGGCCAATAGTAGATTCTTTTTAATATCGCTGACCTTGGTTGAGGAATAAGCTCATATTTTAGAGGTTTAGCTGTTTGCAGTGATTTACAAAGACGTCAATTTATGTAAGGATAAGTACTGTCCGACGGACAAATTACGCAGCCATGATCCACGACGCACGTCTCTCGAAATGTAATTAGAATAGGTCACCTGGAACACTTCTGTTATTAAACTGACGAATGATTAAGAAAAGACACCTTATACTGACAAAAAAGGACCTTTAATAAGTTATATTCACAAGGACATTCACAGACGAAAGCAATATGTTTTCCTATAATGCATCAGTAATCTTGACACTACTAATATTTATGGCGGGGTCCACGCAATAACACACAATACAAAATGATGATGACGTCACCTGGTATAACCGTAGATAATATTTGATGATGCCATGATATTATGACATCGAGACCGTACGTTCCTTTTCATTTATAGCACGAGAAAATAATATATCACATTGGAAACATTCTGAATACAATGCAAAGAACAAATCAGCTGGAGTATGCCGAAATCCAACAAGAGTAATCATTAATTCGGGATCACAGGTTAGAAACCCACTTTTGGACATTGCCATACATTGGCAGTTGGCCAGATATTGTCGATTTCCTCCAAAACACAAAACATGCAACATCTTGATATGACCTTCGGATGTTACAGAACGTTAAATGTTAAGATATAAAAGAAAACAAACTAATATATAATTTAAAAGAACATATAGATTATACTCCTACAGAATACAAAGAGTTAAGTAAGTCACCCTTGCTGAAAAGCGGAAAATCCTTAGTAGCTTGTGTAATAACCACATTGCATTTCCTAACCTAAAAATAAATATGTTTTACACTGTAACACAATTCAAACATATTCATAAATTTGTATTTACTAGTGTATGAGAGCTAAATCAATATTAATTCATTGCCTACATAGAAAACTTTAAAATTCTATAAATTAAATTAACAAATACTTTGAGATCTCACTCAACACCGTAAACAAAATGTCCCTATTTTAAGTCCTTGTTAAAGGTTCATGAAAATTATCTCAATCGTCCGTTAGAATGCAGATGAAGTTCTCTTCTTTTATGGTAAAATGATTAAGCAAATATTAATCTATTTAAATGATTGTCGTTATGTTTGTGTTAATTTTTTGTTTCCTTTTAAATAAGGTAATATTATTCAATGATGAGGTTATTTGAAATAAAAAAATCAAATCCATGGCTGAAGTAAAGTATTTCTGAATTCTTTATTGAAATTCAGATGTCTGCACTAATTACCAGATCTTAATCAAAGTACTGCAAGTACTGAAAGGGGTTGGGATTCAATTGTTTCCTCATATTTACAGAAGTGCTATAGTTCATTTGAATAACAGTTCGCTCACGGTTTTGGCACAGAGAAAGTCGCCAGTCTTTACATTACTTTTCATTTTTTAATCCCAAACCAAACAGTAGTTTAAAAGCTGCTTCACCCCTGGACCAATCGTAATTTTTCTTGATTAAATAAAACAGCTGCAGAGGAATTTATAATTTTGTCTTTTTTCAAAAGAATACAACAATTAACAACCCATTGGAAAATATTTGACGATTTCTAATTTTAATTCATAGTGAAAATGTAGCACTAATATCCTTTTTTACGTAAATGAAGTACTGATTGCGTAAGAATCAGAAACCAAATATGAATTTATCTTATATTTTTTTTTGGATGTTTAATTAGGACATGTATAAAAACGATGTGAAAACAGACGAAATTATTGGTCTAAATGATGAGTATCTTCTATGCTCTGTAGGGGATGGAGCATCTTTAAGTTTGTGAACGGTACTAAATTTATGCGAACGTTTTCAACAGCGGCTTGTGTTGGATTTTTGTAGAAAGAAATATTAGTTTTTCTCAAAAAAATATATCCATCTATCCTATTGAAAATTTGTTCTATGACTTTGAACGTCCCTTTTTCTGACATAATTTATATCAGCTTTTAGAGTATTATTCAGCATTATATATGAATATGAGTTTACATGTATTCTATCAACAGATAGAATGTTTTTGGGTGTGGACTTTTGAATGGATCATAATTAAGTGAAAACAGTGCAGGTTGACTATCAGTAGGTTAATTAAAACTAAATAAATTTCTATGATATCGTTGGACATGTCGGTGGGAACTGTTTTACAGTTAGATTGTATTACTAAATTAATTGCATAAATTGGTTACAGTCAATAAAATTATGCTTCCGCAATTCATTTTGAAATATTTAAATGACCACTACCACTTCCATTTCACTGTTTCGGGCATTCAAGCGCTCCCAGTGTATTGTCCAGCTACCGTGCGCAGTATTTATGACGCCGGTGTAACTGGGAAAACAAAATGACGACCCGGCGAGTTATGGAAATTAACATTATAATTTATCTTGATTAAGAAATTTTAACAGAAAAAATGGTGTTGGAGTGGTAGTATTAACGGTAAGTTAGTAAACTTTTCGACTCTACAAAATCATTGATCTGTTTTCATGACCATGTTTAAAAAATTAAAAGCCGTTTTCGGCACAGGTAGGGAGCCTTTAAAGCCAATATATATGTTTGTAAATCATTATTTTGAAGTATATTGTATATTATGTATTCAAACCTAGTGTGAATGGTTCTTGGGCATACTTCATCGATCAATTTGTATTACTGGATCAACTTTAAATAAACCAAAGCTTTGTACCTTTTGTTGGGTTTCCCTGGGTATGGGTTATATATATAGGCCTGTTCAAGTCAGTTCTAGCCAAGTCTAAGGCTTCCATTTAGCTGTAACTACTTAATCACCTCCCTCTCTGAAGCCACCTATTCCTATCTTTAGCCTCTGTGTTTAATTAGGTGAGTATTTATAACCCCCTCCCTTTCTCCCAGTGTAGTGTATCTAACCAGACGTATGTGACGGAAGCTGATAAGGTCATTAATCACATCAACTTATAGGTAGATGGGGCCATTACATGTGTAATATGTATACGGAAGGTCCTGTACTTATACCTGTTGAGTCATTATTATATATTTGAATAAACCTCAGTTATATGTATATTTAATAATTATCTATCCTACACATTCACCATACACAGCGACAGTGTGTTCCTACACGTGTGGGAATTCCTCACGCGTGTGACGAAGACCTGTACTTTTACAGTGGGATGCTATTTTTAAATATATATAAATATAATGAGGATTCACTATAAAACAAGGGAATATAAACGATATACAGAAGTAATTTAATTCTTATTTGTTTGTTATTAGACTTTGTTTTATGTTTCGACCGTATCAAGCACAAAGAACGACTATGATAAGAGAACTATATCTTGCCTCGTAACGTTTCATTTATTGTAGGTTTGTGCTAAAATTGTCTCTCGAATTTTGCCAACGATCCCAATAGGGTTGGAAAAGGCCCAAAGGGCCTTTATCCAACCCCAAAAACTAGTTATAAAGATATAACATTTTTTTATGTCTGGCAATATCGGGAAGTCTGTAAAAATACTGGATATGTGATTAAGCAAACCATTATCACGCTGAAATTTATTCAATCATTAAGCGATCCATCTTTTTTCCACAGCCAATAATTCTTCTAGATTATGACATTTTACATTTTACGTCATTCTATTAGTTCTATGATATCCTAAAAATTGTTTATGCTTAAAGATATTTAATGCTACAAAAAATGTTTCTATTTCTATCAATCCTACAACACACACAAAATTGAATGCAGATGTTTAAGTCAGAGTTCTCAATACTGTAAAAAATAAACATAGTAGATGCATGTTTTCCGATAACACTAATGAATTTATAAGTTAAACATTTAAACAATAAACGGTAAATTAAGTCGATATGAATGTCATTTGGGCGAAAGACTAATAAATCTACCATGGCTATTCCAAAAGGATAGGAATATCTCAGAACCTATCTTGTCAACACAATACCAAAATCTACAACCAAAATCTTTCACGAGAGTTGATATGCCCATGTTCACCTGACAGACTCATGTTTTTTGGGTTATTTTTTTTTTGTCCACACATTAACGGAAAATTATGAAATTGCAGTCCGAATCAAGTCATAGAAAAGTCATAATGCGGCAAAACTGGTGACGTCATAGGCAATGGGCGACTTATATCAATTGTATAGCAATACCGTGACGTCATGAAATACACGTCATTAGCTTTTCAATTCATCACATAAATATAGTAACGATTCTTCAATGAGAAAAATAATCATTCGTTTCCTTTAGAGAGGAATGGCAAGACTCGATGGGAGATTATTAAGCTTTAGAACGTTTTCCCATTAACTATCAATTAAGGGAGATAAATAGGAAGTCACTCATTAAGAATAGGTGACGGCTGAATCCTTTTCCTTGTTAACCATTTTGTGACTAAAATGTTGCTATGACAAAAGTTCAGTTCAAATTTCTGATTACAATTGAAATTACTAAATCATTGATTGTATTGTATATTGTATATATATATATATATATATATATATATGTATATATATATATAATCAACATAATGATAAATTCTTCAACTTCGCCATGGCTCCGTTTTCGTTCAATATCCATTTGTCCATTTCACTATATAGTCAAGGGTATGCCCTGCTATGTATTTCTGGTAATTACTGGTGAATGCCTTCGCCACCTATGCATAGAAAGGAAATTTAATTAAGTAAAATATTTCACAATTTTTTGAGTTATGTAATTCATGGAGATCAATGTTATAATTTAGTAGTTATAAAAAAGTGAAAAATAGATACTATACATGTCAAAGAGATGAATGTGTATGATCTAAACGCAGTCATGTAACTCAACATCTATAGGGTGTATGAAAGTAGCTGTAGTGCAAAAAAATGTGAAAGTGTGAAATTACACAGTGAATTCTTACCGGCTCTGTGTTACAAGGGCCCCGACATATGAGGAGTTATAACAACATTAGGAGTGGACCACAATCGACTATCACGTGGTAACGGCTCGGAATCAAATACATCCAAAACAGCACCTGCTATCCATTGGTTCCTGTTCGACAGAAAGAGACACCTATCGCACTTAAAAGTTTAAATGGTTTAAAAGACATGTTTAAATGTATTCTATTAAAAGCAACTTCCTAAATTCAATTTTTTGTATTGTTATTTTTTTTAAATTATTTTAGATATACTCTATTGTTTTTTATTTTATTTTAGACAAAGTCGCTGTACATGAACAATCACCAAAAGGCAGGTTCTACGACAATGGCAAATTTATTTTACTTACCCTATTAAGCGTTAACAGTGATGATAATTCCGGAGTGCATGTACTATTTGCAATTCTTGTGAAGAGAGAAACATGCCATATGCCAATGTCATTAAAAAGAACCCGTGGTGGGACGCAGATAAAACTATCACGTTAAATAAAGAAAGAAACGAAAACCTCAAACTATTTAATCCTCATTTGAGTTCGTTAGAAGTAAGTCTGGACGGAAACACTATCAATCACAAATGACCAAAATGTAACGTTAATATACATGAACAGAAAAGTGCACTAAAAGTTATGTCCATATCGTTATAGATTCATCGTTATGTAACAAACTAATTAATGACTTACTCAATAGCCTTTATTAAACTTTCATCATCAACGATATTCCCTCGGCCAACGTTGATAAAAGTTGGCTTCTGAAATAAAACGGTTCTGTAATGTTTATAAATCACAACTTATCAAGGGGGTCGAAAGTCATTTTTCATTAATCTACATTTGTACTGGAGATTTGATCATGAGTCCTAGTTTTAACACGACGTGAAGTCAAGACAACGGGGATTTGAGGACAAAATAATGCAATCAGAACAGGCATTGTATCAACATTGCTTATGATTGACATATTTATTGCATTGGTTCAACAGTACCATCATATTCAATTTATGTTTAATCGATTCATTTTCAATTCTTATTTTCCGCATCCGCTAATGTATATATTTTTCTGTGATTTCTGCAACATTAAATGAAACAACAAGAGGAATTGAAATGCAACTGAACAACTTAGTCAATAGCATTTATTAGGCCATCGTCTTACACTCAAGCTACACCTATTGTTTAGCGATTGTATTAACTGTGACCTACCTAACTGTGACGTACATTTGTACCTACACAATATAACTATGACCCTAAATTTTGACTTTACCTTAACCTGGCAGTGAGATAACATGTCCCCCTGATAGTAAGCCTTTAGTCTCCTCAGTGGAGGGTAGAACATTACAGATATAATCACAATTCTGTAAAATGTCTGCTAGCTCATCAGTCGTCCTAAAACGGCGATATTATAGTGCATATTAGTTTTAAAGATGATTTAATAATTAATATTAGTGAATATACAGTAAACGACTTTATTCCCTCGTACACTGTATTGAATGTCTTCGTTAGTTATCTTCGAATACATGACCTCGCAATCCGAAGGGCTCTTGCTGACAACTGTGAATTCATATATGCGTTTTATACAACTATTTGCCATACATTAAAGTTATTGCGAAATTATGCGAAGTTTTGTACATGTATCTAGCAAAAAATACAGTTATTTATATTGTCATTGTGATCACTCGATTTTAAAACATTGCAAGTAAGATAATAACTAGCAAATTCGCGGAATTTTTTCGAGAAAATCCTGGTAATGTTTGGCGAGAGTTGTTGAACGGAAGCAACCGAAAATGGCGTTTTTTCGTTGATCAAAGGGACCATAACTCCGCCATATATGATGTAGGGTATGATGAAAATGCCGAGCGAACTCATCCGAGCGCTTGGCACATTTAACCAAAAACATCGCTCAAGATTTGTGGCAGTTACTGCCTACACGGAAACTAAGCGTTACAGACAGACAGACAGACAACAGGCAGACAGACAGACAGACAGAAGGGCGAACTATACACAAATTGATATCGACCCGTTTCGGTGAAAGCGGGGAATAATTACAATGTTAATTTTAAGGGTCTAAATTGTACGGTAAATTCCATTTTTAAGGAAGACGGTGAAAAAATTAGAGTTGTAGTGATTAAAGAAAACGAATTGACGAAAAGCCCAAAAGAATATGAATGGTAAGGAAGAAAATATTTGATGAAAATCCTCCCTAAGATATTTTATAATATCTTAAAAGTAATGTAATCCTACTAATTTGACGGACATTTCAGCTCGATAACCACATCAATATATGTTATGTACCAGTACGGGTGCAATAAAACAAAATTACATATAAATATGTATAAAAACAAATATATTAAAACCAGTAAAGGAAAAAGAAGCAGGAGTTAGTCTCAAATGAATATAGAGGATGTCTTTCTAACTTGAATTCACATAATGATAAATATAAACACAACATATGTGGTCACTGTAATATGTAAACTATATTTTGTTAGATATGTTACTCACTTACCACAAGTATTAGGATTATCTCATCCAGGATATTTTAATGCCTTATTTAAACATACCGACAAACATCAAAAACGGGCCAAGGTCGCTGTGTTTGGAGCGTGCAAGTCCCCTTACCTCCATTACCACAGCTTTATCATAAGGAACCAATGCAAAACACAAATATCAATGTCATTAACAATTTTTTTCACAAGATAAAAATATGTTTTTTTAGCCATTTGTGTGGTAATTCTTATGT